>NC_134961.1:6223179-6554686 GCF_965638725.1 Aptenodytes patagonicus
ATGGAGTAATTAATTTTGACTTACAGAAGCTGTATTAAATTGGATAGAAATGGGTGAAAATAGGATTAGGAATGGAGTTTAGCCAAGAGCAAACAGAATTAAAACTCTCTAAGAGCAGGTCAACACAGCTGATATCATTGATGCAATGAAAGTAGACAGCTTGGGACATTTTTGAGCAGTAGTGTAACGTCAGAAATTGAAACCTGCCTAGTACCCAACTAGATCGGGAGAATTAAAAAAAAAAAAAGTGATTTTTGTTGTTGTTGTTGTTGTATTTCTGGCTGCTCTATCTGGTCTGAGCTTTCTGGCTTCCAAGGATTAATTTTGAAACAATTGTGCAGAACAAGCAAGAGTCTCCGTAAACCCCAACCGATCTAAATGTGCACAGTGCTTTCAACACGTGCACCGAAATCTAATTAGTATGGGATTATGCTTGTCACAAATCATCAGAAATGGAAGGATCCTCAACGTGAAAACCAACTCCTCTCCCTGAAAAGCCTTCTCACAAAACCCAAGGACAAACCAGACTCGAGACATTTGCTTCCGTCAGCCAGGGGCCACGTCTTCGGTGGTGTAAATTCGCACGAGACTGATGATGACAGTCTCCATCCACTGTTGGGCATAGAAATACTTGCACTAGAGGGCCTGGCTTAATCCAGTTTTGCTGCAAGGGAATACGGACGCGCTGCTCTGGCTTCAATCTGGAGATTCGTTTGACCTCTCTGACACAGTTGATAAAAGTCTCGAGTGCATTTCGCATCCCATTTCCCATCCCTCTGCTTTATCCCAGTGTAAATCCTGCAGACTAAGCTGGCCCAGGTCCTGCTCTTCCCTTACCACTGTGTAATGCCACCGAGTCAGTCCTTGTCTAACCCAAAGCTGCTGATACCTGAATTTGCTGAGGAATATCTCTAAAAGATGAATGTCCAGCCTTTGTATAAGGCTTTTCAGCTTCACCTACCAAGTACTTTGGTGAACATTAACTAATGAGCACAGGGCTTTACATTTCCCCTCTCTCCCTGGCTTTATTAAACAGTGCATCCATGGAAGGTCACAGCCAGCGGGTTTGTCAGTGTGTACAGTGGCTGCCGAGGGTCCCCTTTCATGTGGGAATCCAATTTCTGCAGCTACCGGGAGCTGCACATAAACATGAATTTCAGTTGATTTCTCTGGGGTTTCCATGGTTGCTGGCACCGGTTTGTGTCCTTGTTCTAAAGTAGATGCTCCACAAATGTGTTTTCTTTGGTCTGAGGTAGCACATAATATTGCTAGGAAACCTCAGAAGTTGGCCAGAGGAGCGGAGCGATGCCCCGGGGTCCGCGTGGGGCCACCAGCATGGGTGGGCACGGCCGCTGCCCCGCAGCCCCGGGAAGGGGCATCGCCGGCTGCGGGGGCTGCCTCGTCCTTCCTTTCTCGATGTGCAATGGCAATAGCTAGCAGGGGATATGGGTGCTCAGACAAATGCAAGAGCACAAGTGCAAAGTCGAGGCGATAGGTCTTGGAAAAACAAACACACTTTAAAAATCCCTCTGAAAACCAGCTCCCTAAACCTGAGACACGCAGAGTGCTGCGCTGAGCCAGGGCTGCCCGACGGGTTCCCAACCTCCCTTTTCGGTGCCTTTTAATTGCCAGAAACTTTCCTTTCCCTCGTCACTGTACAATTCTGCAGGTGTTACATCACATCCCCAGCTGGGAAGATAAAAGCCGAAGCGCTGGCAAGCTCAGCCCAACACGGAGTCGTTTCTGCTGTAACCTACCTGAGCAGCCATGCGTGCGGTGTGCCGGGGGCTCAGCCCATGGGGACAGCGGGGCTCTGCAGGGACCCGCGCAATTATAACGCAGCCCTCGAGAAAACCCGTGACGTCCTCGAGGGCTGCTGTGTTGGAAGAGGGCACACGGCCAGGGAGCGCTGGGGTCTGGCTCGGCTCTCCTTCGCTGGGTGTTGCCCACTGATTTATGTCAAGCAGGATTTCTGCCAGGTCTAGGGGCAGAGCACCGAGGTCTGCCTGCATTCGCTGGCTGCAAGCGAGGGACGGGATTGTCCCAAAATTGCACAAACAGCAGGCTGGGGGGGGGGGGGGACCCAGGGTCAGAGCCCCGCTCCGCCGCTGACTTCTCACACGGCCTCTGCCAAGTCACTCAGCCTGGTGGTCTCCAGTGGGGATGTCACACACAGCAGGGATGTCGTACCCGTTCCTGCGTGCCGTGGGACACGCTGCTGAAGCAGGATGCCCGGCAACATGTCGGACGGACCAAATGCTCCCCTACGCCCAAAATAATTTTCAGCCCTCAAATTAAAACCTAGCCTCAAGTCTTGCAGTGCAGAGGTGGTAGTTTCCAGAATTCATCGTTTTTGCTCTGTATCCCTGTGCAGAGGGTCGGTGGAACCATGCGTGGTTGTGCCACACAGTTGAGGACATAGGGCTCATCCCAACATCTTGGAAGCAAACCCAGGTCCTCCCGCAGCACAGCACAGTGGAAGGTGCCAGGACTCGGCCCTTTCTTCTGCTGCAATGCAAGACGAGGGGGTTAATGCGATTTTTTTTTTATCTTGACAGCGTCTCGTTACTGTAAGTCAATTTAGATCTCTGTCAGCCTACTTTTCCTTCCTCTGCACAGCATTTTGCCTCCTCCCCCTTCCTCCTCAGAAGGTAATAGTATCTCCTGCTTAGGCATGCATTCCTTTATAATAAGGTATTATGCCTCTATTTATATGCATCTTAGGTGCAGTCTGAGGCAGCTGCTGCTCTCCAGGACCCTGGGTGAGGAGCAGAAAATTGAATTCAGCCTGGAATGTGCGGGTGCAGTTGGACATCTGCACCCGGCCAGGGGCAGCCCTTTCCCTGCATGTCTTTAATAGCGAGATGATGCTCCTTTGGCTTCTGGCTGGTCTGGCACGGTGCTCTGTTTGGGGTCCTACCAGCTGCAGGTGAACTGCGTGTGTAGACCCAGGACTTTGCGAGATCCCCTGGGCTAAGAAGGTGTTTGCAGAGACCCAGCTCACCTGAGCAACCCATCGCAGCAGGGTCAAGGCTCCCAAATTGTTGCCCTGTGCAACGGATTCAAGATTTTGGCTGCTCCCAACTGGCTGTGTATGGTTTGCATGGCAGATGTCTGGGAGTCCCGTCTCTGCCCCCCTGCCCGATATCACTCCCTTGCTCCGCCATCCAATACCACCGTGACGAATGCAACACAAGGACCCAGCTGGACTGAACTGAAATTGTGCATTTCAGCAGCCCTTTTTGGATTAAGCTATTACAGACCGGACTGCTCAACTGCACCAACTTCCCGTAATGATTTTCAAAGCAATGAACCCTTTTCCTGGGGGGGGGAGCTTGGTCCATCTTTAGCAGCAAGCAGCTTTCGCAGGATGATACCGTAGCTCTGCACGAATGATATGAAGTCACTCTGCTTTGCTGTTTGGCTTCTCCCCAGGCTAAAATCCCAACCTCGGGAAAGTCAGTGTGGTTTTTGCCGCTGACCTTAATGAATGCCATGCTTCCACCCGGTCCTTCAGCTTCTACAAAGACCATGTTTCACCTGAAACATGACTTTTTCCTTTGAGCCAACCCATGATGAAACCTGTGGACGTGGCCTTTCCCCTCTCACATTGCAATGCGGTGGAGGGCTCTCGCAGGGACCTCACACCTCCATCGCAGCCGGGGTCAGGGTGCGGGAGAGGCAATGCCAGGGCAGGGCAGCCGGGGCTTGTCAATGAGCTAATTAACAGCCATGCCTCCGGTGTGGGACCCCAGGGCTTCTCCTCCCTGGTGGGAAGAGGGCAGGGTGAGCGGAGCTCTGACATCAGCCCTTCCCGATTAGCTCTAGTTCAGCCTGCGCTAATGAGCCTGAACTCTGAACCCCCTCCCCCGGGAGAGGGGGGGGATCTGCCTCTCTCGGGCCTGATACTGGGGGGATCTGCCTGGGAATGGAGGCTGGGTTATCTGCCCGACTGAAAGCCTATGTTTTCCTTCCTTGCTGTCTTTATTTGCCATCAGGATCATAACACAGCCCAGCTGGCAAAGCGGGTGAAAGTGGCTGGTCTGATTAATTGGTCACTGGCATACATGCTCCAGCCTCCACCAGGAACCGGCAGATATCCCCAATCAACCCTTTCGGCACCCGGCGCTCCCCCTGGCACGGTTTTGAGATGGTCCAGAGGAAGGAGGTGATAAGCCAAAGTCTGGTGATGTCCTGCTCAGGGGATATGCAATCCTACGGGGGTGTGTGGATCTGTGCATCCTCCGACACAGCGCCGTGATGCTGCTGCAGCTCCTCGGTGAGGCGGTCCCCACCCCGAGCTGTTGGCTAGCTAATTCACGGGGGTGGCAACAAGGGGGAGAGAGGAAATTATGGGTTGAGTTGAGGGTCTGTGGTGTTCAGGTGGGCTGGTTTGCCACCGTGGTACTGGCAGAGGTGCTCTGGCTGTTTCCGAGACGGCATGGAAAATACCTCCCCGTTCATTCTGGTCCTTCCTAAATCCCCATTTCCACCATGGAATTTTCTTAAATACTGACTTTCAGGAGCGTTTTTGTTTTCAAAGGGATTAGTTTACAAACAGCTCAAAATGCTGTTTTTGTGTGATAAAGAAGATGCAGCTTAGCAATGAGCCTGATCTTCTCATCTTTCCAGGGATGGAGACGGTCTTCAGTGCCCATCAGCCAATTTAAACATTCCTGATGCAGAGGAAGGAGGATCTGTGTCTGCTTTTTGTCCTTGCCCTCTCCAGGAATTGCAAGCTGCAGACACCAGTAGGAGCAAGCAGGGAATTACTTAGGTGTGCTGCAGATTCTCCGTCACTTGAAGACTTGAACCCCAGGAGTTTTTTGCAAAGATCTGCTACGGCTCACACGGGGCTTATAAGCTTGGTGTGGAAAGGTATGTCCTGTATTATGTGTGAAGTCAGACTTGATGATCATAATGGCTCTGTCTGGCTGTAAGAGAATAACATCCCATGTGGGTTTTCCTTCTCTTTCATGTAGGAATATTCTCGAGGAAGGCTCGCAGTGGAGGTGAAATGGCAGATCAACACTGAAGCAACAAGCTGAGGCTGCAGGGAACGGCTCAGGGGGAAAATCAAAGGGAAGATGTCTTTGTTACCAACCCAGCTGCAACTTCCTGCTTTGGCTAGAAAGTACCCTAGGAGGTGACTTCTCAGCGGATCGCATGCCTTTGCCTTGCCTTGCTTCCCCATAATAAGTGAATAATGAACCTGTAGGGCAAGGGAAAGGTGGAATTCCCAGAAATTATCATCCCGAGGTAAGCACAAAGAGCGTCTCTGTCTTCCACCCCTCAGATCCCTGTCAATAGACACAGCTTGTCGGTGAAGGAGAGGGCTTTCCTCCACTAAACACAAACTATAAACAAGGATTTTTCGATCGGGTGGCACTCCTGTCATTGTGGAGTCATGCCTTTGAGTTCAGGGGGGGTGATCTGGACTCCATCCAGGGTCAATGGACTGGTTTCCATCAGGGATGTATTCTTCATAGTTCTCCTTTTTGCTCCCCCAGCCTTTAGTCCTTATGACGCCCCAGAGCTCTTTCTCCCCTCGGGGTTTTTGACCTATGTGAGGTGGATCTTGTGGCTCTTGCTGTGGTGGAGACTTTGCATTGCGGCTCGTGGGGCGAGGGAGGCTGGCCACTCTGCTCTGGCATATTTGCTTAGACCAAACGGGATATTTTCCTAACTGAGGAGTCAAATGAACTCCGCAACCATAATGTACATTTCATACCGAAAATGTAATTTTATTTATGGTGAAAAATGGAAGAACAGGACCCAGGCCTTTTGGATGGGCTAGTGGGAACACAACCGGTGTTTTGACAAGCAGCTCAGTGGATATAGCTAATATGTTATCCAAGCATATAAGTTATTTTGGGAGAACAATGGTGACATTTTAGTATAAGCCACCGTTTTCCAGCAAAACACTGACATTCTGCAAGGGAAATGCCTTATCTTTCAAAAGCCGAATTGTTCAGGTGCAGTGACAGAAGTGCAAGCGTGAAGCAGATTACTTCCATTGGACTTACTTTGTTGGTGGATGTACAAGACTTTGCTATTTGGCCTTTCAAAACCACTGTCAGTGTTAGGGTGGGTGTGAAATGAGGAACTCGAGGGGAAAAGCCCGTGGTGGTTCACCTGGATGAGGAAGCTGGATCTCATGGGCTTGGGGAATCTGCCCAAGGTCTGATGCTATCCAATCTTCTAATTAACGATCAGGATACCCTAACGGAGTGCATGCTTACTAGATTAGCAGGTGACCCTTGCGCTGGAGGGACTGCCTCATGCGGGGTGACAGGTTGGAACTCAAAGTGCTCCCAACAAGGCTGAGTGGGTGACCCCCAAAATAGGATCTACTGAGGAACAAGTGCGAGGTACTGCAGGAATAACCTGTGGGCAATTGGAAAAGATGCAAAACAACCCGACAGGCAGGGGTTCTTCAGAAAACTGCCTGAAGATTATTACAGGCCACAAGGCGAGCATGGATCAACAGCCTGATGGAGAAAGTGAAGGGACGAGGGTTGTTTGGCCTCAGGAAGAGCGAACTGGAAATGCAGATGAGAGCAATCTTCAAAACACTGCTGCAAAAAAGAGGGAATGCTCAGTTGTCTACATGCATGGTGGAGAAGAGAAGAGAGGGCTTAAATTTCAGTAAAAGAGGCTCAGACTGAATTTTGCTGAAAGCTGCTAAGGTGGGAGGACAGTGAAGCAGTGTTACAGATCTCCTGTCAAGATTTGTCTGCTTTAAGAGCAGATTGGCCAGAAAGGACAGCGGAGAAGCTGATCCTGCCTTTGGGCAGAAGGGAGTAACTCAGCCCTTCCTCCCTGCCAGGGCTGATGCTGTGGCAGTACGATTACCCGTTCCCCGGGCAGAGAGCAGCAGGAGCGCTCTCCATCAGCCTGTTAGTAGCTGTGTTTTCATGGGGCTGATGAGTTGCACCCAAAGGGCTTAGCGGAAACCTCGGCTCCATTCCTCTGGAGTAGAAACAGTTTATTCTTGCAACCAGGTATTTGTTAATTACCTTCCACCCGGCTGCGCAGCCTTTCGCTTTGCTATGATTATGTTACTCAATGAAAAAGGATATGTGGTAACAAGTCAGAGCACGGGCAGCAGAGGAAGGCTAACGTTTCAGTTTGCTTGTGTGCTAATCTGGACCCTCTTCTCCTAAATCCTCTTAACCTCTGTGGTTTTTTTTGATCACCTGTGTTTGCATCAAACATTACTAGCATGGACAAAAACTGAGCAACAGAAGATATCTTCACTTCCAGCCTGATGAGCTCCGCTAGCTAACTAACTCGCTAAAATATTTATGAATAGACTAAATGCTGATAATTTGATCTAAAAGTGTCTGGTCGCTGCTCTCTTTCTTGCCCTGCCTGTTGTCTAGTTGTGCATTGTAATTTTAGGCTTCGCTCAATGTACTCATCTTTTAAGACAACTGTGACCAAGTAATCAAGGCTGTCATCACAGCAGAACCTGGCTCTTGAGTCAAAAATCTCCCCACTGGTCTTTTTTCATTTCCTGGCTCAGCATCAGGGGAAGAGATTATGTGATCTGATAGGTAAAATTATCCCATCAGAGGTGAATGTCCTAATAAAAGGCTTTTGCAGGCCTGGTTGTATGATATCCCTGAGAAGGCTACGTTCATTTGGAGCCCTTTATTGAAGGGAATGCTCAGTCCCTATGGAAACCCAACGGGACAAAAGGCGATTCTAGCTGCTAAGACACCCACAGCTACACACATACACACAGGTCAAGGATGCAAAACTGTTGTGTTTCCCTGATTGGAGGGAGGGGAATAAAAAGGAACAACAACAAAACACCCCAAAGTTGGATGTTTGGCTCAAAACTGAGAGCTGCGTTTTCCCAGCTGGTTAAAATTTGGGGTGATGAGCACCGCTTGGCCTGTCTGTCCAAATAAAAGAGAAAATGATCTAGAAGTCTTAATTGGCGCTTTGGGGGAAACTTGATCAGGTTCAATGAATCTGCAGAAAGAAAAATGGAAATCTGTCTGGATGACCTTCTCCAAGACCTCTGCCCATTTCTCTTGCTGTTTGGTCAGCTGCTTTCTTTTTTCAGTGGGTTTTGAAAGGAGTTTTTAAAAAGTGAGAAAAAACTTTCTGAGATTTACTTTGAATGATGCAAAATAGTTAGCGAGGGCGAGGAAGATGGCCTGCTGGGGACTGTCCTCTCTTTGCAGAGTCCTGCCCGGGAGCCGGTGGGACGCGATGCACAGAGCATCTCCCAGCTGCTGGCTGAGTTCTCTGCCTCGGAGATCTGAGCCTGGGAGGTTTCAGCAATTGGAGGAAGGAATGAGGATGTGTCCCTCTATCAACCTGGGGGATTTTGGGGAAGGAGGAGGGCAAAGGGGAGAAGCAGCTCTCTGTTTGTGCTGTTAGGAGTGGCTCAAAGGGCTGTGGATATTGGTCAGAGGGAACCGAAGGTGGGTGCCAAGCGCGGGCTCGCCGGCAGCGAGCCGGCGAAGCGGGCAAAGGTGTGGTGGATCGCTTGCCACGGCAATGCAGTGGATGAGCTGGGCCCCTTATCAGCCCTGCCTCGGCAGTGTTTGCACACCGAGTCCTGCAACTCGCTTTGGCACACAAAATCCCCCCACTTCAAAGCACGGAGCACCCTCTGCAAGGGCTGGGATTTGTTCCTGCTTCTTGGGGAGGCTGGGGGAGATAGAGGCGAGCACACTGCACATCTGAAAAGTGTGTTTTCAATTAAAAGAAGAAAAAGCTCCAAGACACACAGTGGGTTAAACATTACAGCAAAAAGCATTCAAGCTGCTCTTCCATTGCAAAGTAACCAACAGTTTATGTGTGTGATTGCAGGCAGGTGGTTCCTGTTCGTATTAAAAATGAGTAATCCAAACTCTCAGAGGGTTTCTTCAGAGACAATCTGGACAGACCTGGAAGTCCAATGTACCTTTTAAACCATTAATGTTTCCCCTCCACGTCCCAGAATTCTCCTTTCCAAGCATTTTTAAGGAGCTCTTGGCCAGCGGATCAGGATCATCTCACTGTGTTCAGGGAGGGGAAGAACCTGTTACCATAAATTAAGAGATCCCCCACTCCCTGCAGTCTTCATGGAAATCTAAACCGAAGCTCCTTGCGGGTCGTGGTGGGTGGGTGGAGGCTTTGCCCCTGACAGGGTGACATCCCCACCCCATCCCCAGCCTCCCCGGGGTCCACCAGCATGGCTCATGCCTCCAAGCTCTCTAATAGCTGTGCTGGGATGGGTTATGCTCATGCCTGGTTGAAATACCCCGCTGTGCCCCCAGCACGGGCTGTTCACCGCCCATTGCGCTGCATTACGCTGGAGCAGAGGCTCTCAATGATGTTAGCACGCTGCTGACATCTGAGGAGGTTTATACCGCGGGCATGTAACAGATCACTGCTGTGCTTCAGGGCCCGGTGAGAGCCACCTCTGCGTGTCTGCAGGTGTGCGTGGGTACCTCGGTTATCACCACGGCTTTTTCTCTGCCAGTGCCAGCTTTCTGCCTTGCTGGATCCTTGCAAGGACCCTGTGCTGTCCTACTGCTCCTGCTATTGCATCAGGCTGTTTGCCTGCTGTCTGCATTCAGCGTCTTACCCAGGAGGAAGGGTGCCAGCCCTGCTGGTGATCCCAGGGACTGCAGGTTGGGATACCCTGCTTGCTGGTCCCAGAAAATACAGGTTGCACTGATGAGTAGCCCAGACCTGGCAGCCTTGGGTGCAGGGAGGATGGGCATCCCCTCGGCACACCCAAACAGGCAGGTGCCTCCTGCATTTAAGGATTTTGGAGCCCTGCTCCAAAGCACCAGGCTCCCCAGGCAGAGGCGGGCAGGGAAGCCGGTGCTGCAGCCGCCCTCGTTGCTGTTGGGCTCATGTTTTCCCGCTCACCTTATGCCACAGTCCCACTTTCGGTCATTGTCCCGGCAATTAAGAGGTGGGTCCCTTGCTGGGTTCGTTGACCCCCACGCAACAAATCATCTTAACAAATGGGTTCCCTTAATGCCTTGATGCAGTCAGACCGTTTCTGTGCCACGGGATTACAAGTCCACCCAGGCTTGCAGGAGGTTCTTGCTCAGCATGACGTGTGCAAGCGGTGTGTTTGGACAAGGGCTGTTCCTCAGGTGCCCTCTCCTGTCGCTGCTTTGCTCTAGAAACACCTGATCTCTTTTGAAGGCATCATGGCTTCAGGTCCCCTGTGCTTTCGGGTATAGTTGTTTTGAGATTCTCATCACCAAAGCCCCAGCCCCTCTCCCTATCTCACAAAGGAGAAAAAAAACTTAATAATATTTTAGAAGTAGGCCTGAGGGCTGCATTGCAGTTTAACTTGATCACCCGGGGGAATAAAAGAATACCACATGCGGAGATCTTTTACTTAACATTGCGATGTTTAATCTTGCCCAGTCAGCAGTTTTTGAACATATTCCAGGAAAGCTTTTAAGCCTGATAAAGCCGGGGCTTTTGCATTTTCAAGTGATACTTTAGCTACAAATGACATGCTCTACTTGTCATTTGGCTTTAAAAGAAGGTAATTAAAATCTTCCTAAGAGTACAGTTACACCGGGGGAAGAACTAACATAAACTAAAATAAAAAGAGAGAGAGAAGCCCACAAAAATGCAATTTAGCAGATGAAAAATGTAAAGGAAAACTGTTAAAAGATAAAAGTATCAAATGCACAATAGCAGTTTGCTGAAGGAGGACTAATGATATGGGAGGTACTAAGACTTACACAGGGAAAGCATGGGCAAGGCTGGGGAATTTCCAGCATATATTATTTGCAGTTTTTAGGGCCACTGGAAGCCACAAGACAGACTTGCAACTGTCTATTGCAGTCCTGGCTGCAAAAGACGTATTCTGTTATGCAAGGTGTGAAGAGAAGGTAGAAGACAAATCCAGATGCAAGCCCTCGCCCAAAGCTGGGTGGGTGCATGTGCAGCTTTTCAACAAGAGTTTTGGGGGCAATCACTGTCTACAATGGCTACCTGAAATGTATCAGGCTGAGTTCAAAGCCATCGTCTCGTCTGGCTTTTGGAAGGGCAAGGTGAAGCTGGTTCCCAAATGAAGTCAGGCGTGCTGGTGAATCCATGCAAGGTTATTCCCTTGATGGAGGAAAGGGTGTTTGTCTCCAAAGGGGTTCCCATCATCCGTGCTGGGCAAGTGAGGTCCAGAGGGAGGTGCAGCCCTTGCACAAGGGTGGCAGGAGCAGGGAGAGGAGCTCCAGACCTTGCCAGACCCCCGGGCACACAGCTCAGCACTCAGCATGTTTCGCCCCAAAAGGACCACAGCAGGAACTTCTTCCCTTCTCCTTCCAGAAAGCCTCACGCTGTTGTGTCATTGCTAGTTTTGATCTGTGGCGAGGAAAAGGAGTATGTCTGAGGTGCATCATTCCCAAAGAACCTTCACTCCCAAACAGCTGGAACAGTTCAGAGATGTTCCAGTGTAAAAATGGGGAAATGAAATTTTCTCCTAGGATAACATCAAGCCTGCATCATTCAACAGCCTCTGGCATACTCAGCCGTTGAGAGACGCCTGCTGATGAGTTCAGCAAAAACAGACACTATCCATCTCTCTGGGATCAAATGTAAAATAAGAATCCTTTTTTTTTTTTTTCAGGTCATGCTCTGATACCAGACTGGCCGGAGCAGCTGGTGGTTTGAAACCTGGAACTTCCCTCATGACAGCAGATTCCCCTGGGGCCCACGTATTTATTAGTATCATTTGCTGCTATAAAATCAGCAATCTCTCTGCATGTTCACTGCATGTGGTAGTTTCCCTTTGTTAGTGATTATTACTCCCCGATGCCAGTATCTCTGAGACAAAGTCTTCCTCCCTGCTCCAGACAGGCACAAATGCCAGCAGGGAAGAGAAGCAAGCTTCTTCCTCAGACAGAAGAGCAGAAGAAAGATGATTGCAACAAGTCCAACCGCACCCCACTTCTTGTCTTTCCTTTCTGCAAGTCAAAATGAGCCCAGTAAGAGAGACAAGCTGTCTGCCAAGAGCCCCTGGAAGGACTTTGCTTCTCACCACAAGCAGCATGATGTGAACAATTTGGTGTGCATGGAGGGAGTGGAGGCATTAGGAGGGGAAAAGCAACGTGTGCTGCTTGGGATGGAGCAAAGTGGTTTGATAGTCGACCCTAAACATCTGTGTATGTGTCCACAGAGATGCTGACATCTGTGGGAGGATCTGGCTCCTGTGGGAACATCCGTCAACCCTTCTCTATGCTTTGGGGCAAGCCAGAGTACACCGGAGGATCTTCTGTTGCTCGCAGGAGGATATAGGCAGGACTGTGTCTGATTTCCAGCCTTTTTTGTCCTCTGTGGCCTCAGGAAGGCAGGCTGGACTCTGCTGTTGTCTTGACAGGGAGCCCCAGGCCAGTTTATGAACGGTGATATACTCATTTTTTTATGGTGAAGGGACCTGTGTCTGTACCCAGAATGGGCCCTTTTCTGTGCTAATTGAACATAGTAGGTGTGGTACCCGTGGGCTTCCCTATCCAGTCTGAACCCCAAATGATGCCTCTGCCTGGATCCCTTACCCAAAAGGCACATTTCATTTATCTCACATGTCTGTTTTGGGCTTACAGCACTGCAAGGGAAAAGCTGAAATAAAATGGCTTCTTTGTTCTTCAGTTCCCATAACGTCCTTCCCTTCATGACTGACCCCGCACAGGGCTTGTACCTGGTCCATGCTGCATGTGCAGGTCCCATCCGTGGTCACTGGGACTAAAATTCGTCCTGTGCAACTGTTACACCTCCCTTAGAAAGCACATGGCCCCCCTGAGCACTGGCAGCAGCTGGCATCATCCCTTTGCCAAGCAAATGCCTGGTCTCTCCTTTCCGGAGACCCCACAGGGTCTTTTCAAGAACGGGTGAGTTGGTCCGATGGGAAGTGGTGGTGGGGAGATGCTCCAGACCAGAGCCACCCCCAGGCAGAGGGACCGCCAGCTCAACACGTGGCAGCCGTGGCACGGCACGGGGATGGACCTGCCTCCCCGGGGTGGAGATGGCCTCTTGGAGCAGCACATCACCATCAAAGGCACTTCAAGCTGGTTTTCCCCTTGCTCTGCTGAATATCCACCTCTGGCTCCAGACAGAATCGTCTCTGGGGTTACATCTAACACAAATTCCTCCCTGACCTCGAAATATTCAGAGCACTTGAAAGCTTTCCTGTCCCAACAGACTAGTTTTAGCACCTTGAAGCCTTTGCTGGCGAGTCCCAGCAACAGGTGTAACACGAAGAAAACCCAAACCCAGAAGCCGACATACCATGCTGCTCCCTCAGAGACTGAAGGAATGGGAAGAAAGTTGCATGCAGTAGCAGAGATGAAAGATGCTGCAATGACTTTTTGCTGACATGTACAAATGTGATCCTGACTATTAACTTTAATGACCTGCCATTATGTGAGGGAAAAAGAGGGAGGGATCTAATTTTTTGTAATTACTTTAATTGCCACCCTGTGGTCTTGTTTCGTGCTGCTGGTTTTGCAGTCAGGTGGGAAAAAAACCCAATTCCCCCTGCCCCCGACCCGCCGGTATCTCAGACTTGGGTTCTCTCCTGTCCCTGTTATGCAAAATCAAATCATCCAGGGAACCTAGAAAATGCTTCTGCAGATTTAAATGCTAAACGAGAGCTCAATTTTTTAATATGGCTTTAAAATGGCGGAACTGCAGCTACAGATGAGTCTTTGTAATTTAGATATAATTGAGCCCTTAAACAAACCATGGGTTTGCAAAGCATGAGCCAGTGGAACTGGGAGAGGCCGTAAGTAGAGGGATAGAGCGCATTTCCTTGTGTATGAGGAAGACTTGATTGTGTAAGGGCTGTTTACACCAGTTAAGGGCTCTGTTAAAGTTAATGAGACTAATTTCCTTCACCGGGTGGCTTGCAAGGGTCAGAGGTTCAGCATCGGGACCTTGTTGCTGCAGGATTTTCAGTCCCCATATTGCATATTCAATAGTATCTATCATCAGCTAATTGCCCCATAAATATGAATGATTATTCCATGAACAGAAGATTATTACAGTGAACATATTACTATTTAGCAGTCATGCTTTTCATCTGTTGTTCAAAATGCTCTACAGAACGGGGAAACGTTCATGTTCTTGGTTTTAGAGGCTGAGAAAGTTTGGAAGAAGAGGATGAAATCCAAGAGCAAGGCCAACGGGAGGATCCAGAGGAGAGGCCAACGATGCACCCGTGGGGCTCTGCTGTCTCCAGGCTGTATTCGTCTTTAAGCCCAAACCCAAATTCGCCCTCCGGACTGGGCTGAAGGAGAAGTTTTGGGTTCTGCTCCAGCCTCCCCGCTGGACTGGCTGCATCTGGAGAGAAACTTGTTTTCTTTTCCTGAAGCCCTTTTTTTTGATGGAAAATGCGAATTCCATGACAGTGAAACGTGATGAATTTCTGATCATTTTGCCCAATGATTAGCTTTGGATAAAGCAAAGAGATAATTCTGAAAAAGCACTCAAAGGTCTTGTTTTGACACTTTTCGAAATGTACCACTTCAATTCTTGTTTCATGATTTCCCTTAATTGTATAAGTGGCTCCAAGATATTTTCAAGAAATCAATGAGAGGGATGGTTTCAATTTGATTGAAATGTAACATTTTATATGACCCATTCTACTTTTCTTTCAGTTTGTGATTTGCCAAAAGTTAAAAAAAAAAGCCTGGTTTTGATCCAACCCCAAATGATTTTTTCCTTAGTTTTTCAAAATTACCAGTAAGCCCCCAAACTTCCTTTTTCGTACAAAGTCCTGCAGCTCCCTTCAGTGCCTCCCCACTGCACTTTCCCGGTATGTAAAATATAGTAAATAATTTTCTGTCTAATGGAAGGGTTGAGATAATGGACTTCAGGGCTTTCAGGCCACTTGGAGATCCTCAGCTGGAAGCAGCTCGTGTGTTAGCAGAGAGCCTCAGTACTTCTGGCCACCTTTGGGAGAGGTGGAAGCAGGAGAAGGGAAGGGTTCAGGGGCTGAACCCTACGCGGGGACACGTTGTGCATTTCTGGTGGCTTCACACCACCATCAGACAGCTGCCTGCAGAGCCTCGGCGAGGTTTATCCTGGCAATAGGCACAGGCTTTCACACCTGTACCCAAGGCTGCGCATTGCTGAGTTGAGTTTGGGCTGAGCGCCCAGGCTGTGAGCTATTTTGAAGTCTCAGCAAGCTTAGCTTTTGATTTGAGGCTGAGCTTTTATTGTCACAAGTTGGGGGAGGCCTTGTATGCAAGCAGAGCGCTCGGCGGGTGTTAATCTTCAGCCTTTGACATGTGCCCTGTGGGGTACGAAGCGTAGAGAATTGCAAAGTCGAGACCTATTGTTGCATGTACCTTTCTCGCCACTTGTGCAACCTCCGAAGAGTTTTTCTAACGAGTATTTGTATTCGTTCTTTGCTATTTTACTTGAGTTCTTGAACCTGCTGAAATTAAATCAAAGGGAAAATGGATAGTATCTTTGGGACTCCATAGAAACAGCACAGCTCCTCTGGGACAAAGATCACATAGTTTGGGGGATTATGCTGGAAAGAGTTTAAAAGAAACTCCATTAGAAGTAGGACGTACCAGAGATGACAAACTGCCGCCCACCCGCCTCCCAGCTTTCCTACTCCATTCTGCAGATCCAAGTGATTTTACAATCTCCAGTGAGCTTTGGAGGAAAAAACAAGCGTTGGCCTTAATCAAATCCAAGTGAGCAGGTGTATCGGTCCCTCCCGTTTCCATGGGCTCCTGGGAGGGGAGGCTGGATGACTGCCCTTGCCTGCACGGCAAATCTGGTGGCCTGTTTCAGGTCTTGGGGCCAACTCATGCAAGGGTATGGAGTTAGCACTGGTCAATAATTCAAAGCTATGTCCAGACAGATCCACCCGGCATTGAAGCCTTGGGGAAGTATCACAAGTCATGGTGTACGACTGTAGTTCAGACAAACTGAATCAAAACTAATCATAAATATATGTGAATAGTCCAAATATACCAAAACCAGACCTAGCACCAAGAAAGAAGCTGTGTGCTGGACAACTTTCTAGTTGGGCTGCAGTAGGAGCACTTCCTCATGAAGGAGGCCCTCTATCACTTCTTCTTGTCTGTACTCTTTGCAGGGCAGGCTGAGCTTGGGGTGATGATGTGGGCGGTGTCACTTCAGAGGTGTGCGTTCCCCTCTCTGTTTAGACAGACAACATCAGAAGGGCTGCACGGAGGAAGAAATTGTAGAGAAAAAACCTGGAGCTCTTGATACCGAAGTTCCTAAATGTCTCTGTGATCACCAGCCCCCTTTCTGCTAACTGGCAGACTCAACCAAGCAGGACAAAAAGGGCATGGGTTGTTAAAGCTGAGCATTCCTGCTCAGGGTTGAAGCACATTGATAGGGAACTTTTCTGCAATGCCGTTTTGTAGAAAATTAGAAGGCTTCCCTCTCCAGGGCTCTTGGTCTGGTACCTTTAATCACCATTAGACTCACAAGGGAAAAGAAGAAGCAAACATTCCTTACCCTTTTTATTGTTTTCCACTTAGTCCACAGTTAATATTTTTGGAAGCCTTGGTGTACTGATTGCTATAATTGAGTAACCCCCACAGAAGAGGAGCTGTGTCTTGCTTTTAGTCCAAACTGCTGCCCAACTCCAAGCAAAACCCAGCTAGAAAAAGAATAAAAAGAACTAAAAAAAGTGCTGTGTGTGTAATTTATCCGAATGCCATTGCACGCTTGGGAAGGGCAGCAGGGAAACCAACATTCCTGCCTCCAGTGAGCATTCCACAGAAATTCATTGAGGAAAGAAAAAAAAAAAAAACCCAGCAAACACACAAAACACTTCAAACAGCTTCCAAACGCCCAGATTTGCTCTGCAGAGAGGCAGTGTTTGCTTACCTTCTCCCCCAACCATTCCCCCATCTCATTACTTGAAGGTGCTAAGCGGCTTAGTTGTTCCTAACCCAGATTCCTTTGCAAAGGTCTCTGTGTGCTGCAGAAATTGTGTTATGTTGAAATGGGATCTCCACCAGGAGGAGAGGGATATCTGGCCCCCACGGTTAGGACCAGATACGGAGGTAGGCATCAAAGTCAAGGCGGGCTAGAGTGCAGGGACCCAGAGCTGCCTCCCAGCCAAAGGGTGAATGCAGGTTTGGCAGCCTGTGCTGCGAGGTGGGCTGGGGACAAGGACGGGGCTGGGCTGGAGCCCGGTCCCTGTGCAGGAGCAACATTTCCTGCATGTCCCGCATCTGCGGTTGTGAAAGCTGGTGGGAAGTCAGCCTGAGACAACATCGTGAAAGGTCCAGTATCTCAAGCTGTTGATTGAATAGAAAGCCACTGCTGTCGGTCTGCATTAACGAATGTCGCCTGTCTCAGCAGGACAGGTAACCCGGGTGTTGTTGCGTGGGTCCTTCTTCCTTTCCCAAGTTAAGTCACCGAAGCAATAGCATCACTGAAGCATCACAGCGGCAGGTCACTACAACTACCTTGTACTCTTCACGTCTCACCAAGGCTTGCACCAGGAAATCTCACAAATCCCTTATGAAATAAACCTACCGGTCAGCAGGTGACTCACTAACAGGGACTTCAAAGGAAATTCAATTCCTGAGAACTCTTTTTTTCCTTAATAAAGGTACTTTCCTTTTCTATTTATTAATTAATTACCAACCAGAGCTATTGTTATATTCTGTCTAATGACTTTCCTTCTATTCTCATTCTTGTTTGCTCTGGTATGAAAAACTAATTTAAAGAGAAGACTTCAATGAGATCGTATTACAGTGTCACAAAGGAAGGAAAGCAGGTTGGAAATCAAGTGTCCCCGGTACAGCAGGGTGAAAGCACAGCCCCGGCTGGAGCAAGGACAGTGAATTCAATAGGGAGTGCATGGAGCCTGTGCGTGGATCTACAGAAACCTAGCTTAGCTAAAAGGATATTGTTTAACCAGTTTTCAAGTTTACTTAGCTTGGGCAATGAAACTTGTCTGGCCAGTTTGAGCCATTTTCACTTCCTTGTTCTTGTTTTCAGAGGATGTGGGAAATTTACAGAAAAGGTGCAGAAAAGATTCTGCAAGAGAAAGCTAAGATCCAGTAGTATCTTTTTGCTGAAAAGGAGGCAAATAACTCTAAATGTAGACTTCTATTTTCTTGATAGCAGAAAGAAATTGAAAAATTTACTGAAAGATCCATCAGTTTTGAGGGATTATTATCACCACTGCAAAACCCCATCCTGTTTCACACTCTCCGGAGATGTTGCCTGGTAAAGGGGAACCCGACAAGCTGTTGGTCTCCATACTAAAAGGGTATACAGCTAATAAACCATGGAGGAATTTGCCATCAGTTTTTGGTTATTATTTCAAGCTGTGTATATTAGGAATATATTCTTTTTTTCTTCTTCTTCTTCTTTTTTTTTTTTTAATTTTTTGAAGAAATGTGTAGGAAGCCGTTTCCACATGCCAAGTGATGAGTCCTTCTGCCAGCCTCCCTCCCCACCAGACAACTGTTTGGACACGGTGCCATGCTCCAGCGGGTTTATATGATTCAGTCCCCCGATGTTAAAACTGTATCTGGCTCCTTCCAAGACAAACACATTTTTTAAGGCTGAATTCTACGGTACATATCCCGGATACCAGGCATGAGTCTCTATTCGAAGAAAAATCAGCACCCTCGTTGCCTTTGTTTCCAGTCTACGTATCATATAAGCATTTGTGCGTTCTTGAAAGGAAAATCTCAGTTTAGAGAAGAGCTGTTTCAGCGGCACCGAGATCTTCTCTTAATCAGCAGAATTAGGTGTCTCTGATTTGTGCAGACTTCACTAAAGATCTACATCTTCCAGGAAGTTTCTGCCTCTGAAAATCGGATCCTTTTAAGGTGTTTTAGTGGCCAAAACTGGCGGAACTCCAACTCACCGGCTGCTTTTGAACTTCTTGGCTAAGCAAAGCAGCAGCTGTTTGGTGGATGCTGGAAAGCGAGATTTTGATTTTGTACAGGTTTTGAGGCTGGCCCAGTCCCTACGTCCTCAGCTAATACTGAACCTGGATCAAGGATGATATTTTGGCAGGTCTTTTAAAGGTGGCTACCACCCATTTCTGGACAGTGATGTGATAAATACGTGTGGGCACTATAGGGGGGCACAGAGGGTGTTGGCCAGTCCAGGACTACTTTTAGTAGGGAAGTTAGGCAAGGATTGCTGCTGTGTACCCTGCAAAGGTAACTGAAAATAAAAATGGGTATAGCGGTGTCTGTAAGAAGGGACATCAACAAAACTTCTGGGGATGCACCTTTAGCTGCAAGATGATGTGCAGACATCGGCTGGTTCCTGGAGCTCAGTTTGGAGCAAGATGAGATCCTAGGAGAGAAATGGAAGAGAAACACCACTGTCTTTCTGCATCCTGTATTTTTGCAGGCTAATAGGATCTCGCATAGGGTCTGCAGAAAAAGACACCGCAGGCATTCACCGTGTAACCCATAGGCTGAACAACATCTGAGGAAACCACCTCCTCTGTCCTTGCCAGAGCCTGCTCTGCCTTTCCTGCTTTCCTGACATAACCGAGGGCCGTTACCGAATCAATGGGAAATCGAAAACCCGCAGCTGGCTGGGCCACCTGCGCCTGCAGCCCCCATCGCCCATCGCCCCCTCCCCGGGGATGGCATCCAGTTGTGGAGCGGGGCAGCGAGTGCTGGCACGGGTCCGAGCCGCGGGGTCAGCCGGGGAGGCAAGGGGCCGCCCGGCCCCCAACACTGCGCCTGTTGTGGAGGGGGATTACTGCGGGAATTAGTGCCGGTGGATAGAGACGAACTCTCGGGCAACAACTGTGGGTGTCCTTTCCCCCAGCCCTTCCCAGGGAATCTGCCAGCCTGGCCCGTCTCGAATGCAACCCCTGTGTGTCGGATCAGCACAGCTGTATGCGCGCCACTGCTAATCCGTCTGCACAACACGCCGTGCGCCAGCTGCCCGGCCAAGGGGTCGGGGGGACGGGATGGTGCCAGGGCCCGCTGCAGGATGGCCCGGACCCCCCCCGCATCCTCTGACCTGTGGGAGGAACTCGGCCATCGATGGAGGTTTCTGGTCCCTGCCCGTGTGATGCAGCCCGGCTCTGGTGCAGGAGGTGTGCAAGCCTCCAGCTCTCCTTGCTCAGCCTCCTCGCCTCTCCCTTTGGACATCCCTGGCACATTGAGTTGCACGGAACGATTGCAATCGCAAGCTGATAAATCCTCTGCTCTCCTGTCAGGTCCGTATTTGCAAAGCAGAAGGTAGTGATGCTTCGTCATCCTCACTGTCAGCCTAGCTGCATCCCTTCAGGCCACAGCAGCATGTACGGCTCCGGGCTCAAGCACGTAGGTACCAGTTCTGAAATCACCGTCACTCTTCCCAAAGTGCTTTGAGATCTTCTAGGAAAATGGTACAAGACATATTTCCTCCCCCTCCCATTTCTGGGGTAATTAGTCCCTGTGAGTTAATTTCCCAGCCGTCGGGACCGGCAGATGGATTGCAGATCTGCATCGCCCGCACCGGATGAGGATCCTGTCACAGTGCCGTGCTCTCGGCTCCAGAACACGCAGCATGTTTGCCTCTGATTAGGCTTGCTCTTGCTTTCCAGCTTTCTGTCACCACACTATTGTTTTATAACTTGATACCTAATTTATTTTAATGACAACAAATAATTTGGCAAGTGCTCTCCATCCTTGTTCTGGCAAAATTCTGCTCTAAGATTGATAAAGCTGTTAAGTTGCGGGGGGGGGGGGGGTGTTGTTTTGTACTGTTGATTTGGGGTTGGGGTTTTTTTCTGGTAGAAACCTAAAGACATCAAGGAAATATTTGAAAAAATTATCATTGACACCCCTGCCTTTCCTTCAGAGCTGTCAGTCAAAGAAGAAGCGGCCATGTCAAAAATGTGTATTGACAAAGCGATGCGTAACACACGTAGCTGAGCCCGGCAGGACTGGGAGCCCACTGCCTCGCTCTTCCCTCCCCATTGCAGGCAGGAGCACGGGGAGGGATCGCACCCTTGCAGCCGAAGTGGTAATGTCATCCTTTTGCTCTCTGCTCACCAAAGAGCCGGGCTGCTCCCTGCCCTCCGTGCCCGGTCCAGGAGGTGAAGCTCTCCCCCCAAAGCAGGATGGCTGCAATCCCTGTCCTTAAGAGGCTGGTGCATCCCTTAGAAGTATTTCCAGGGGTCTTCCCAACCCAAGCGAAGTTAGAGGGAGATGCACAAGTTCGGCAGATGGGGTCCAGGTGGATCGAGTTGAAAGTTGGTGACAAATTCAGCAGCCGTTTTTGCAAGCACGGCTGGAAGTGACACCCTGAAGCTCCGTCGGTGCCTCAGCAACAGGTTTGGCCTCGAGCCGCTGAAACGCCTTTCCAACAAACCTCTGTGTTGTCCTCTTTCCGCACACAGGGTCAAACCCCAACTAAAGCTTCCCATCTGTGCAGTGTTGTATTTGGAGTCCATCAGCCTTGCTCCCACTGACTCATCCCAGGACATGGAAGCAACTGCGGGATTAAATTCAGCTCCCTACAAAAGTCTGGCACTAATGTATGCTGCAGGCAGCAGTAGCCTTTAGGGTCTGCATGGGTCTGACAAGACCATAGCCCTGGAGGGGGCAGAAATAGTGTTTATAAGAGGTCTTCTCTCCTTCCTACTTGAGACGTGGCTCTGACCTTATCCTGCCTGACCTCTGGACCGTACCGGTTTGTTCAGCCTGCGGATAGACTGATGGTCTGCAGAGATTCCCTCTCCTGGAAAAACACACTCCTTATTTCTTCTGGGGTCCTGGGGAAGCTCTAGTCTTATTTCGCATTCCGATAAGTAAAAACAAAGAGCCAAAGTGGAGCAAAACCAGATGCATTAATTAAACAAACACAAACTCTAGGTCCCTGCACGTCCCCAATGTGAAGTTGGCTCTGATTTATCAAGACACATTTGGCTTGCGAAGAATGAGGCCAAATGTCTCAACATCTACAGCTCTCTGCTCACAGGAGCCCACAACACTTGACTTTTCTGTGCTGGCTCGTGGGCAGGCAGAGAGCTGCCCGGACATGCTGCTGGCCCGCGGGAAGCTGGCTGCCCACGAAACAACCCCTCCTTGTCCTCGCTGGTATGTGAGCCCACGGCCAGCGACCCGAGTGGGACACACAGATGGCACCGCCACCCAGCAGAAACCAGCTTCTTTGCAAAGAATAACGCCTCTGTAGCGTTTCTTTTCTGTAGCTCTAAAAATAAAGCGACAAACAAATGGGAAGGGACACGTGAACCGAGGACCGCAGCGTGGGGAGCAGGAGCTGGGAGGGTGGAGAGGAGGCAGCGCCTGGAGATCTGGCTCTGGGACTCACAGCTTAAAATTTGAAAATATATCCCCGGGGGACACTTGAAGGGGATCAGTACTAAGGAAAGGATGAATCGCAGGCCAATGATAATAGTCATTATTAAGCCAATCTGCTGCTGAGGACAAAAAGAGTTCACTCCTTTGTATTATTAAGTCTTCCGGTACATAAGAGATTGCTGCAACGGGGAGCAGCCCTCCTCTCCATGCCCACTGGGGAGAGGTCCAGAAACGGTGGGTTACACTGCAGCAAAGGAGTTTTAAGTTAGAAAAATCATTCTAACTGGAAGGAGTTAAGCACTGGGAGAAACTGCCTGGGGTCGAAGCAGAGTCATCATCCTGGAAGCTTGCTCAGACCAGGTTTGACCCACAGCTGCCAAGCACCACTTGAGAGCTGCTGCTCCAGCCCAGGGCAGGAGGATGGACGGGATGACCCCTACAGGTCCCTCCCAGCCTTGTTTTCCATCATTCAATGACAATAGCATATGGTTTGTCGAGTGATGGTGGTTGCAGATCTTCTTCGTCCAGCAGATGCGTCTGTTGTTACTAGTACTGGATTGCCGTCAGTGGCCTCTGGCGTGTGGTTTCCTTCCCCAGAGTTAACCCTTGTTTAAATCGTACGTCACAGCAGAGCAGATGTGTGCTGCTACAGTCCAGAAACCGCTCAGCTGCTGCAGCGCCTTCGTCTAGAGGCCTAAATTGTGCCTTATTTGTAAGCCAATAATGTAATGCTCAGGGGCTGCCATCTAAGTCTGGGATTTGTCGTGCAAGTGCTAAAAAGTGCAGTAGAGCATTTGGCTAAGACCAAAATACCACAACAAGCTGGAAAGCCACTTTCTCCATTGGCAGTGCCCAAGGTAGGGGTGTTTTCTTTCTATGACTGATAGGGGTAAATCCATGGGATGAATTAGGCTGTGGCTGGTTTTGGCTCAGACTGCCCCGGCCGCTGCTGGCTGGAGAAACTTAGAGACTACTTGGGCAGTAAAAAGATTGACTACCACCTCCAGATCTTACTGCATGAAATTGGTGGTTGTTTCTGCTCAGAACCAGTCCTCCTGCAGTGTTGTTTTTTTCCCTAACACAGCTGCTGTCGAACCTATTGTTAAGGCGATAGTTCATATTTAAATACATACTGATAACTGGGAAGGCTCAGATCATTGCATACATTTTGCATTTGAACTTCAGTGATTTCTGAGCCTGCTTACTCTCTCAAGCATGCCATATTTGTGGTTTATTCACAGACAGAGCTAATAATTGCAGTTTCATATGGAAGGGAAGGCATCAGAATTCAGTAATGAGGATTCGATGGAAGGAGAATACCAGTAAGACAGAGGTCATAAAAATACCATACACAAACCCAGCTGTTTATCCATTTCCTCCATTGCTCATCATTGCAATGTCTGCTGGCTGAATTATTTCCTTTCTGTTTAAAGGAAGAGAAACGACCAGGCAACCAAAAAGAAATTAAGCCCTAAAGTGAATGAAAAAGGTTCCCAACTGAAAGAACATTTTTTCTTGCGAGTGCACCCCTGAGTTGAGTTAATGCTGGCGGACGATGCAGAGAAGCCGACATTCGAGAGAGTGTAAAAATACAGGCCGTGTCTAATTGCAACTATTTTGCCTGCTCGGGCTTACAGCAAATTGAGATGTTTTCAAACAAAAGGTTCTGTTACCCTGATAAAGTAAGTCATAATTAGGTGGGGTCTTCTTCAATTAGCTCCAAACTTAACTTGACCTCTAGGTGGTTAATTAGGGGCTGTCAGCCCAGTAAGGTTCCTGTAAAGTTGTTGTTAGCTGTACCTGAGATGGCTGCGAACCTCGAGCCCAGTCTGCTCGGTGCGGAGGCAGTTTGGGGATGTGCTGCTGCTCCTTGCAAGTGCTGCTCACGCCGGAGCTGCATTTCCCACGCCGCTGGCTGCAGCGGCCGCAGGGACGCTGTAAATGCAGCCCCGAGGCCCCGGCTGGGATGTGGGCATGGTCCTGGGCTCAGGGCAAGGGAAGACGGCCCAGTCCCAAGGTCAGATGGGTTTGTAACCTTCCCTTCTGGCTCTATCCCAATGGTCTTTTTTACCTCTGCCTAACCCGAAGGCCCCAGAGGAAGGACCGAACGTGCTGTCCATCCCTTCTTCCCCCTTGTCCTGCTCTGTGGCCAGGAATTTCCACGCTGCTCCTTAGGCAAGGGGTGATTTGGAGTCCCCTGAACAATCATCTGGAAGGAAGACAATAACGATCCTAAATGAAAATAGTTACAAGTGGGGAGTCGCCGTGCCGAGACATAATTCATTTCAGACTGCCTGTCTTGCAGCTATTTGCCAACTCCTTCAGCATGTAATCTTCCCATTTCCTACAGGCGAACTCTTTTTTGCACACTTATAATTAGGTGCGTTTTTTTCTCCTCTCTCTCACTAACCTCAGGCTCCAGGCTTGCAGCTTCCGAAAGTAGCTCACGTCCCATTAATTTAATCTTTTTTTTTTATTACCCTGTTCTGCAGGGGAGAGGGGGGCTGGGGAAGGAGATTACGCAGAAAGTCGGAGGGAAATGTTTTGGCCACAGTGTCCTGGAGCAGTCTGGGAAGGAGACGGCAGCCAAGAGAGCGGTTGCAGAGGGTCGGGGGCCAACTGGGCTGAGATGTGCCCAGTGGCACCGGGGAGGAGTGGGTGGCTGGAGGGTGGGAGAGAGCTTTGCCATGGGAACGGCGACGTCTCGGGGAGGCTTTTCACTGCACAGCTGACTGCTTGACTTCACCGAGCAAAAACCTCGAGCAGGGGCGGTTTCCCCTTTATTGCTTTGGGGATTTGACATGATTACATATATTAACTTGTGGCTTTTCTCTTGTAATTACTGGTTACTTCCTATAAATGTATATGTGTGGATATACACACTCACATGCATATATATATATGCATGCATATATATATGTGAATATATATACACACACATACATGGATGTGTCTGTATATAGGTACAGAAGTATACATAATATGGGACTTATCACACCTTAAAGCAGGTCCCATCGAACACCAGCTACAGGAACTCTGAAAACAGGCCCTGGGTGGTCTGGGAAATGGAACTATACTTATCTGCCTATTTCTTATCTATTTGTTTTAGCATCTGAGCTCCACATTTGCAGGGCCCTGGGTAATGGATAAAGTCACGACCGTTGTCTCGTGGGTGCCTGGCCGGAGAGAAGGGATGAAAGCTCAAACGATCCTCGTTTCCTGAGTAGAGGCAGCAGGAACTGGTGCCCGAGCTTCTTCCCCTGGTTTGTATATGAGGTGGTGTGGGATGCATGCCAGGTTACAAAGAATCGGGATTTTCAAGATTTGAAGGTAATTGCCTCTGGTTTGTATCCAGAGAGCATTTCTTTAGTTTCATAAAATACATATTGTAGGAGGTGCGAGAGAAATTATGAGGTAGTCTGTTATGGAGGAAGAGGACCATGTTTAGGTGATGCTCGTTGTGTATCTAACCTGAAAGTGGAAAACGAAACATGTATGTACGCTGTGCTGGGGTCAGAAGATGGTGGAGGTAACGAGGACGAGACACATGGCCCCAATTTACGCATGAAGCAAAGTGGCCAGTTACGCTCCGTTCTCTTTGCCCTAAATGTTATGCAGATCAGAAGGTTATTTTGTATGAAGACACTCTGAATAAAAATCTGAAACTATGATTATCTTCTGATGTAATAAAATCCCATTGTCTGATGTATCCTGAAGATGGAGAGGAGACGTGAAAGGAGACTTACTAGCTGCTTGTTCAATTTTGTTTGTGCTGTTTTCATATTATATTAATCCCATTCTTCAGGGGTTCTACAGCTCATCCACAGGGGCAAGGAAGGATTTATTTCTGACCCTTTTAGCATGATTTAGCTTCTGGTTTTGAGATTTTTTTCTTTTTTTTTTTTTTTTTCCCTCTGAAACAGTGGAAATAATTGGCCACAGCTAGAAACAGGATGTTGAGCAAAGCACGTATGCTCCTAGTGGTATTAGAGTCTCTTGGATGCCTGGTAGATAGATCATTCCTCCATGCTCTGGGTTAAACAAACTGTCTGATTTAGGGTGCAGAAATGACTTCTCTCAGGTCAGAAGGGTGAGGACTTTGGAGCATGCAGAGGATCACTGCGGATTTCCCCCAGCAAATTCCCTGTTATTGCAGGAAACTTGACGTTAGTGATGCTCTTGCTCATTACAATGGTGTTTTTGTGTGTTACAAGGTGCTGGAGCGTTTCTGTGATAGCAATGAATGGGGGACATGGGGAATGGGTGCCCTGTGAACGTCCCTGGACTAAATGCCTCTCGTTTTCCTGAAAAGTCAAGGAACTGGTGTGGACGTTGAGTGTGGTCCATTGGAGTCCTGTGCTCCCAAAGCCTTTCTTCCTGAGTGACCCTGTTGTCTTTACTCTAGCATGACACAGAAGGGTCTCCTGAATGTCCCTTTCCCAATTTTCCCTAAATCCTGGACCTGACGGTGCCTCCTGCTCCACCGGTGCTCTGCCCGTCTCACCGTTCTGCACCGAGCTCCATTTCCCCCAGCAAACCTCAGTGACGTTACGCAGCAGACCACAGTAAAACCTAAATTTGAGCTGCTCACGTCCATAGGGTGATTCAATTACTGCTAACTAAAAGTATTGTAGCTGGCATTGGTGAAGAGATAACTCATTAGACAAAATATTAACCTGGCTGCAGCCAGAGCCTTTGCCATTTGACTTGTGATAAAGAAACTTATCAGCTAATTACAGCTGGGCTTGGAGGCTTTCAAAGAACTTGCAGAGTTTTTTCCCCCCCTACTCTTAAGAAAAAGTAGTAAAAAGGACAATTCAGGCTAGAGTTGAATGAAAACCCACAGATCTCCTGATTTAATCTGTGTCACAGGATCTCTTGTTCCCTGTGCAGCAAAAGACCCTTTGGGGACCGGCTGAGGCTCGTACCACGGCACGGCTTGGCTCCGGCAAGGTTTTGACAGGCTCCAAGGATTAGCCAGCAGAGTTTGCCTTGGGGAGCTATTGCCACAGAGCAGAGTGCAACAGCTCCTTCTGCTCGTTGTCTTTTTGCAAGAAAAACAGCACTGGCTGATTGCGGCCCCCGTGCCATGGTACGGCTCGAAAGGGAACGGCTTCACAGCTGGAAGGAGCCATCACCCGATGACCTGTAAACCAAACCCCCTTGCAACACAAGGCAATGCGTTTCTGGAGGGAGTTCTGCACGTGATTATGGTCACAGCGGCTTTGGTCACCCAGAGGGAATGCTGGCTGCCACTACGGAGAGTCCAACGCTAACGGCTGCTCTGTTGCTCCCGGAGCTAAGAGAAATGTTCGTATGAAACGCTGGGATATAGCAGGTAGCGAGGTAGAGGATTACAAATCTGCCAAAATGTTTTGGGGCTCAAAAGCCATTAAAACTTATTAAAGTGAATGCAGATTTCACAGTTGTCTCTGCTAAATGACTTACAACATGCAAGCTTTCATTTGGGTGGTCTTTCCCTCTGGTATCTCATCTCGCCCTGTCACTCTGCTTCACCCCGTTGAGCTGCAACAGAAACCTGGGACTTTGCAGATCGTTTCTCTAATACAGAGCGTGGGGGCTGGTTTGGTATAGGTTTTTTTTTTTAATTTATCTCATTGATACCAGTCTTGGAACAGGGACAATCCCGTCTTCCAGGAATCTCAGCTCAAAATCACAGCCTGTTTCCCAAGCAGCTTTTCCACCCTGGGAACTAAGGCTAATCACAGCCTTTGCAACCCACCCGCTTCTCACCACGGTCCTGCCCGATAATCTCTGCTCAGATGCCCGGGACCCCGCACAGGCAGCAGGACTGGCCGTTTCCTTCTGCTAAGACCAGTATTGCCACCTGATAGCCCAACAATCTAACAATACTTAAAGAAAACATGACCAAAGGTATTTTAATGTCATTCCACAGAATGAACTATGCTTAAATACTGCATTACATTTCAGTTGCCACGTCTCTATCAGGACAGAAGGCCTGTCAGTACTTAAAGGGGGCTTATAAGAGAGATGAGGACAGACTTTTTAGCAGGGCCTGTAGTGACAGGACAAGGGGTAGTGGTTTTAAACTAAAAGAAGGTAGATTCAGATTAGATATAAGGAAGAAATGTTTTACGCTGCGGGTGGTGAAACACTGGCCCAGGTTGCCCAGAGAGGTGGTGGATGCCCCATCCCTGGAAACATTCCAGGTCAGGTTGGACGGGGCTCTGAGCAACCTGATCCAGTTGAAGATGTCCCTGCCCACGGCAGGGGGGTTGGACTAGATGACCTTTAGAGGTCCCTTCCAACCCAAACTACTCTATGATTCTATGATTTTGGAAGGACTGAAGATGTGAAAAGGCTTAAAATGAGATTGTGTAGTTTGGAGAGGAAAAAAGTAAAAGGTGTTTTGAAGTGTGTGTACAAAGCATGGAAAGAAAAGACTTCTTCCATAGTCTTGCAGACTTCCTATATTCAATGGGGAGCTGCATGCAAGTGAGGAGATCCAGTGCCAGATAGCAAAATGCAGCCCGGAGGGTGGCTTCCCCCACAGCCCAGCACATGCTTAAACTCCTGAACTGCAAGCAATTTTCATGGCGTGGTGTAATCTATCCACCCCAGCCTTGCTAGGATGACAAGGAGAGACAGAATAATTTTCTCCAGTTCAAGAAAACAGCAAAGTGCTGCTTACAGTAACACATTAGCGCTTAAATCCCTTCATTCCTACAGAATGAAATGGATACTGATAATTATTAATGGACAATAAACTTGCAGACTGGAAAGGCAAAATTCATCTGACCATAGACAGACTAGTATTTATGAATATGTCAGCCCAGTGGAAAAATTCTGCTGAAATCGTATTACTTATTGGTATTTTTTGAGTAAATGTTCTGAATATTGTTTTAATGAATTTTGTTTTAGGGAAAAGCCTGATCTGCTTATGTCAGGGAAGTTAAATTGGTCTGGGTATCAAAGGGTCAACAAAAGTTGGTTCTGGCTGATGCTTCTTTATGGCACTTGAAATATACTGATTGAAACAACGTTCTAAGAAGACTTGGGAATTCACTGAAATAGCAATTTTCAAGTAAAAATGGTGATTTTTCCAACTTTCCATATTTCTTGGTAATAAATAAAACTTTTGAATTGGGATTTTTTATTTGAAATATCAGTAGGTTTTCTTGCAATGTTTCTAAACACATCCATTTAGAAGTTTCTGTACCATTTACTTAGTTGTTCCAACTTTGACCTTTTTTTTTTTTTAATTATTTTGGGATTAAAAAAACCCACTTTGAAATACTAGAATTTCCAGTAAATTGAAATTCTATTTTTGGGTCACTTTGGCTGACAACTCCACATGTAACAAGCCTTCGACGAGGCACAGTTATCACACTCTCCTCAAGGGCTTGTCCCTTTAGGTTTGTGTGGAGTCTGGTCTGGAGTGTGGTCCCTAGGAGCTAATTCCCGTGCGGTGCAATCCACTCAGCCCAGTTATTCCAGTGACGGGGGGAAGAGCGTTCACAGCAGTGACAGATAGGTGGTCTTTGAGTAGGACTGTTTAGGGGTTGTTCAAGCAAATTAGAGGCCATCAGCAAATGGCTTGGTCAATGTTTTCATGATTGCATGACTTTGTTCCAAGGTTTCTGATCTCTACCACTGCAGATATTTCAAGGTCAGGCAATTGCTTGAGTTCTATTTAATGGCTGAACTGCTTTCTTTGCAGCTGACACATTTCAGGCCACCACCGTGCGCCAGGGAGGTGCCCTCGCCAGCTGTTAGCAGGGAATTGAGAAGGACGTTTACCATGGCCCGGGCTTGCTGCCTTCCTAGAAAGGAAAAAGAGTTTTTTGGACGGATGCCAGCGAGGTACTCTCCTGCAGTTCTCCGCTCAAGGATGGGTGATGGCCAAGCCTGACCCATTCTGCACTTAGCTGACAGATAGTTATGGACAGCAAAAAAGGCAGATGGCTGAGAAGCAAAAACCTTTTACAGCATGGGATTGGTGTCCTCTGGCCAGCTGGCTATTTGTGCATACTTTATTCAGACAACTTTGAAGCATAGGATAATTTATGTGTTCAATGGACCAGAACCGACTCTGGGAGCCTTAAGGGTCTTCCATCATCCTAAGAATGAAATAGCTGATGCAGACGTTAAAACTATTTGTCCGGAAACCTCTGCTGCCTTTTCACACTGCATCTGAAAATCTTGGATAAATTTAACACCACTCAGGTCCTACCTTCCTCTCCACTCCTGACACATCCACCAAAGCCCTCTGTACAATTCTGCTTATCTGGACTTGGACCAGTTAAAAAAAAATTGCTGTGTTATTCCTAGGAGAGCTGTTCTTGTGTTTCTCTTGCTTGCTTCCAAAAGACAAACCAGGTCTGAATTTTCCTGAGAAAATCTACTCTTGTGAGATACCCATCTGACTTCTTTAGGATCTGGATGGCTGAAAGGAGAGCCAGAGAGGTGGACAGACGCCTGGGTGCTCCTGCAAATCAACCTCCATCCAAACAGTGAGCCAACCTGGTGAAAGTTGTCACTTCTGTAGTGTATTTTTAAAAAAAACTTGTGATTTTCTTGCAATGCAGCAGTATCTCAGAGGAACCCCCCCAAGCCCCAAGGAACTCTTACACTAAACATTTAAAATTCAGCTTCAGCATAAGGCTAGACGTGAAGAGCTCAGCCCACGTAGGAACCAGAGCGACCTTCTGGGGGGAGGGTGTTACAAGAGCCTTCCAACTTTGCCAATCCACAGAGGTCACGAGTTGTCACAGCCAGCAGCTGCAGAGCCTGTGCTCTTTGGTTCAAGCTGTTGCAGCTTTTAACTGAGGAGTGGATTTACCAGGGATGAGAAAAATGAGCTTTAGCTCTCCCATTAACTATATCCTCTTGCTCCCTTGGCAGCTTGCACAGTCAGCTGCTGCCCACTGGCTCCACTGGTGAGAGGCCACAGTGCCAGGACTATGATTTTTCTGTAATTCTGTAGCACTTAGGAGCCCCACCACGCTGGTTCCTGCATCTGAAGGGGCTGTCTGCGTGGTGAGGTCACGCTAGGAGCAATAGCTTTCTGCAGGGCTGAGCTCTTCCCACCAGCCTCAGCATCACACAGTCCTGGCAGCGAAGCAGGCTCCCTGTGGGCAGAATTTAGCTCGTGAAGGTGGTACCTGCATCCTGCTGATCCCATCCTGCCCTCTGAGGATCAGATATGTCAGGTACTTCGGCGCCTTGCATTCCTCCTGACTCTGCTTGCAAAGGAGTTATGTTGTGATGAGAAGGTGTCTGCAGGTCTTCTGCAGGGAAAAGCTGCGTCCTGCTGGGCACCTCCCTCCTGGCCAGGCAGGGTGCTGGTTGTTTTGGCCCTACATAGTGCCTAAATCACAGCCTTATTTCTTCTTCATACCCTAGAGTTTCTGAAAATGGAGAAGAAATAGCACATGTAAAAGGTGGGTGCATAGTCCTGGCTGCAGGGGTCTGAGCCTCAGCTGACCTAAGGTAAGGGCTGCGGGAAGACCCTTTTTATATCAATCAGCAGTAGCTTGTAGTGCAAGCACTGGGACCAGTCCAGTTCCCATCACCGTTGATGGCAAAGGTTTGTTGGCTTCGGTAGGCTACGATCGTGCACACTTTGATGCACACGACTTTTTTTTGATACCATGTGTTTTGAATTTCAGCTTTTGCATTCAAGCCTCTTCTCTCTGCTTCAACCTCCACCCCACAAACCTTCAAGAAAGATAAAACAAAAATAGCAAAACCAGTTTAAGTCAGTCCCTTTGGCTATGCAGTACCAGCATCTTAGCAAACAGTTGATGCCTGTATACTTCTGTCATTCCTTCATTAACTCAGGATATCAATCAGTTTCCTTTAGGAAAGCTGCCTGGAAGAGAGATACAAGCTGGTACAGAGGGAAAACCAGGATACCAGCAGCGATGCGGGACTCCTAGGTCCTTTCCCCAAGGCCAGAGCTAAGTGCCTCTGGTCTTTGCGCATGAATAGATTCCCCTGCAGGAGCTTCCTGCCAGGCAGTTGTTATCGAGGTAAAGAGATGGGATGAAAACAAAATTCTGTTTGTCCCTGATATGTTCGCCTTGTTCCGTGTCTTCCTCATATGGCTACAACCCGACCAGCCCCCACATAACTGGCCAGGAAACAGCATTTTCCATGTGGATGGGTCATCTGCACCTGATCCGTCCACCTGCAATCTGCTCTGCGATGGCCACTTTTGGTGATGGATGAATCCTGTCTCCCCAGCTGGCAGCTCTGTGCTGACTTTCCATGTCCTGGCTGTGGCTTGGCTCTTCCATTTGCCTCCGGTTCGGTTTCCCTGCAGCGTCGGAGCGGATGCTGCTGCAGGGATGCCCCCACCTTGGGGATTTACCTCCTTGCTTTGCAGAACCAGATGGTCTCTGGTCTTCAGTTTATCCCCTTGACTCCCTGACCCCACCAGCCTCCTCTGCTACAGCCTTCCTGGGTGCTCCTTGAGTCCCTTCTAGCCCCTGGAGTTTTTCGGGCTGCTCCTCTCCTTGGCTCTTTCTCGTGTCCTCTGAGCCCTCCTTGGCTCTTCCCTTGCAGTGGTTCCCACCGCACTTCCCACTGCCCTGCTCCTTTGGACGTGCTCGGGGCAGATGCATCTCCAGCCCTTCTGACGTCAGGATGAAGCAGAGGTAGCTCCCTCCAGCTGGCATCTCAAGTGTTAATTCAGCCCAGAAAAAGGGGATGATGTTTTTTTTTGAGAATCTTTTGGCCTTTTTTTTTTTTTTCTTGTTTTGGTTTTTTTTGAGCTGTTAACTGACATCTGAATGGGAGATATGAATATAGAAATTATTCTTTGCTGAAAGCTGCAGAAAAGCCACAACCCTCAGATCAAACAAGTTTTTGTGCCACAGCAAAATTAAATCCTTGTGATTTCCATATTCTTCAGTCAACAGGCTGGCGCCCAAATCGTTGCCATAGCTACTTAAGTACAGGCTGTCAGGAGCAGGGGAGGGAGCGGGAGACACGCTGTCCGAGGGTTAAGTAGCTGTTTAATTATTCAACCCAGTATCTGGCAAGCACTCCAGATTGACAAAGGGGGGTCTCCTGTGATCTCCAGCTGGATAGATCACTTTAACCCGTTCTCCTCCCTCCCCGTGAGCTGCCTGCCACATTCCCTGATGAAAGGAAGAGAAAAGTAGATTTACTTTGCTTTGCTTTGCTTTGCTTTCCCCCATCCCCCGTTACTTATTTTCCTCTGTCAAACTTGCTGGCAACTCCGTGTGAGTCAATGAGTGCTAGCTCAGTGATTTATGAAATGGCATAACACCCCCCTTTTGACACCTGTGCCCATCCCCAGGCTGTGCCTCAGTTTCCCCGGTTCCCAGAGCCACAGGGGGTGGTGATGCTGCATGGCAGGAGCCTTTCGCCGCAGAGACCCCGACACCGGGACGTTGTGGCTCTTCCCAGGCTGCCCCGTTTGGAACGTGCTGTGGTGTGGACATGGCCTTGGGGCATTAGTCCTCCGAAGGCACTTGGGGAGCTTGGCACGAGGGCTGCTGGAGAAGTGCAAAGTCCAGCTGCAAAGTACAATTGCACAACGCTGGCTGAGCAGGAGGGGATGATGTTAGCTGCCCTGAGAACCTCCCTGTGATGGTTTTTCTCAACTTTGCATGTACGGCATATTGGGAACATAGGCTGCTTTTTTCTAATGGAGCAAAACAATGAAAATACTTGGAAAAAAACCAACTATGCTGGTCAAGACTCCCTCATTAAGGAGAGTTGTGTTTTCAGATGCCTTCCTCTCTTTTCAGCTCTCCCTTACAATTTAACTCTAGAGAAACCCGGTCTCTCTCTCATACAAACTCCAGGGCTTTTTCTTTCTGGAAATCATATTAAAAGCATTGCCTGGCCAAGCTCCTTTGCCAAGCTGATTATTGTGTTGTCCTGTGATCTGAAAACACTGGGGGTAAGGTAAGGTAACAGTGCAAAATCCACCACTTTTAGTCATTGCTGGACATGAAAAACTGCTCTGGTTATCAAAGAAATATGTTGAAAGTGGACGCTGATAGCCCCTGGGGGTCCAGCTACCTGGCTGGTGCCAACAAAAAGAGACAGATTAATGAGGTCTATGGCCAGTTGCTTCTGTACTCTTTTCTTAACCTTTATTTTCCAGAGACTTCCAGACAGATAAAGGACAGCGCCTGGTTAATCATTTATCCATCTGCATATCCAGTCTCTCTTTTCATATTCTTCTCTGGCCTCAGAGGAAAAATTAACATATTTATTTTCTGGTTTCTCCCCCACAATCCTACGGAAGCAATTTTGGTCGCAATAGGAAGTCATGTCCTATCCAATTCAGTTTAAAGGAAAAAAAAAAAAAAGAAAAAAGAAAAAGGAAGCACGCTAGAGTGATTGGAAAGGTCTGCCGGGGAGAGGGTGCTCCAGCCGGCCCTGGCCTGCCTTGAAATGTTTTCTGCTCCAGCGTATTTTTAGCTACTGTCACAGGGTGATTTCCTTGCTGATCTGCTTGAGGTTCATGTTGCATTGCTGAAAAGCTCACTTGCTCCAGTGCAGACCTCCAAGCTAGAGAGCTTCTGACCGCAGATTTTCATCTGGATGCTTTTCTATTGTCATGGGGCAAATAGTGAAGCCTTTTCTCAGCCTTTTTGCAGACCAAAGTCCCGTTGGACCGGTGGCCTGACTCATCTCTAAGCACTTTCTCCAAAGCCCCGTGCTCTGTCAGATGCTCACCGCCATCCCTGCTTTGCCACGGGATGCTCTGACTTCCCGGCGGTGGGCTGTCTCCAGATTTGCCTGCAGCCTCCGACTCTCACCCTTCGGTCACTTCTGTCGCAGCCATGCGTGGTGCAGGACCCACGTGGGGAGGACAAAGATGCACAGTCAGCTCTTTGGGCAAGCATAGCTCCTCGGACCACAGTGGGGTATCTGCACCCCTCCTGCTCACCTACGTGAGCCCGTGCCTCAGTTTCCCCATCTTTACACTGCAGTGGCTTTTTATTTCCTTTCTCTTGATTGGTCTTGAAATTATATTTTGTAAATAAGATTGGTCACAAAGCTGTGTGGCATTGCAACATTCCCTGTATAATATATCCTTCCTCTCTGTGTTTTCCTGAAAACCCATGTCCCAGAATGATCATGAAACGTTCCAGGAAGAAATGCCAAGAATTTCCTAGTAAATGTCTTGGCTCTCAATGTCTCGGGTTTTTTGTTTTTCTATAAGTAATGAAAATGAAGCATCATTTAAAGTCTTTATTGAGTCTGCTAAGCTGGGTTGGATTTCACTGCCTTCTGGTTTCTTGGGAAAGCTGACCAAGCTCTCTCTAATTTCAGTCCACAAGCCACCTTGGCCTTCTCTGTTGGGAAGAGAAAGGTACTGGATATTCATGCAGTAAAATCTCATTGACTTGGTGGTCGGTGGACATCAGAAATACAGCGTCCAGGGGAAGGGGCAGCAGACTGATCTCCTGGGCCGTACTGGGATATTTGTGCAGCAACAGGGCACTTCTTTGATTAGAGCATGGTTGAATGGCAGGGACGGTACAGCTGGGTGCGGATAACACGTATGCATCATCTCCAAGGGTCTTCTCATACCCACTTGTGCACTCTGCCACTTGGTTTTTTGTTGGTGGCTTCTCTTTGGTTGAAACCCAGAAGTCAGTAACAGATAAGCATTTTTCGGGGTGATTTATTGGACTTCAGCTGAGCTATGGCAGCTCTGCATTTATCTGCTTCATTTGGCCTCATTTAAGGTTTAAATAAAACGACATTTTCATTCTGGATGTTGGTGGCAGGAAGGGTGATGGGGTTGTGGTGAATGTTCACAGCTGGCAGGTCCATGTTCTTCCTGTACGTCAGCAGAGGCTGAGCTACAGCGCTGGCACCGGGTGGTCACTTCATCCTGTGTTTTCCATCGCCAAAAATGACTCTGGCTTTTGGGTGCTTTGATTTACTGCAGCCTATACTCGGAGCCGTGAAAAGCCTCGGTGGCAGAGGTTGGGCAAAACTGCTGTCAGGAATCGGGTCCGTTACGGTGTTTTCTTGAGCACCGAATTTGCTGATAGCATCGGTCCCTGCACTCGCTCCGGTCCCAGCCCCCAATGCCCACACAGTTTTCTACGCCTGAAGCCTGACCGGCGCGTTGGCAGCATTTAAAGCCTTCCCAAGGTGAAGGGGAGTTTCCTGGTGGCGTTAACAACAGCCTGGAAGGTAATGAACACCACAACTGCTTCTTCTGCTGCCCCCGGGCAGCTGATGGGACCTCTGAGAAGGACAAGATCTCACCTCGGCTTCGCTGTCATTTTGTCACTCGTCAGCTCCCTGCCTAGAAGGGCAGGTTTTTCCCTATGGCAGATCAGGCTGCGAAGGCGCTTCAGCCAACACTGCTCAAAACTTTTGGGTTGGAAAAAACAGAATCGCTTAAATCAAGGAGGCGGGCAAAAAGCCCTTCTGCTTTCACAGGGGAAGCCGGACGAGCAGGCCTGTGAGCCTGACAGCGTGTGGCTGTGTTGAGATTAATTTGCTTAATTGTTGCACGCTGTTAGCAACAGTTACCATGTTTACCGGTTGAGTCAGTAATGCTTGTTAAAACTCTAATTCAAAGGGACCTCAAGTAATAAAAAACAGCATTGGAACGGTCTTTCGCATTAGCTACTGTTGCTTCGCTACAGCAAACATAATATTGCCTTCTCCACCAAGCCCTTTCCTGTTTGGGGCAATATCGATCCTTTATGGACAAGGCCTGTGGAATTTCACATTTTAAAAAATGTGACTTTCCCCCCCAAACCGTTGTTTCTGGATGTAGTGCGCAGAGGCAATTGCCATGGCAATGCAGTCCCAGGGCTTGCGTCTCCCACCCCGCCTGGTGGAAGGGCCCGAGGCACCGCTGGGTTATCTCTGCGGGAGTCTTTGCAAAACCAGTGGGAGGATTTCTCTGGCTCCAGAGGAATGTACATTGTGCCTTAATGTCTTCTCGGTTCTACCTTGCTCCCCGGAAGGATCTCACTGTCATTTGATGAACACGTGTGGGGAGAGTCCTTTCTTGTGCACACGTTCAAAATGCAAACAGAGAACCTAACTGCTTTGTGGCATCTATGCATTTATCCCCCCATCCCTCTTCCTATGGATGGGGTCAACGAAGAGGGACCAATGCTGCTTGTCTGCCACAGCACACCAGCAAGGGATGCTGACGGCAGCTGAGGACAGGAGTGTGGGTGCTCTTTCTGTTCTGAGTCTGATTTGGTGAGCTCTTCCCCCTTTGCCATCTTGGTATGTGGGTGGGAGAGAGGCAGAAGCCGTTAAGCAGGGAACAAGTAAGCAATCCAGTTTGAGTCTAATCACCTGAGAGCCAATGGCTGTAAAATTCAAGAGAGGAATGGCTGTATCTGTGTATAATGAGACCTCCAGTACCCAGGGTTTGTGATCCCGGTATTTCTGCACAAATGCCTATTTCTAACTTGTTGGCGCATGTCCCCTTAATTGCCCATTATTGCATCTGTATTACTGGCATGCCATCTTGCTCGTTCCTTGGCATCACCTTGCTCTGTCTCACAGAGTTAAGTCAGAGTTAAGGCAGAAACTTGGTCTGATCTGGTATGGGAAGATGCATGGGCTATTACAACACTATCTGTGAGTCCATGGTGGACATAGGCGTAGATGTCAAAAAGTTATTCAAACCACCGTGCCTATAGGGCTGTGTGGCTCTGACTCCCTAAATAGCTGTGGGAGACAGTTAGGGGCTGCAACCACCCTCCTCCTTTCTACACGTGTTAGTTTAGTTGTCACACCTACGTCTTTAACCTCCTTTAACCACAGAGGAAGCCAGAGTCTTCCAGCCTTAGACACCACGGCAGGTGCTTAAATTCATTATTCACAGCAGAATAGCTGGGATTTATACAGCATAGAGGCAGGTATCCATCAAACAGGAATGAGGGAGGTAGGGAGGGTAAAGCAGGAGAGGAGAACTTGAAACAAGGAGATATGCTTAGAAATTTCCCTGGTGAGGGGTAATGGCTCAGAGCAAAGGCAATGTCCCTGGAAGCTGTAGCATCCCTCCAGGGCTCAGGTGTGCACATTTTTGTGTCTGAACGACACTTGTTTCTGTGGGGCCAGCTGGGATCTGAGGGCTGGCTTTCAGCTGGGAAAACCACTTCTTGCACTGGATTGTCAGGGAGTCAGGAGCTACATTAATAACCCCCCACAGACCTCATAAAACCAGAGAGATGCTGCCAAAGGAAAAGGACTGAGTGAAGTTTACAGTCGCAAGAAGAGTTGAGGAAGAGTCAAAGTTTATGATGTAATTTTGTGCGAATAAGGTCAGAACATTTTGTTTTGGTTGCATGAGTGGGACTTTCACAATGGGACACAATGTTGAAACATTTCAACTATTTTTTTAGTAAAGAAGGTAAACCCCAGAATCCAACCACTCTGTGATTCCCAGCTGAGCTAAGGTCTGAATGAAACGATATAGTCCCATGAGGTGTGGGTGCAGTCAAACCATCATTCCCAGTTCCGCCTGGGTAGAAGAAATATTGATCCTGAATCCACTCTGCTCTCACAGAAGACTGGGTGCTCTGCCCTTGAAGGCCACTCCATTGTCCTTTTATTAGAAATGACTGAGGTGTACATTAATGTGCAACCTCCTGATGCGTCTGAAAGTCCTGTTCCGCCTTCAGCAAGGAATAGACTCCCACAACCCCGCTGAGGCAGCTGAAGATGTACCTGAAATGCAGGACAGACAAATCCCAAACACAGACCTGCTCAGTGCTGAAGGGAAGAACTTCACTCACCCTTGTACCATGGCACGGGACTAATGGAAGAAGTGAATCCACCTCCTTACTCAGCAGTATGACATAATTTCAGGAGGGAAAAATGAGCTCATGAGGACTGCCAGTTTCCCTTTCACCTTCCTTCTCACTCCTCAGGGACATGGGAATGGGTAGGGGAGCGTTAGACTCATGCTGTAAGCTTTGGCCAGCTGAGCCGGGAAGGAGAGGCAAGAAATCTGCAACAGACCTTGTCCAGCAGCCACCGGCTTTCTCCTTGAAGGGAGAGTGAGCAAAGAAGGAGCTGCACACCCAGCCCCACAGCTCCTTCCCCCCCGTGCCCAGCTTGGCCCAGCCCCATCCTACCCTTCATCCGCGGGGAGAGGAGAAGTGACAGTCTGACACCTCGTTATTACTCATCGCGGTGGCTATTTCTCACATAGTGATTTAACATCGCTCTTACCGCTAAATGCTCTGTAAAACGTGCTCTAATTCCTGCAGTGCCTCTTGCAGCTCGAGTTTGAAGTGGTGGGACGACAGGGAGGTTGGGACTTCACAGCAGGAGGTTTGGGTCAGAGCCTCAGTCAGTGCAAGTCCTCCTGGCTGCGCAGATTTCAACATCCCATTTCAGGACCAAAGTTGGCAAGGGTCTTTTGAAGTGCAGATGTCTCAGAAAAGCAATGATACACAGAATTCTGTTTAAATGACAGTAATAAAAGGAAAACAACTTTAGGAAATATATGTAAACCATCCCTAATCACAACCAGGAAATCAACTTTGCTAGTGAGGGGCTAGGCATGTGTCTAATCTGGGCTCGGGGTAGGAACAGAAGAAACGTAGAAGGAATCAATTTTTACCATGTTATGCTGAGCCTCCCACTGACAGACACGAGCCAGCTGCCAGGGTCAACGTTTAAGGCATAACCTGACCGAACTGCTCTGCACTTGGGGGCCAAGATCCACCGGCGGGACACCCGCAGCTCCAGGGAACTCCATCTTCCCGGAGACGAGAAGTGAATGCAAGGGGCGTTAGTGGCATGGTCCCCGTAGGCAAAGGATGTCCTGGATGTGATCATGCTTGTGGATGTGGCCACTGGGAAATCTGCCTGAGGAAACTACTCATTCCTCTCCCTTTGGTGGCATCTCATTCAGTAGCAATGTTGAATTATGGCTTCTAGCTCTGGACCTCCCAGCTTCCAGCTCCCCAGCCTGACAGCATCTCTGTTGTCCTTCTGCATCCTTTCATGCAAGCGGAACCCCAAGTGAGTGCAGGCAGTTTGACTCACTGACTCTCTTCCCCTATTAATTCTTCCTCCTTATAGGCCTTTCTGATCTTCAGAAAGAGCAGAAGGCAAGGAGACCCCATGCAAGGTGGCCACTGTGGCTAATCAAACCTCCAGAAAATGCCCAGAGGACTGCGTTTCTGAGATACCGCTGTGATACTTTATTAGAGACATGCCAGTAACATGGTAAAGTACCCAAACCAGGAAACCTGAGGCATTCAAGCAGATACCATGGTTCAAAAAAATGATCTGGTCAAAAAGTCTTCAAATTACTGTGCAGTGTTAGAGCAACAGCAACAAGCTTGTTCTGAAAACAGGCATCTAGTTCAAATATATTCTATATGGCTATATGCACTCACGCATATATAAACGTTGAGATCAGCACCGGATGGTGTTTTTTATTTAGTTTCACGCTTTGTTAACTTCTCTAAATTACGTGGAACGCTCTTTTTTTTTTTTTTTTTAAATACCCAAACTTCTGCCTGTTCCCAATTACCAAAATGAAAAAAAAAAGGAAAAAGAAAGAAAGAGTCAAGTCTGTGGAGCAAGCTGGCACCACAATGAGGCAATCGACAACTACACAATGCATCCTTCTTGCATGAAACATCAGAGGCAAGCTGGAGGCTGGAGAGATGGAGGAGTTAAGGCACGTGGTTGTAGGCAGCAGAGGAAGACACTGACGAAGATAGAAAGAGGTCTTGAGTATTTCAAAAACCCCGAAGGAAATGTCAGAGATATTTTGATGATAATCATCCCTGCCTTCTGGTTTGGGTACTTGGAGGTTTTATATTGCCTTGGAAAAACAAAAAAGCAAAATCTGTAGTGGGTTTTTTTTTGGTATTTGCTAAATCTTAATAGATACAAACCAAAGCTGGGGACTCTGTTGGAGGCTTACCTTTAACAGGAAAACTGTAACTAACCAGAACCTTGAATGGCTCAGAACATGCGGTTTGTCCTGCTTTCGTGTCTTTATCCAGCGTTCAAGGTTGCTTTTTAATACGACAATTGAAGATGGTTTTTATTCAATTATTGCATTAGTGGGAGTCTGAAGCAGGCTCATGATCGCCGGGGTTATTGCTGTATGAGTTAATGTTCACACCCCTTTTGGGTGTCCCAGAGGAGCGCTGCAGGCTTACGGCCAAATTTTATTTTGACTTGGATCCCAGTGTGCAAGCCAACTGTTTCTGCATTTCATTTCTGTCATATCCTGTACATTAAAACACCATTAATTCAAACCTTTTGTTTCTAAGAACAACTGCTGTAAAACAGCAATAAAAAGTTGCCACAGTTCTCTTAAACCAGTGCAATATCATGTTCATTCATGCAAACTGGGACGTAAAAATTAAAAAAAAAAATATATTTTTGTCAAAAACACACTACAAATAATATTTCTTTCCTCCCCAGATTTGCAAAGGGATGAGGGGGAGATGAGTCCAAGAGCAGGTTTCTCCCCACGACCATGGGATTACACAGCACCTTCCCCCCATTTTAACCATTAAATAAAGAACAATCTGTTAAAAGATTTTCATGTGCTGTTGTGAAATGCATTAACCTCAGACTTGTGATGTAAGTTGCTCTGTACTACTTGCATTGGCTTTTCGCTGGTAACATGAGAGCCCACTTCAGCTTTATTCTTACCTAATTGCTCGGTGATTCAGTGAGGTCTCACAGCAGAGGGGAGGGCTGGACCGGCCGAGCTCCCAGCATATGCTTGCCGCATGGTGAGCACCAAGGAGACACCTTCAGAGGCACGTTCCCTGGGCTGACCACAGCTAGGAGCCAAGAATCAGAAATACAGCCATGAGTCCAACAGCTTCCCCATCTCCACGTGGATCCCGTTGCTTTTATCTGACGCTGTGCTTGTTGCAGGGTTTAATTAACTCATGCCTGAGAGCTGAAAGAGGCAGCAAAGAGTGTTTTCTGAAAACCCATGAGCTGAGTGAGGATTTGTACCAGACTTACTGCAAGCATCCTCTTTTTCCTAAAAACGCCCCAGGACCCGGCCTCATGCAGCACCTGCTGCTCCCCCTGGGCACGGGGCCGCGTGTGCAGCCGGAGCTGGGAGGGGAGCAAAGGCTGCCCAGACCTTGCGTTCCTGGGGGCTGGATGGGCACGGCCACGTCCCTGTCCCAAACGCAGTAGCTGAGAAGAGCAGCGCATGAAGCCAGCCGTGTCCCTTGTCACAGAGGTGGTGTTGCCAGCCTGGCGCATGGCATTCATCCTTCTCCAAAACAGCAGCCCCAGCCACCCTGCCCTGTGCTTTGCATCCTCCTCCTGACTTTCTCCTGCAGAGGTCTCAGCTTTTAAATTTGTGGTCCAACTAGCAGGGAGTTTCAAACAGCATGATACGCCTTCCTGTTCCACCCAAGTGGGATCTGCTTCCTTGGCTTCCTGAGCCTCTGGATGAGCTCAATTCATAACTGCTTTCCTCTCTTCACAGTGAATTTGGGATGATGATGATGATTATTATGGCCAAGTGTCAGGACACAGGCACCCTTAGACACACGGTGGGGTTCCTCGCTCCCACGTGCAGGGACTGAGTGTTGGGTTGGGCTCCTAAACCAGAGCAGCTGAGCAATGTGCTGTCTCACAGGAGTCCCCCATCCCTTGACCAATATCCCATCACAGGTAAACAGTCCTGGAGCTTTTCAGGTGCAGTGACAGCTGCCATCAGCTTCGGTATATGGGCAAGTGTTTCTTGCACGTCCCTTATTTCTCCAGAGCTGGGGCCTTTCAGCAGCCTGAATTGAACATTTATGAAACAAGGAGAAGTTAGAGACTGGAAGGAGGAATTAGGAAGCAAAGTCCTGCAACTGTGCTGGGCAGTTGTCTCTGGTGCCAGACACCCGGGAGCCGCGGAGGCCACAGGAACAGCACCGAGCCTCTCTCCAGGCTGGTTTTAGAGGTGCCTTCAAGTAACTTTAGACTCTCTAACAAAAAAGTAGACATCAAAACATCAAGACTGCATGACTCAGCTCGTGCCCCTGGATCAACCTGCTGTTACCAAAGAGGAGCTGGAATGCCCTTACAAACAGGTTGGGCTCCTTCATCACACACTCTCTGTCTTTCATTTTGGGGCTGATCAGGGAATATTTTCAGTGGAACTTAAAACACTGTAAATCCAGGCCCCATGTTGCTCAAAGTCAGCTCAGAAAGAAAGAAAGGGAAAAAAAGTAAATCCAATACCACCAGGAGAGAGGGAAAGATCTTTTCCCAGGCCACAAATTCTAAAGATACCAGACGAATTTATGAACTGGTGGTTAAACCAATGCTCATGGAGTCCAAGATACACCATGAAACAAGCTTAAATGTACAAATGAGCTATGTTTTGGGTAGGATATTTTGCCCCCATTTGCTGTAGCATTGTCTCTAAAATTTCCCAAATCACATCCTGATCGTTCTCTCTCCGCTCCCTGGCTTAAAAGCCTTGTTTTGGCTCTTGCTGCAAAGAATAATATAACAGAGAAGGGGAGGGAAAAAGAATCTCCGTCAGCTGCTAAACATATAAACCTGCAGATTTATTTAGTAGTAATAATCCCTGAAGGAGAAACATATTCAATACTTCATCATCTGAGAAACTGCCCACATCTGTTCAGAGGCAGCAACAGGCGGTCCGGAGCATGTGCCAGCAGCAGCTCGGAGGCAACCTGTTGCTGCTGCCCTCCCTCCCGCAGCCCCCATCCAGCTTCTGAACCCTCTCAACTCGCCTGTACCCTCAGAGATGTTTCTAGATATTTCCCTTCTTTGTGGAAATGCCCTCTGCTTCGGTGCAAGCTCTCCTCAGCTGCTGAAGTCCTGGCGGGGAAATATCACTGGACAGCCCGCAACGGCGAGGAGCTCTCGAAGAAACCCTTGGACTGCTGAGCATCCTCCCCGGGGAGCCTCCGGCCAACGCCATGTGTTTCGGGCTCACTGCAGGGTTGGTTGCAGCTCGCCGGGCTGATGGCCGTGTTTATTAAAAAAGTCATCCGTCACCGCTTGCACTTGGCCGGTGACGTGGGAGTGTCGGAGAGGCAGGAGCACTTGGCTCCTCTAGTTTGGGGGGGAAGTGGCCTTTTCTTGGGCATGAGCCACTTCTAAATTTCAAGCAGGGATGTGAACACAGCCGGATGATCAGCTGCTGCACGTGAAGAGGACAGGCTGCGGACAGGGCTGCTGGGAGCAGGATGGGGGCTAGTAGCCAGGGTGGTTCCTCCGGGGTCAGCGTTAATGAGAGCCTGGGAGAAATTAAGGAGGGGCCAGAGAGTTAGCCAAGTGTGTGGCTTCCAGACCGGGAAGTTCATCTCTTGTCTCAATCTCCAGGAGCTGCAGAAGGGGCCACGGGTCCTGAAGACGGCATCCTGGGATGCACCGCCCTGTGCGCTGCCCTCCCGGACTCTGCCCTTCCCGGCTCCCTGTCCCAAATCCGTGAGCTGCAACAAACCATCTCTGGGGCTCAGGAGCTGCTGCTTCGACTCTGCTGCTTGTGTGGCCAAAGAGAAGCAAGTGCTGCTTGTTGGCTCCTGAGCAGCTGGACCCAGAGCCACGGAAGCAGCTGGTTTGTACTTCGGTTTCCAAAACTTCGGTTGCCACATGCCCTTTACGTTCCTGCGATGTCATCAACAACCAGGGCCATGCCCAAATGATACGTGTTATCCTGCAGAGCTGAGTTAGACTATTTCCAATGCGTCATTCACGGTGATTTTGTTCCCTCTAAACTTTTAGTTTCTTCGTTAACACATGCACAGGAATAGTTTTAAATTGCTTACAGCCCAATTGATTCAAGCTGAGTTCCTTCTGGCTTGCAAACTAATTTTGTTTTCGTTGGAAAAATGGATCCTGTTTATTTAATTTTCCTCCACAAAACAAAATATGTGGGTGGAGGAAATGGGACAGATTGGAAAATACTTTGACTGATAAAAAACAATCATTTCAACATTATAAGCTTTTATATCTGCAACAGAAGCCATAAGAAAGCCATTACTAAATAGTTACTGCAGATATCTGCAACTCCAAGCATTGGTGGAAATGCTGATAAATTACTGATATTCTGTGCTAACTGCTGGAAGATGGAGACTATATATAATACCGACCGGATTTTAATAGACACCAGGAGATATTAAACAGGGAAACTTCAGGGTGATTGAATGGATGTGTTGATACGCACTTTTCAGCTGGTGGGTAAACATGCTTCACCCAACTGCAGAAAGCTTCACCAAAAAAAACCCTAATCCTGACATATTTCCTGAAAAATGCACATCAGAAAAAAAGGAATTTTAATATTCAGATTTAAAAAAAAAAAATTACTTTTTGCCCCATACAAAAGTTTTCAGTAAAAAAAAATCAAGAGAATTTTTATTTTTATAAAAACATCCTGAGTTTTTAATGGAAGTGAAAAAGAGATAAGTTAGGTTTAGTCATAAGCATTATTTTCCTCTAAAAAAAAATCCGGCTGGAAGAATGTCAGTCTGCTCTTTTTATACAGACTCATGTAGTCATACATGTTGCAAGTTGGACAATAATACTTTCAGGAGAGTATTGCGATATAAAACATTGTGCTTTTTACGTAGAGACGATGCTGGCATGTGCTGTGGGTGCTGCAGAACTTGCAGGAGCGTTTGGGCCGGTGTATGAGGGAGGACATAGGAGAAGTTATGAGCTCAGAGTCCCCAAGGTGCTGCTGGTGGGAGAGGAACTGTCAACTCCAGGTGTCATCACATCATGCCCAGGCTGATGTCCTGCCACGGAGCACGAAATGGTGGCCTTAGACCTGATCCTTTGCTATGGGGTGTGTTCTACAGGCTACATCTTACAGAGGGTCCTTGCTCTAAGCCTGGGGCTCCACCACGGCGTCTGAGGGCATCTCCCAGCCGGCAGAGCCTTGCGTGGGGTGGGATCTGCTGTGTGATGCCAGCATGAATCCCCCGGTAAGGGCCTCATTGGGGAAGGCTTTGGGAGCTTCAGCTTGGGAAGAGATCCTGACTCCTCACCTCCAAGCTGGGATGAGTTCATTCTTCCTAACGACTTACCCACATCTCAGGTTCAGGGAATTCTTGTGTGAGTCATAGTCTGCTGAAGCGTTTTTTCTCTCTCCCCAGATACTAATATTTTGAACAAGTCTCACTCTTTATTATCATGGAGATATAAGGGAAATATCCCATAAGGACAGGGTTAGGTCTGAACTGCATGTCAGAAAGTTTGCTGTTAAGATTACATGTGATGTGTGACCAGACTGTTTGGATCTGTGGTCGGGCCCCAGAAGATGTGTGTGGTGACTGACCACATCCTCTCCGGAAGAGGAATGTTTGAGTTCATTGTGTTGGTGAAGTGCCGTGGTTTGATCATGGGGCGGCTTCACTGGAGGTGGGAGAGGGGAAAGGGGCTACCGGGGCCGAGCTCCACCCCGCACACCCGGCCGCGGAGAGCAGCTCATTTGTCCAGGACGCACCGGACTCGCCGTATGGTGGATGCATCATATTTCTGTCTGCGATTTCCTGCATGGAAAAACGAGAGCCAAGAGCAACTGCTCCCACATCCCCTGGGGTGGTCCTAGCTGGGGCCAAGGCTACAGATGTGCTCATGCCTCCCCATCACTGTCCTCTCCCAGATGGCAGAGCACCACGATTTGGAGGCTGCTGAGCCGTGTATCCGCTTTCTTTGGGCATGCATGAGGAGCAGTTTCTGATTCATTTTTTACAACTAGTTCATCAGATATTTCTCTGATGGCTCTTCACTCGGCTGCCAGGGTAGATGTTGGTAGATGCAGGGAGTGCTTACACCATCCAAATCAGGTTATGTCGGGAATGTGACTGAGGCTTCAGTCTCCTCTCTCTCTCTGTTGGCCGGATGGGTCCTCTCATGCACCAAATTGCATCAAACTAGACATCTAAATAGTCTAAAGATAGCAAGAGGCACTGCATCTCCTGGCAGGAAGCCTGTAGTGTGGTTTGTGGAAGATTTCTGGAAGACTTTGCAAACACTTGGTTTGGTGACCAGACACTGTTGTGGCAGTTCCTTGGAAAACTGCAAAATCTGGCAGCAATGCTGAAGCTTTTATCTGTGGTATATATGTGGTAATGGCTTTTTGTTCATTTTCTGCAGCCTTCTCCAGCCTCCTGACCTGAACATGCACCGTGGATGATGCAAGCTGGTTGCAATCACAACACACGTGCTATCCCACAAGCTGAGCAACCTGCTATGAGCTTTTGCTGCACTTTACAAACTAATTTTGGTTTGATAGAGGGACACGTCTAGCATTCTTCTTCTGCAGAAACTTGCTTCTCCCTGCTTTATCTATCGGGTCTTTATACTGCGTATTCTTGGGGCAGTATCGGCTTATGTGGCATAAGGTATGTTTGCATAGGAATTAGTGCACCGCTGCTGTTAATGATAGTGGTAATAACTGTGTTTGCTCCAGCAGCAGCTGTTCAGCCGCGATAATAAGGTGAGCAGAGTCAGGCAGATGCCAGAGTAATGCAGCTGACCTTATTTCTGTCCTCAGGTTTAGCTGGGTTGCAGCAAAACTGAGCGTTGCTGCATGCCACCGAAACCGTGCCACGCAGACACGCTCTCAGACCTAACTTTGAAGGTACTGCCAAATATCCTCCTTGTCTAATCGTAATGCAACGTTTCAATTACTGCACACACTGCATTGTTTTGCATTCAGCCATGTAAAATCCTCCCAAGTTTCAGTTTTCTATAGAGTTATGTGATTGCTCGCATTTTGCTGCTGGCTTGCTCTCTCCCCACTGGTGCAGCAGAAGCCACTTAAAACTTGAACCGAAACATCAGATGTGGAAGGTTAACTCCCGCAATCACGTATTGCCGTGTGTGGAGGTGAGGGTGTCTGATCTTAACAATAAATTGTATGTTTTTAAGAAAAAATTGCGATACCTTGACTCTATTTTAATATTGCTAATATAAATGCCCGCTTAACAGGCCACTTGGTAGAGCAAGGATGACTCTTCATGAAGACTTACACAGTTTAAGACCTGAAGTCTCATAAGATTTGAGGTTTTTTTTTCTGAAGATAACTGCCAAAGCCAGTCAGCAGATCTCTTACTGGTGGTTAAGCCTTGCAATGGACTTAAACTATCTGGTGTCAGTGACCTAATTTCTCTCCTTCTTTCCCCGCTCTCTCTTCTTGTACGGTCACAGCTAATTAGCGTTCTGGCTAGAAAGCTGTTGTGCTGGGTGCTGCACAAACCCACAGAGCAAGACAGGGGGTTTTGAGTGATAAACAGCTCTCTGCTCCTCTCTGCAGCTTTCACCCATCCGGGCCTTTCCCTTTGCAGTGCTTCGGCTGGGGGGTGGCCAGTTATCCTTCTCTGCCTCACCCCTCCTCTCGCTTGCAAATGAAAGCGCTCCTTCTCCCATTCCTCTTCCTTCCTCCTGCTCAGGAGTTTTTACTTCATCTTGGTCTTGCCAGTGGTACTGTACAGCCTGAAGCTCTTGCAGGGCTGCAATTTATAAGGAAATAGCGAATGTCTAAAAACCTGAGCTGGTGCTGGGGAGCCGGTCGGTGAGTCAAGGAGCCGGATCCTTTCCTGGCTGTGCCACTGACTTGCCAAAAGCGACTTGGCTGAAATCACTTTGATTTGCCTTAAATCCCCACACTTTGTCCTTTTGTTTGAGATTAAGAGCTCTGCCCTAGGGCTTCTGTTGTTGGGTGGGCAGGGTGTCATGCACCTCAGACTCAGTAGTGCGAACACTGGGGTACGCTGGAAATCCCCAAGAAAGGCAATGTGCAGCTCACCTGAACCTGTAATTCTGTACCATAAGCACCAGTGAGAATGTTTTCTCCTGTTACTCAGCTTCAGCTGAGTGATGGCGTACAGTGCTGTGTCACTTCACTCGGGAAGCACAGCCCACAGCACCCTAATTTTGGCATTTAAATAGGATTTCAGCTCTTTGGAAACTGTGAAATAACAAATAACCCAGCACCTCGGTCTCCCGTGTTGTTACAGTACATGACCATGATCCTCCCAGCTGCGTCACGAGCATTGCAGGACAAAATTCACCTGCACATAGAGCACTTTCCAATTCTCAGTCAGCAAAGAGGCATTGAAATGCAAAGTAAAAACAGCCCTGAAGTGATTTTGGTGGCTGCAGCCCCTCAGCAGAGAAACCTATTGAGGAATGGATGTAGCCAGGCACTGCTTGGCTCTCCGGGGGTTACAGGATTTCCAGGCTCTCCCTGGTTTGCCGTCAGGGGAAGGAAAGCCGGGGCTGTAACTGTGGTCCAGCTTTCAAAGGGCAATTGTACGGGGCTGAGGTCTGCAGCACGGCAGGGTGGAAAGGGGCTGTCCGTGGAACAGCCTCCCTACGGTTCCCCTGCGAGAGCCACGCGGCTCCATTGACTTTTCACACCTAATTAAAGAGGAAAATTCACCAGGCTCATGGCTGACTTTCATGGGATTGTGGTACCAATCAGCAAACAGTGTTTCTGTGTTCAGGCTGTCGTTACTTTCAGGGCCCAGGGTCAGATGGAAAAAACTGCTTGACGAAACTGTCTGTCTCGAGAAATGTCCTCCCTGAAGAATTTAATTGTCCAAGTTAATGGTCCAATAAAATCCCCAAGTCTGGGCCCTTGGCTTTCCAGCGGGTTGTTGCAGTGCGTTACGATCCTCCTCGGACAGATGTGAAAGTGCAACGTGTGGGATGCAGTTTGGCACTGCGCGTGTCGGCGTGCGGCGAGCGTGCTTGCAGCGCCAGTGGTGCAGAGGGCGCCTGTGCTCGTCCGGGGACAGTCCCCTTTGCTGGACGTGGGAGCGTGCATGCAAGTGTGTGCCGGATTTGGGGTTTATGGGTCTCTGTCTACATAAAGGGTGTCTCCTGTGGACCTATCTGCAGCGTTTTGTCAACTGCATTGTGCCCAGATCAGAGCAAATATTAGGGTGGGCATGAACGAGTGGGTGCGCACGTGAGGGCACACGTGTGCTAGTGCAAGCTCAAGAGCTGGGCATGCCAGCCCATATTTTGAGGAAGCAATTAAAGGTATGGTGTGCACAGCCCTCCCTGAGGATTCATTTAGGTGTCTGACTTCGCACTGACTTTGCTCTCTAGACCATTGAAAGATGTCTGCTCTCTGGATTATTCACAGTATAATTTTGAGAGGCTGAACTAAATAATAAAGGCACCACTGCAGATTCTGACTCATTCTACTTTCCCATTCAATTTGGCCTGTGACGTGCACTAAATAAATGCTATAGAGGGTACCAAAAAAAAAAGACCATTTGTGCAAACTTGTTCTAGCTGCCTAGAATGGGCAGTTTTTCATTTGGCTACTTATTACTTACTGAAGTGGGAGAACTGCAAAATGCAAAAGAAAACACACAGCGCTCACCCCAGGAAGCTTTGATTCTCGGTCAAAAGCCACAGTTTATGTCACAAAACCCTTGGGAATGATAGCTGACACTCAGAGCAGAACAGATACCTTGGAAATCGTGATAGAAAGGATTTCAACTTAGAGTTGAGGAAAGCCGTTTTTTAAATGGGAAGCAATTTTTTTAAAGAGTTGGATGCAAAAGGAGAGACACAGATTCCTGGGGGAGAGGATGGAAACTACTTTTTTTTGTGGGATCACATTACTGTTGGAAAAAATGACCTGCAGAGACTGATTTCCTTCTTTCTGTCACTGACCATCTGCCAAGAGCTGATTCTTTCTGGATATTAAGAGAAGGGCTCAAAACACAAATGCTGCAACCCTACCTTTGAAAACTGAGCATTCTGCACTGCCCCATCTCCTACATGCCCCAGGACTGTGCATCCTAAAATGTTAACCTCATCTGTGATAGAAGTGGCTCCGTTTTTGAGGACAACATTACCATGTCCTTCAGACAATCATCTTTCAAGGCAATGCACTCTGCACCTTCACACCTTTTCTATCATCTTGTAAAGCACCAAGGCTCAAACCACTCTATTCTCTTGACTACCCCAACAGCTTACGCAATCCAGGCAGATCTCAGCAGTGTTTCTTCTGTCTTGTCGTATGATACTTGCAACATCATTTCACAGTGTCTCAAGACATGCTAAAGGTTGTGAGATGCCTGGAGTTCTTGCTTTGCATTTAAATAGCTCTGGCTTAGAGCATGTTGGTAGTGCAGACACCAAGTCAGGTCTTGTCTGCCTTTCTCTGTTCTTCTTTCTGCCCCTCTCAGGATGGGATTTGCTCCTTCTGGGGGGAGGTGGATGTCAGCTGAGGTTTCTTCCTGTCACAGTTTGATTAAAATGAACTTGGAGGAGAATTCTTCTCAGCAACCGCCTGGAATGTGTGGAGGAGGCTGGATTTCAGGTTTGTTTTTTTACAAAGTCTTAGCTGGGTTTTGGTTTGGAAACCCCAAATTCAAATGAAAGATTGGTGACTGAGATAAAATAGATTTGAGATCCAAGTCAACCTGGTTTTGCTTTTGCAAACCCCAAACCATCTTGGTTTGCTTTTCATAGAAATGAGGGAGGAAACCCCCCAAACTTTTATCTGACCCCTCCTCGAAATTCTTTTGATGCCCAAGATAAAATGGAACTGAGATTCACACAAAGTCCTGGGGGAAAAAGGGGCCTCGAAATAAGAGGTTCTGGCCCTGTTAACTGCCCTGGATGGACGTGACCCAGCACAGCTTGGCAACCCAAATTCTTAAGTCATTGATCCTGAGAAAAGCAATAAATCACATTTGACAGCTTAAGAAAAAAGAGTCTGACCTTGTGCCTGGTTTTGATCCCACCGATGCAGCTGGAGACCTCAATGAGCACAAAAATGGCAGCTCTGAGCCAGTAGCTAACCAGAAAATAGGTGGAAAAAGTCCTTCATACACTACTGATACGGGGAATATGAAAATGTTTCTCCAGGACAGTGGCCACTCCTCCCAGATCAATCATTAGCTTAAGTTATTAAAAAGGTCTAAGAGCAAACACAGAGAAACAGGAGCAATGGGCACAGAACAGATGAAACCATGAACCAGGACAAAGGCGTTTCATAAAGAAAATGGTGGCTATGGCCATTATTGCTTTGCAGTTGGGAAGAAAAGCATTCCTGCATGCAATGGGCTGCAAACACACAAGATACAGGTAACGGCGTAGACTGATACAGCCACCATGGTGAATTCACGCTGTGAAATCAGCTGAGCATCCAACCTATGAATGAAATCTTTTCTAGCTGGGTCATCTCCCAGGCTGCAGTAAAGCCAAACCCTCAGATACAAAGTCTGTGCTTTCTGTAGGCAGGGAGAAGCTGGGAAAAGAGATTTATCTGTCCCCTGTCAGAAACCCACACAGTGTCCAACTGGTTCCACTGGGATGGAAAACGTAACATCTCCCAACAAGAAATGTTTACTTCTTACTCCCACTACCTTGTGCATTTAACATTATCAGTCAGTTCAGATTTTGGAAGTTCTCAGAAGCTCTGGAAGCTGCACACGGTTTAGAAATGAACCTCGCCAGGCAAAAAGCTTGCAGCCCTCCAGGTCAAGCCCTTTTAAGAACTCTTTTATTGCGACTTTACCAAATCCATTAAAAAAAAAAAAATCCTCCTGAAGATCACACCTTTGAAATGATAGCTACCTACAAAGTTTTAACACAGTAGTTCAAAGTGTTGGAAAAGACACTTTTACATTTTGCAGAGAACAGCAGGTTTTAATCTATTGTGATTTTTTTTTTTCTCCTCAGCATGTTTCGAGTCTGTTACATGAGTGTTATCTGTCCGGTTTCCAGGTTTTTATAATCCACTGGGGCCTGTGTAAATCTCAGGATTTCCTCTGCAGACTCAGCTCATGTTCCACAGCTGTGCTTGAGCACATGTGTGAGGAAATTAGAAATGAAATCAGCTGATCCAGTGTGGATTAGGGCAAGAAGAGCGACCCAAGCCTTGCAGGCTAGCTGTCCTGTCCGCCAAGGTCAATGCCACCCTCCGGAGCTTGTCCGCGGCTAGCGCAAGGTTCCAACACAAGAGGAGTGACTTCTGCATCCCCCTTGGTCCTGCTCTAGGGCGAACACTCAAGATCTTTTTCTCATCTCTTTCTTGTCTGGCTGCAGTTAATTTGCGTTATGGCTTAGTCGGTTTAGTTGAGCACAGGCGCGTATGGGAGAAGTGCCATGAGGTGTCAGCTCAGAGGAGGCCAAGTGCGGTTAAGTGAGGTCATGGCTGCAGCTGGGTGACGGTGGCAGCCCCTTTTCCACCAGCCTTTCCTTAACCTCTTTTAACCGGATTCACTTTGCTCAGCTGCCTTTGGTGCTCTCGGTTTCTGCAAATATCCTACCAAATCAGCCTGCTGGCAGCAGTACCCGCCGCACCACCAGCAGCGAGTGGACCTTGCAGGATGCTTGGCAAGGGCAGGGGGATGCCCTGTCCCAAAATCTGCCCATGGCTCTTGCCAAAACGCTTGCCCAGCGAGGATGGAGGAGCGTGCTACGTGGGCTGAGCGCTGGCAGGGCTGAGCGCTGCAGGCTCGGGGGCTTTCGTTTGATGCCCCTGCGTGCTGTTTGAGGGGTGCGAGGCCGTATCAAAGGCGAGCGGCAGCGTGGGCTCGGCACCCGGGGTGCCAGGCGGGGGTTAAGCGAGCCTCGAGGGCTCTGGCAGTTGGGGCTGGCCCTCTGCCAGGCAGCAAATCCCACTTCAGAAAGATTCACCCCACACAGCAAACTTTTCGCCAGAGAGATGGGTTTGCCATGAAATCCCCACACCAAGTGATTTCTACCTGCTTGAAGTCTTGCTCCAAGTGCTCTGCTGCCAGGAGGGCAACGGGATAGGGTCAATCCCTCCTCTCTGCAGGAGCCGGCAGCACCCACAGGCATCTGCTGTGGGTTTTCTCAAGCCAAACCATTTTTTTCATTTTTTTTAGGCTATCTGCTCCCCCTGACAAGGTCTGTGGCATCACAAGGAGCAGAGCCCAGATCCCCAGTTGCTGGACCATTTTCCGCTCCTGTTAGTTATGGTTTACTCCTGTCAAAACTCTCCAGGCTTCCCAAAGACGGGAACATAGGGAGAGGGAGCGGTAACAATGTTTAATATAAATCAAGCTAATTGCAGCGTTGAGCACAGTAGAAGTGGCACTGTAAGAAAGTGTGGACAGACATGGATGAACCCTGTAGTGCAATCACCCAGGGCACACAGGTAAATTTAATAAGCTGCTTACCTGAATGGTGGTTCTTTCCTTCGCCAGCGCCTGGATGATTACAAACATCCATTTATCTTAAGATTGTCTCATGTGGAATTGGCAGCTGGGGTTGCTTAAAACGTCTGTGCAAAGTTTAAATTCTTTAAAGATTTTTCAAGGGGTAAGTGTTGCATACCACGGTCTGGCAACCGTCTGCTCTGTTCCTGGAACTGGAGACAAAAGGTAATGAGGCCTGGAGAGCAAGTTCCCTGAGATGCTGCATTAACGAGATGCATGAATGTGACACGCATGTGGCTGGAAAACCCCACTCCTTTTCCTTTTAAAGTAATTGAAGGAGCAAAAGAACGGGAATCTAGCCCAGGTTTCCTGCACATTCAAGCAGCGTTTCTCCCTCTAGGCCACGGGCTTATGTGTAGGGAAGCAGAACAAAGGTAAAACACAACTGTTGTGAACTGAGATGAACTTCCAGCCAAAGTCAGGAGAAGGGGCTCCAACTCTCAGGAGCTGCACGGTGGAGTGGCCGCAGGTCTGGACACCTCGCGTGGTGGGTACCCAGCGAGTGCAGCCTTTACACGCACTTGTAGTTAATAAATACCTGCCCTAAGGGTGGGCTCTGATGCCAATTTTGGAGAGGGTGGTGGATCTGGCGTTACGGTCCTATGGCTGACTTCAGAAATATAGACGCGTCTCTTGGGTCTGGAAACTGGCTGGCAAAAGGTTAGTCATCCGCATGCTGTCACCTGGGATCAACGGCAAAAGGCGCCTCAAAACAGGGAACGTTTGGTTTCTCGCAGAGCAAAACCAGCAATTCCATGCAATCTATGTAACTGCTTTGCAGATAGTAAAATTTTGAAGGAAACAGAGCTGGACTTAATCCTGTAACCAGTGTTCTTCCTCGTGTGGAGAAGGACGCCCCAAGGGTATTTTCTATGATCTTGGTCAGAAACAATCCTGAGCACCAGAATGAGTGAAACTTGGTTTCCTATGCTGATTTCTCGCTCTTCGGAGGCTTTGATGTCTAAGAAGGTGCAAGCTCTGACTTAATTTTACCTCCCTGATGAAGCGTCCGAAGAGGTGGTCACTAACTGGATTTTCTGGTGTCTGATGTGACAGGAGATTTTTCGTGGACACTACGTTGTGATATTGCTCCGGGAAGTCAGGCAGTAGCTCTGGAGTAGGGAAAGCTCAGCAGAAGCGCCTGTGAATTGGCTAAATGCAGCACTGCTTGGCATAGGTGTTCAATGAGCAACTAGACAGACGGTCACTAGACCTTGCGTGGAGCTTCACCTGCTGCCGAAAGCCAGAGAGAGGGGCTGGAAAACTCCTGAAATCGGGGTTCTCAGGTGTGCTTTGCTGGAGGGTCCCATCACCTGCGAGGCTCTGGCCACAGCTGTGGCTGGCAGTGGGATGTGGGTTTGGCAGACTCACCTCTGCATGGAAAAAAAGCCCTCTTGGGGCTTCAGAAGCTCCAGGGGCTTAGCCAAGCCAGGACTGGCAGCCACAGGGAAGATTTGGAGAGATTTAATAGTTTTCCTCCACCTGTTACATTGCTCTTTGGCTCTTTGGCCCTGGTGTGTTTGTAGGCTGTGGAGTCTCTGTGCATGCCTTTGGATTTGTGTGATTTTGGAGGTTCACATGCAGCTCCGATCCGCCACAGTCCCCGGACACTGGAGCAGGGTTCAGAGTGCGTAACCCCCTAACGCAGTTATTCCTCTCGCCTCTGCACCGTGGGAGGCCCAGTCCATCTCCGCAACCGCCCTGCAGCTCCGTCCCTGTAGCGAACACAGGGCGTCTCGTGTTCTGCATCCTGAAGACCCAGGTTCGCTCTCCTTGGTGACTCAGTGGACATTGTTTCTCGCAAACCACCCAGACTGTGTCCAGATGTCCTCCCTCAGATCCAGCTGTTTCGGGGGAGGTAGCCGCAACTGCCAGCTGCTTGTCACTGCTCCCCTGCCAGCAGAGCCGCTGGGGTCAGTGCTCCCTCATCCATCTCTGTCCGGAGAAGCCCCGTTAGCAGAGACCTGCTGCTCACTCCCTTTCTGAGTTCAACTCATTTTTGTCTGAAGGAGGTCGGTTATAAAGGAACGAAACAACCAACCTCTGCCTTGGAAGAACTCATTCCCTCCAGCCGAGCATCAGCATCAGCTCTGCCTGCAAGACAGGACTTCTGAAACACCACTGAGCTCTCTGAGCCCATCCTTTTGGTGCAAAAAATATCCCTGCGCTACTCATTACGGTGCATATTTCCTGCACATCTTGCCCTCCCCTCCCTTTTTCCCCTCTTTCACTCACGCACGAATGCATTTCCATCCCGGGGGAAGCCCGGGCCAGTGGACGGAGCCCCGATCCCGGGCCGTGAGCCAGCAGCTCCTTAGCACTAATCCCATCTCTGCCATCGACGTGTTGTGTGGCCTTGGGCAAGGCATATATCACCCCGTCTTGGTTTCGCCCGGTTTGTAAAATGAGGATAATGATGCTGACTTTTACCTACCTCACTGAGCTGCCTTGAGGATTATTAGATAATGCTCGTGCAGTGCTTTGAAAACACTCAGGGTGTGAAAGTCCAATTATTATAAAATCAAAACATTTTCAGCCCTCCTTGTGAGTGGGAACAGAGCAAATGTGTTTCCCAACAGTTCCCAACAAAGCAGCAGCCACTAAAATGTAATAAAAGAGAGCAAATGCAGTGTGTGTGAGTGTGTGTGTGTACATATGTGTACAGAACAGCAGTCTGGACTCAGCTTGAATTCATTCATGTGGTTTTTGACTTAGATTATCCAAGCTTACAAGGAACAAGGCTCGTATTTCTGCTTCTGATTCCTAAGCCTGGATACTTTTTTTTCCCTTCTCTTTCTCTCTCCCACTTTTTCTTCCTCAAATGAACTCTTCTGGATCCTTCGTCATTAGGTTAGTGGAAGGGTTGGGTGTGCTGGTTTTCATCTTCTGGCCCCAAAATGGTGGCCTACCTCACTTCATTTAAAACTGAAGGCCAAGTGGAGGGGAAAATTGCCTTTTTTTTTTCCTTTTCTTTTTTTTTTTTTGACATGCACAATGCATTCCCCCTGCAGAAAAACAGCAACACATCTGGATAGTGTTTCGCTAGGGCTGCTCAAGGAATTATCAGAACAGCGTCCTTAGCTTCATATTATTATGTGCCGCACATTAAAAATGACAGAGGGGGGGAACCCGCAAGAACTATTAAAAAAAAAAGTGAATTAAAAAAAAAAAATCCAACCCTCTGCTATAAAAAAGAATTTCCATTTGGTCAGAATGCGAAACAGCTTTGCCAAAAGTGATACGGTTTAGGAGTTAGCAGTTACAGAACCTGCTATTTATTTAATCCCACTTTTGCCATCAGGAGGATGCGAGCAGCTCGTGGGGATCCGTGGCGGTGGGGTGTCCTCAGGGAGTGGGGTCCCGCCTCTGGAAACAGGGGCGACCCATGTATCAGGGCTGGGCTCAGGATCCTGGGGAAAAGAGGAGCAGGGACTTGCAGGGTTTGGATTTTTTTTTTAACCTGGTTGGTGAAAGGAGCCCTGTGTGGCTGCCGTGAATGCGCCCGTCTGTCTGCCTCTCCTGCAATAATTCAGTCAACTTTGACAGAGACGCCAAGGCTGGCAAGATACCGAGCTCTTACAGGTCTTCTGAGAATAGATCTTTGGAAGATCTTGGTGATTTCAGAGGCCATTAAACCTCTAAAATTTCTGGGAAATATGTATAAGGGCCTTTGACAGTCCCCAGTCTAGAAATGTAGTTTACTGAGCCCCGCTCTCGCAATCGCCGTGGAAGGGACCGCAGGGCTCGTTTTCTGGATGCACACGGGCAGCGTGCACAGGGAGGCACCGGTATCCTTCACTTGGTGACACTGGACTTGTCCATCCCTGTGTTGGTCACTACAAGCATAAAGGTGCTGTTTCATAAGGGAAAAAAAGTTCTTGAAGGGACCAAGCAAGCAATAAACTCAAAATACAGGGTTAGTAAATAAGTTGTGACAAAAAATCTGTTGCTTCCTGCCCTTCCTTTCCATGCATCTCTTGATGAGCTGCATTTGGCAAGTTAAAAAGCACCTGAAATCCTTTATTGGCTTGTTCTAAGGGGATATAAACCATTTCTGGGAACCAATAGAAAGCAGGTTACTAAAAGCCATGGTGACAGCTGCATACCAAAAGCAGACTAATAGCAGAGAGACAAAGGAATGGTAGAATAATCTGTAGTGAAATAAAGATTTTAATAGCAAAACCAAGTCTTCAGAGAGTGAATATGATCCAAAGCAAACCATACCTTTATATATGGGGATCTGGGAGAGAGAGAAAAAAAATCATCTCATTTTTTCCCCCCTAAAACAAATTACTCCTCATGGAGCAGTTTCATATCTGCTGCTAAATTATTAAACTCCTTCTCTAGGGAAAAGAGATAAAATAAACATCCACCATTTCATTTTTTTCATAACTGAAAGAGGCTTCGGTGAGTGGAAAAGTAGGCTGGCCATGAATAATCAGGCAATCGAAATAAAATCATCAGATGTTTGGTGATGCTGGGAAGATGTGGAGCCTTAAATAAATCAACAGCTTAAAACAACAACAAAAAAGTCATCTTATATGCAGTGGGCTCTTGGTGCCAAGTTTTCCCCAGTCAGTGTCTGGAGGAAGTGGGTCGCAACGCATTTGATGTAGGAGGCGAAGAATTTGTGTCTGAACGAGGCTAGAAGGGACAAAAAGAAGGAAATAAGCAGTAACTGATACGGGATTATGTCATGCAGCACAGGGTATGGATCAGAGCATGTTTGGTTGCACACGTGAGCAGTAATTGCCAAGAAAGGCTGAGGGGTGTCCAACACGAACGGGATCACCCAGACCAGCTGTGACGAAGACCCCCTCCACGCAGAGGCAGGGGTGGCTGGTCTCCTTGTGCCTGGCAGCAAAACCAAAAGCTGGAGGAAAACCGTAAGGGCATGCGAGGTATGAGAGATATTCTGTGCAGTAACCCCAGGGTTCTCCGGCCTTTCCCAAGCTGACTCAGCTCTTCCATCTTTCTTCCATGCCTGGAGTTTGCCAACTAATCTTGAAGGTCAGGAAGGAGATCCAGAAGTGCTGCAGTAGGTGCCCAACTGGGAGGAGAGATCTACACAGATGAGCTTGCTGCTCCTGGCCAGATGGGAACTGGGAGAGGTGAGGGAGGCGACAGATGCTTCGGGGCTGTTTTGTCCCCTTGTCGCCCAGAGCAGCCACCTCCTTCCACACCTTGACCTCGCCTTCAGCTGCAGGAGCCAGCCACGCAGCCTGGGGCTGTGCTGTCCGGGACAGAGAGGGGTAGCAGCTGTTTTTCCACCTCTTTTTGCACTCTAAGTCATCATCGGCTTTACCTGGAGTTGGCTCCGGGTCTCCCCACACAATACCAGAGCAGGCACATGAGATGTTTGAAGTTTCAGGTCACAGCAGAGGGCTGTGATTAGCTCTTACTGTAGCTGGGAAGATGCCTGCGCCTGCCCTGGCTCTGCAAAGCATCACTGTGCACCAGAGGTCGAACAGAAAAGGCTGACTCCTTCCCTTAGTCCATCACTTCTCTGCTGTATGCAGGTGGTGTGGCACCAAAGAGACCTCCCGAGTCCAAGCTCGTCTGGGTTGTACTCTGGATTTGGAAGGTTTGGAGTTATTGGGCACACCCTGTTTTTCCTAATGACTTTGGAGTGTGTAAGTGTGCAGAGCCGTCCAAAATTATTGCTTCTGTGGTCAGAGGGTCTCAAAAAAAAAAAAAGGTCTTGGCAGTTTTTCTTTATCAGAAATCATCATGAAGCACTGAGATTCCCTAGGGAAGGCACCTGATTTCACCATCACAAAATTTCCTTCCTGATGGCTTAATCAGATTTGTGCAAGTCTGTATGAACATTTGGCTTTCTGGATGCTTATCTGAAGGAAAATAAAACCTCACATCATTTGAAATTCACTTTTTCAATAGATGTGACAAAGGTTTTAATGTTCAGCTTCATTTCCGTCAGCAACATGATCAACATGGTTTCCATGGGAAATTGTTAATGTGATCTTGACAGAATGTACCCCCAAAATAATGTAGTTCATTAAATGTGGCATGGATGTGGTAATTTCAGGTAATGAATTCAAACAGTCTCTATAGAGGAAATCTCATGTCTTCTGCTGGCCCAGGGTATCCATCAAGCCACAGCTTCTTAGTATTTCAGCCTGCAAGAAGAGCCCTTTGCAAGCACTCCACACTTAAGGTTTTTATGGTTTCCATCTTTTACTACTGGGTGATGCATGGTTAGCACCAGCACCTTGCAAGTTTTGAATAAAGTTGCCACCAAATGTACTTTGTCATTTGTTTTCCGCAATTGAAGCTGGAAATTCGCTTTTCCTGCGTGCGCAAATGGTAGGACACAGAAAAATGAAATACGAAGAGAAAATACATTGCACTGGAATGAACATTTGAGTTTGAGCAATATCTTTTGACTCCACAATTACTGTACTAAAAAAAAAAAGTCAAGGAAACGTGATGGAAAAGGAAATTTTACACAGCTCTTAGGCTGAGTTTAACAGATTGCGTGAAAGGTAAGTGGTACTGGGACAAAGCAGCATTTTTCGATCTGGAATCAATACTGTCAGGAAGTAGAAACATTTGCCATGAAGTGAGAAACAACACATGGTTATTTCATTATATTTACCTAATAAAGTACCTTTCTTTCATGTAGTATTAAAAAAAGGTCTCATGTGGCATTTAATAAAAGAAGGATGCTTGAAAATGCCTTGGCAGTTAAAGAGGAATAGATGAGCAATATTTCCTTCAATTTTCTCGGTGTGATACAGTCTGTATTTTAGCATGTAGGAAATTATCCTTCCCATGATGCCTTTATTGGAAAGATAAACATTTTCTTCATTTTTGCCTTATGATGCTCTGCTAGGGAGAAATACTCCTCCTGCATCCATGTTGCAGATTGAAAACAGTACGTGGTAAGTGATAGCACTCAGCCTGCCATTCCCGTCATGGGTGCACGCCCCTGGACACCTCAGAGCGATACAGAGCAGGGCACGGAGAGCTGTAAATCCCCCGGTGCTCTCCCCCTGCCACGTTCCCCCACGGGCGAGAAAGCGGTGCGAAATGCTCGGAAAGTCAGGCTGGCTTCCTAGCTTTGATTGCCACATGTGTGGGATCTCACAGGAGGAGCGTGGGCAGGAAAGCGATGGAAAGAGCATTTCCACCTCCACAAGGCATTTAACGAGAAATCAGGCCCTCCTTTGAAGGCGAAGGACCCGCTGTCAAGGCTCGGGGTTGTGTAACTGGGGTGGCACCCACGGGTGCCCGCACCGAGGGCAGAGCTGCGATTGCAATGCAGGGGGGCTGCGGGGATGCAGGATGCTGTCGCCCCCCCCCTGCTCCCGCACAGGGCTCTGGGTTGGGATCCTGACGTCTCTGATGCTGAGCCATGAGGGGTAACAGCATCCCAACCAGCTAGATTATAAGATCTGGTTACGTTACGGCAGTGCAAGCAGAAGGGTTGTCAGACTACGGCTGCTGTTGCTGTTGCTGTTACACTGTGCAGGTAGGGTTTCGGTACGTACCTAAAGATTTATCTTCATTAACATGCCTTTAATAGCACACACATGTTGCTCGAGGTCTGACAAAGCCTTTCCTTCCCTTCAGCGAGCGCTGGCTCACGCAGGCAGGCGACGAGCCTGTACCTGTGTCCTCTGTATTTCTCAGATTTGTCAATGGGTGAAAGCCCTGCCTGGTCCTACGCGCCCGGAGGGCATTTCCCAGGGATGGGGATAGGGGAACGAAGGCTGTGTGGGCGACGGATGGCATGGCCATGGGACTGTCAGGGTTACTACCATCTCTCCTACACGCCAGTTGTATGGTTCAACATACCAAGCAGGAAGAAAGGCAGGGGCTGTCCAGTGAAGTCCGTTTTGGACTCAGTCCATGGTTTTCCAGGGAAGCAACGCCTATTCCTTAATTCTTGCTGCTCAGAGCTGGTTTTGACAGAAATATTTCAAACACTGGACCTGGAGGACCTTCTTCCCCAGCGCTCACTTCCACTTCTCATCACACTCCTTCAGCATCTGATGTGAATTATTACAAGCCAGAGCAGCTCGTACCTTCTCGGGGTCCCAAGCGTTTCCCAACCAGGTAGATCAGGCTCGTACGCAACCACCTTTGGGGATGCACCACTCTGAAAATGGACAGGAGGAAACGCAAGACCTGACCCACATCAAGAAGACACTTGTGCGTATTTTTCACGATTTCTAACCTTAGCCTATTACTAGAAAACCCCATCAGGGTGTGCTGGGAAGGATAAGACAACTGCTGAACAGGAAAAAACAACTTTCATTTTCTCTGCGAGCCTGCAGCTGTCAGCTGAACCGATGCATGCCCTCTCCATAACAACAGCTGGAGCAGCCAAAAATGGCATGCCGACAGCGGGCTGCTGGTAATGAACTGCGCGACTCCTGGACGTATCGGTTACAGCCAGCACCTCGCAGATGCCACTTCTGTTAAAAAATATAAAATGGGGAGAAAAAAAAACACAGATGGAAAAATTATTTGCCTGACATTGGAAATTCTTTTTGTTACATGAACCCTGACATGTGTTACACTATAAAAGGCAGGCGGGTGAGACGGGGGGAAAAAGAAAAGGGAAACTGGAGGAAGAAAAAATTCTCCGTGAACTTGCTTTTCACCTGTTGTCTCAGGACAGGGTGTCTGGGGAAGGAGGTGGGATGTCTGTGCCGGCAGTGACAAGACGGGGCCATCGCTTCGACTCCGAGGACTCTTTTCCCCAGAAATGTTTACAAGAAGGATGGAGGTTTCTCACAAGCAAGTGGCTTTTTGTTTGCTGGCTTATACCGTAATGAAATCGTATGTTCTTCTCTAGAAAATCTAGTTCCAGTTCAACTTGGCATGAACGAAAATTTGATAATGGGCTCTGATCTGTGTGCGCTGCTCATGCTAACCCAGGGAAATTGTCTGCTGGCTGGAGAACGGGACGGGAGGGAGGTGGTGGAGCTGGAAGAGGCGTAGCAGAAATCGTGGCTCCAGCTGATGTCCCTGCAGGTGCCCTTGGGCCGATGTGCCTTGCAGCCATCCTGCCTGCACTCTGCCTGTGATCCTGTGCAGTCTGGGTGTGCTGGAGGCACGCTGAGGGCTGAAGGCACAGCAGGAGCCTGAACCCTAATGCACACGGAGGCACAAAGCCACGGGCCAGGGAACGGGTGACATCCTGCAGCCCGTGACGAGGACGTGGTGTGCCCACATGAAGAAAACATCATTAAAACATCCCTTCCACCAAAGGAGTCATCGGCCCCTTTCCCTGTTGTGACGATGATTTGTGAGTATGATTTGTCAACATTGTATAGGAAATATTCAGAGTGAAATATTCAGAGTGAACAGTTCTCAGCAGATGCTTTCCAGGTCCAAAGTGCTTGCAAACACTGATTAGTTACAGTACTGCAGCTTATTAATCACTGCCGTTTCTCATTGCTATAGCTCATGTCAACATTTCAGTGCTTTGTCTGGTGCTTATTTCCAGCATAATCCACTTAATCAAAGCTGCTCCCTTCCAGCACACGGCTCATCCCTGGAGCCTCCGACGGTGGCTCGTCTGGCATATTCACATTTGAACTCAAGCTGCAGCCAGCGCCTTTCACAACCTCCACTATTTCAGAGCAGAAGTAGCCAAGCAGAAGCGTGGGACAAATTACCACTGGGCAGAGACGATGCCTACGCTGGCGGGGGGGCGGACGGACACGACTGCTGGTGACCCAGAGCTGGCGGGGAGAAGGTGAGGAGGGGTCTTCTAGGAGACATGGAGCCAGACCCTTCCCAGGCAGGAGGCAACGGGCACAGCTTGCAGCTAGATACAAAGTACATGCAAGAGGAAAATGGTCCCAGTGAGAGGGCTTAAGTCCTGGCACAGGGGCAGAAGAAAGCTGTGGAGCCTCCATCCTTGGAGCTATTTGACACTCATCCAGGCGAAGCCCTGGGCAATGTCATCTCATCCTGAGGTTATACTTGTTTTGAGCAGGGGGCTGGATTAGAGACCTGTGGGGTCTCTTCAAACCTGTATTATTGTGTCCTTGTGTGACATTGGTCTTTTCTTCCATCTTCCACAATATTCCAAAAAATCTTCTGAAAGCTAATAAATGTGAATCCAAGCTGATCAGCCGCCAGGATCTGGATGACAGCCCTATAATAGGGTAGACTTTGCTTATCTCCTCTTTGTCCTCTCCCTACATCCTTAGCACCTCCACAGGAGCCTGACATTTATTTCCCTCAAATTTTGGAGCTTGTGGATTTAAGTTCTTGCATTACAGACCCCAGCTTAGCCCTGGGTCCGCTTCCCAGAGCCTGACGCTGCCCATCCATCCCACCTCCCACAGCTCCGCTCCTTTATTTGAGCGCGGGAAGCTGCACAGCCCCCTCGCTCCGAAGTGCCTCCCATCAGCTGCCGGACGCGGGCGGATGGCAGGAGCCTTCGGCTGCTTTCTGTTCAGCAGGGGTGCGAAAAGGCAGTAAGCGCGAAGGAGTAGGTGCAGAGGTAACTTTTGCTTCGAACTTCAGCCTCCCCATTAGAGCGAGCTGGAAACATTTGCTGGTGGGAGAATGTTACTGGTGACAGGTCCTAAAATAATTGTGGAGGTGACATGAGTGAGCGACACTGATAATGAACATGAGTTGGTGGAGCTGGCATAATTTCCTGCAGAGCTCTGTGGTCCCTAAGGATGCTTTTACGCCCCCGCTGGGCCTAATTTAAGAGAAAGTTTAGGAGTTCGACTTCACCCTGAATCTACCCGGCTTGCTCGAACTTTTCCCATTACTCTGATAAAAGATAAACATTAACTCTTGGCTGATTTATACTGAGGTTTAGTGTCCAACTATTTTTCAGTCCTCTGGGGAAACATAATTCCGTGGTGACTCACTTTCAGTGTCCCAAACAAACATGACCAGCATGGTCGGGGAAGAGACGTGCTGTGTCCTCACCCGTCAGGATGATCCCGGAGGAGGTCACCCCTTTTTGGCAGGAGGGCAGGGATCATTTTCAACGAGGTGGAAGGAACATATGTCACTTCTGATGGGTCATTTTGCTCGTTGCTTTTTGGCAATTGCGATACAAATGTTGGGGAGGGAATTCAGCCTCAAAAAAGTTAATCGTGGCCACAGGGCTTTATTTTTGTGAGAATTTTAAGACGTGTTTGCAGCAGAGATGAAAACCTCACTGTATTCACCTGTGGGTGTTTTCCAGCTCTGGAGGTTTACATTAAGCCGCTTAAGTGCTTTGGGAGGAACAAAGCGCTCTGGTTTTGGAGAAGAGGTAGATGCTTTTTCTGAATAAATGGAGAAGACCTTTGGTGTGTGACTGTGTGATTTAGAGACGACAGCAGACATCGGACTGAGATGGACCATACCTTATCCAGTCTAGGAATCTCCCTGCTCGTTGGGTTGTGAGCCATTAAGGACTTGGGATGTAAGTCCAAACTCCAGCCTGGGCATGAGGGGCTGCCACACCGGAGCCGTTTGGGGAGCTCATGATTCAAAGTGACGATCTGCTGCTTTATCACACACCAAACAGAGATAACTCCAGATTGAAGTTCCTCTTGTATAGTAGACACAAACCAAGTCCAGCAGTAGGCTGTACCTGTTCTTCCTTTTAGGTCTTTCAGTTAGCTTCCAGTCCTGCAGTTGTGCCACCAGGAACAGAGGTTTCCCGTGACACAGAGCAGGAAAGAAGTTTACATTTTGCTAAAGAAATCGGCTAGACCATAAGCGAGTATCCCTTTGGGGGTTTGCCTAACTTTTATTTCCAGACAGGCACGTATACTTCCCTTTTGTGCTAATCCACCAACGACACCCACCCTACTCCCTCCCGAACATGACATTATATTTTGCAGTAAGCTAAACGAGAAAGAAATCCGTTTCCTCTGAGACCGGTGCCTTAACACAGCACAGAGACTGTATGTGTGTGAGAGAGGTTTTACATGTGTGCACGTGTCGCCTTCACACCTTCCCTTTGCGCTGGCTGAAATAACCGAGGCATCACCGTCAAGCTCTGATAGCAGCTGGGGTGGTGGGTAGGAAAGCACCTGGAGGAGGGATACCAGCCAAGTCCTGTTGCAGGACTTGGGGGAAGAATACTTCTCCCAAGCTTTCCTCCACACGGAGCCGGGGCAGGAGGGGTCTGCCGACAGCCTGGAGGACTGGGTCTGTTCCATCTGGTGCGACGTGCTCCTCTGCCATACGCTCAACTTCGAATGGACCCTAAGAGAAATCGATGGCAGTTGTCCTCTCTTCATGTCCAAAGGGTTTCCATCACGCTAATCAAATCACTGCCAAATTCAAATTCCGACTGTGATTCTGCATATTACAAGCCCTCTCGGTGCATTAAAGCTTTCCAACATTATTTTTTCAGATAATTTACAGTTTTTCTCTAAACTAATTAAGTCACTAACTAATTTTCTGACCCTTTCCTTTTCATCTAGGAACTGATTTTATGGAGAGAATTACAAGCTACCCCCTACTTTTCTTTTATGTATGTTTCCTCTAAAAGCATCATAATTAGAGATCTTCAGCTTTAACGCCTCCAGATTATTACAAATGAATGATGCCGCCATAATGAATAACCTAATAATCACGTTACCAACCTTCATTATTTCTAGACAAACTGCAAAGAAATGATCGTGTACTTCATTTATGAAGCTCTCAACGTAAAGTATGGATGGTTTGGAACGAACTTCTTTAGTTTTTACACATGTACCTCCCACGTATATCACAAACACCCAATTTAGAGACAGTGTTATCAGGAAAGGTATTGCCAAAAGCAATATTGTCTGCTTCATTTTTCACCTGGAGTAGGTGTCAGCGCTTAGTAAAATTCACAGATCCTCAGGAACAATTGCTTTTGCTCTTCTTTGCTTGTGATAAATGCAATTCATACAACTGACTTTTTTCTCGTTGGAGACAAGGAAAAACATTCACATGGTGCCGGCACAGAAGTATCTCCAGGCGGGCACTGTGGCCCCCAGATTGCAGGGGGCTTTTCAGCTCATTGCAAATCTAGGAAATATTATAGATCTTTATTCCCCTCTAGTGGCCTATCTACAAAAGACATCTCAGAGTCCAAACTGCTGCTTCCTCGGGGGTCAGAGCTTTTTTCCTGCGTGGGCAAGGCTCATGCTTTGCTTCTGCAGGCTCTGAGTTCAAATATCGAGGTGACATACCCGCGCACTGCCGTGGGCACGGGAGGCATTTCCAGCTGCCAGTTCAGCCAGGATGAGCATGGGCGTCACGACACGCTGTCTTGGACAAGATTTGCCTGTCACTCACTGTAGCGTGAAATCAGAAGTCATCTGGAGTCAGCGAAGAAAAGTTATTAATGGGGAAGAGGAGCAGCTTACCAGAATCAGCATCACCTGCCTTGAAGCGGTGCTGGGAGAGTAACCGGGTATGACATGATGAGACCCCCCCCCCCCCTCCCCTGCGTGGGGCTCCTGGAGAGCAATTGGCTGGAGGGAAACTACTCTGAGATTGCTGTGACTTTATATCCTGCAAGAGAAGGCAGCTGAGCCCTCCTAATCCCTTAGTGCCCCCTTCACAGGCCCGGGGAGAGGGGACCACCCTGGGTGATGCAGCACCCCCTCTCTCTGCTTTGGGGGTCTGGGGCTGGGAACCCTCCTGCAACATCTGGCTGGGCCAATTCTGCTGGTTTTGCCCTCTAAAGCAACCCTAGCAAAAGAGAGAGGTGTTGAAATTCAGCAGGGATGGGAGAGAGGGAATAACATTGGGGGAAAAAAACCCAACATCTGTAAGATGTAAAATATTTCTCTTTTTTTAAGGTTTTTGTGGCAATTCTGGTTAAGCTGACTCCGGAGTTCCCCAAATACCAGCTTTGGCTTTGACTCCGCCGGCAAAACCGAAGCAGAGAAAAGCCCATGGCACCTTTTCTTCCTGGGCTTGCAGGCAGCCTCCGCCCTCGTCTGTGCTCCTGCGTGTGCTGGGGTCACCACGTGCCGGGGTCACTGTGAGCTGGTGTCACCGTGCGCTGGTGTCACCAGCTGGCTTTTCCTCGGGAAAGCGTGAGCGCTGGCACGTGTGCAGCCGGGGCCGTGCCCTCTGCCACTACCATTCGGCTCAGCCCTCGGTCCTTCGCGATAACCAGCAGCAACTCAACACTGGCTCTTCGACATTTGGATTTTTATTGAATGTTCAAACCGAGCAGAATTTGTTTAACCCTCCCTGCAAATCCTCCAGCTGATTATGCAAACTCTGTCTTTAGAGCTGGAGAGAATAAACACAAACAAATAAAATCCCTTTTCTTGGCTCCATGGTCTGCGCCTACCGAATACTTCATTAAAAAATTAATAAGCGATGGAGTCAACAGCAGTATTTCACTCTGAAGCGTCTTGCTAAATTACAACAGTGGCCTCTAGTGGTCTCGTCTGCCGAGTGGTCCTTCCCACGGGCCCCGCTGCAGTCAGCCAGCAGCGGTACGTAAAGCAAGTGCCCAGCCTTACTGGTGAGTAATAAAGCATAAATAGAAGACAGTTTAAGAACTTGAAGAACTCTTCCGGGAACACAGCCCTCTCATACCTCCTTGCCCAACAGCTTTTCTGCTCCTTGCCAGTCCTGAGCTTTCCAAGCTAACTTTACACTAAAAATTAGCGAAATTGTAGGTTTGTATCATTTGGGATATTTGATGCTGTTAACAGACCCTTGCCAGCTACTATTACAATGGGAGATGAAGTTAATTCTGAATATATTTTCTTTTTTTAATAAATTAAGCCTTGGAACAAAGTTTTATTAAAAAAATCTAGTTATGATTTCTCCTGTTACTCCATCATTTCTCATATTCCTCATCCCCACCTCCACTAGGCAATCAGACAGTCGTCTCCGCTTTCGCCTGGTCCCACTGGAGACCCTTTCCTGCTGTTAATGTGAAAGAAAAACTACACTCATGTGGCAAAGGGGAAAAAAGCCCTGATATGGATAAAAGTAGATCAGAGCATTTGAGAAAAACATTACCCAAGCCCTAGCTAGCAATTATCATCCTGTTTTGAAAGAGAGTTTATTGCACTTAATTTCTAGGAGCTTAGTTGGGAAGGGGAACAGATTAATCTGCCGCGGAGCAGTATGAGCAGAGCAGCCCAGGAAAGCTGGGTGCTCATGCACTTTAAAAGTAACCCCTTTTCCCAGCTGTGAGCATCCATTTTTGATATCTAAGCAGTGAAAGGTAGGTAGCAAATGCCACGTGCCGGGTTTGGTCCCGTCTCCAGGGGCCAGCTGAAGAGTTGTCATCTCAGCAGTTTACAGAGGACGCTGTAAAGTCAGCGTACTGCAGAATAAATCTTCACACCCTACCTCTGCCTGTCACCTTAGCCTCGCAAGAAGGAGGAACACTCGAAAATGTTTGAGCTGGAGTATCGTTCATCCAAGAGCAGGCTTTGATTTCCACCTGATAAGACAAACTCCGTCTGCCTGATTAAACTGTCTTAAAGCACTGAGAAACAAGCTTTGGGAATGGTGATCAGTGCCAGCTCTCTCAAAAGCTGTGCTAATCACTCCAGGTGATTATTTTGATTATTCCTGTTTCATTTCCCTTTTTTTGCTGCCAACTTCACCCCCCTGCTTTGTGCAATTGCCTGGTAATTTACTACGATGCTCTCTTTCTCAGGTTCAGCAAGAATTGAAATGATGATAAATAATGATGCCAAAGAAGGCAATGACAAGAGCTGCTCTGGGGATTTGGGCAAAGCAGTAAATCACACATATTCCCTTTCAAAAATGAAAGAGAAGGGCTGTGCGGGGCTGAGTGTTTCTGGGTGGGCTGGCAAGAGCTTATCAGAAATAGACATCTCGCAAAAAGCATCACTTATTTCTAGTGCGAGTCCTTCAATCAAAGGAAAAAAAGAAGTGGAACGAGAAGTTGCATAGCGTTCTTTCCTCAGGTTCCTGGATTTATAGAAATGTTTAGATCTGGCTTTGGTGGCTGAAAATTGGCACTTTTTGCCCTGACAATGAATCCACGTGAAGCGTGACCCAGTGCCTATGTCGCGTCGCAAAACCAGCCCAACCCTCTGCGGGGGGTTGGATGATGGAGACAACCCTACCTTAACTGGCGGCGCTGTCGGAGGAACAGCAGGCTTTCATGCCCAAGCTCTGCTCTGGACCAGGCTGGAGGAGAAATTTTCCCTAAGAAAGCACAACAGGCCCATTTTAGGAGGTCTGGGGCTTGGGGAGGACGAGTTGATGGCTGCAGGAGAAAGGTCACCTTCGCCCTCCACAGACAGTGATGAACAGAAGTGCGGGAGGAAAGCACCAAAGCTCTGCCCACTCTCCACCGCTCACTCGTAGCAGGGAAAGCTGTCCCCAGACTGTGCTTCACCACGCATGACCCACCTCCATTTTCCTCAAGGTGCACAACGATCTTCCCCTGACCTTCCAGCGCACAAGCTGCTCCCACAAAAGAGGAGCTCTAGCTATTCCACAAAGTCACATTTGCACTGAGCATTGCAGCTGGTCTAGGAAACTTGCCCAGAAAAACCTTCTTCACGAACTCTGGAGCAACTCAGTCTGAGTCTGCAGGGTCTTCCCCAGTCCTTTCATGGAATTCAAAATATCAAAAAATAAAATATAGGACCTGAGGATCTTTTGGTTTGTCACTTAAAGTGAACACGATTTGTGCCGCAACAGCCTGTCCCATTTCACACCCTCATTTCTCCCTCGGAGACGGTGAGGTCATGTAAAATTCAACCACAATATACGACCGAAGACACAAGAGGCTGGAAGTGAATGTAGCTCACTGGGGAATAAAACACATCGTGATGCATTTGTAGCTGTGTGTCATTTGGTCCTGCCCTCCAGTGCGTCTGTCCGGAGGCACATTAAAGGAGGGGACACCATGCAAACGGGGAGCTGTGAAACCTGCAGTTATTAGCCCAGGGCACATCCTGTTCTGCTGTCTGGCACTGGGTTTCTAATTAAATAATTGCAAGCGTTGTTTCCCCATCTGAAATAGTGTTCTCTTAATAAGTGCAGCTCGCAGGAATTAATTCTGATTCAAGGCTCTTGCAAAGATAAATATAGAGTCAGCCTTCATTATTGCATGCTATTTTGCTGGGAGGGGAAGAGAGAAAGAGCTAGGCTTTACATATTTTAAGCATGTTGTGTTTTTTCTACCTGTATGGAGGGGGTAAGGACATGGTAAGTACCAGCCAGGGAGAGTGAGAGCACGAAAATGCTTTGTGCCTTGTGCCGCTGCTGCCATGGGATGCTATGAGAGGCACGGGGAGAGTGTTAATGCACTTTGCCTTCCACATTCAGGGATGTGGTTTGACTCAAAGCACCAGGAAGGCACAGACCCCTGAGCACGCTTCAGACTTTTCCAGACCCAGGTGTGTGCTTTCTCTGAAATGCATGAGTAGCCAAGGACTTCGCTTTTTTCTCCTCTCTGTCCTTGGATATACACAGTTTCCCATCACACCCTCGCCATTTTAGGCAGGTTCCTGTAAGCTAGAAGCTTTCCTCTTTGGTGCAAATCAATCTGAAGCACAATTGACGGTGCTCAAGATTCAGGATAAGGCTCAGATCAGATGATAACTGACGTGGACTGAATAAAACATTACAAGCAACAACAGCAAACCCCGTGCTACCCATCTGTCCGCTGCAGCCATCTGCTTGCTGTTGTTACAAACTTAGACCGTAACCTCTTCGGGAGAAAACCCTGTCTTGGTTATAGCTAGGCTTTGTGTTTACCAGCTTGGACTCTACCTGCTACAAAGTACAGAAAATAACGAGAGAGGAGACTGGTGGGTTTTATAGCTCGGGCACGGAGCTGGAAGGCAGCCGATCAAAGTTCAGTTCCCTGTTGGATGTCAAGCAGATAATATCATCTGTCTCCAAAATAATGGTAATTCTATTCCCGTAACTCACAGGATAAAGGATAAGTTCATTAATATACACGATACATTCCAGAGATGATGAAAACACTTGGAGGACAAGGATGAAAACATCAGAGAAGCTGAGCAAGGTCTCCTCAACCTGATCTGCACCTACAAAGTCCCTCCTGCCAAGGTCACTGGGGTGCAGGTCACCCATGTCAGGACTGCTCTAGGAAGCCAGAGCATCTCTGCAGCTGTCCCTTGGTTAAGAGCTGAAAGAGCAGAGCAACTCCTTGCCATTTTTTCCAGTCCAACCCCTTATGCTTGTGCGTGGCACGCTGCAGCATCAATAATGTCCTTTAGACCTATCCTCACTCCCTTTACTGGCCTGGCCCGCTGCATCACCTTTTAGGCTCAGGGAACGTGGGAAAGGAAAAATTCCAGGAAATTCAGCTTTTTAAACCTCAACCCAGCAAGAAAGTCAGGAGCGCGAATTCCAGGGTCTCCACACCTGGGTTTTACAAGCAACTACTGCAGCCAGTGGATAATTTACTACTAATTGTTTTTTAATTTCATGCTGGGAGGAAAAATACAGGCAATCCTGGATGGTGAAGCAAAGGACCGACCAAGTTAATAACAACCGCATTGATTGAATTGACTGAAACACAGAGCTGGTGTCAGCAGAGCTCATTCCGTCTCAGGCGCAGCCCAATTTTTAAATATACAGTTGAACTTTCAGCATCAGAGCAGAGAAGCAAAGAGGGCTTTCAGGTGAATAAAATGAAACTATCTGCGTCCTGCCATGTGCTCCTGCGAGTTGGGAAGAGAAAGGTCACAGCCTCCTACACCCTTGGCCACTGAAGATAACAAAAATCACGGTGAGGATTATCGAGCCTCCTTCTTGCTATAGCTGAGCCTTCTCCTTCCTGTAATCCCATGCTGGAGGTTGAGCCCACCTATTCTGTGCAGGACTTTGCCGCCCTCCCTATAGCCGGTCTCCAGCGTGATTCATACGGGCGAGCTGTGAGTGATCCCAACGTCAGTCGTGCAGGTATCAGGGCTCCGGGTGCCTCAGACCTAGTGGATGCTAATAAGAGGGTAAGCCTCACCTCATGTCATCCTGACGCATAAAAATGGGAAAACTAATAATGTGGAGCTGCATTTTGAGGATCTTGGGCTAAAGACGCTGCCATAAACACTAAGTATTAGTAGCAGAGATGGATGGAGCAGGTGCTGATCTTTGAAGCTGAGTTAGGTGTAATCAGTAATTGGGGAAAATGGGACATAAATTACAGGGCACGACATTTTAACACCACTCCACTGAAATCAAACGCTGTCTTTAAAATGGGTCTTTAGCCACAAACCAAATGTTTAGGCTCACCATTTGGGGATGAGAGCGTTACTGTGGTGCTGCAGAAATCCTCTTTATTCAGCGTGGAGCCCAGGGAATTCCTTCTAAAGCACAAGAACATCTGGTAAAAGGTAAATGATAGCATTTTAATAGCACTCACAGTGCATATCACAGGCTAGACCTGGCACATAGGACACCTGGCTACAAAATGTACATGCCAAAACGATTTTTCTGATGCAATATGCTGTCTGTCTTAGGTACTTAAATGGTCCTTTTTGCTATAAACACTTCACACCATCAGTAAAGTCCCCTTCTGGCAGGGTAGGAGAGAACAATCCTGTCTGATACTCAAAGGCAAAAAGAAACCACAGAAAGGCTGTGAAAATTGGCTACAGCCAATGTCACCAAAGAGAGAGAAGAGCAACCTTGTGAAGCACATGAGCATTTGCAGATGGAACATGAGTAACGGGCACAGTACAGCTGCAGTGCAAACACCTGTGTTGCCCATCCATTTTCACCTCTTGGGGAAAGACTAATGGCCCAGGTTTGCCAGTCTCTGTGTGCTTTTGAAGAGCTCCGTCCCATTACACTGATTGCATGGAGCAGCCTGGGAATGTTGCCATTTGGACCGCTCTAACATAAGGTTGGCAAGCAACAGCAAATAACTGGATGAAGCCTTACTCCAACGGGAAAGTCCTAAGAGGTCCATCACATCTACACTTTGTATGCACAAAAAAGAAATTAATATGAATCCTTTTGTCATCTCCTATTTCTATGATGGATGAGTACAGCATAAACCTTTTTTTTTTAATCCTGTTTGTCCTCACATTGCCCCTGTGAAGTCAGGCAGCGCTGCCATGTATAGATGAAGTGAGGCACAGGAAGATGAAGGGGTTTTCCCAGGGTGCACAAGAATGTACCCACAGATCGTGTGTTACACAGGGCTGCAAGCGGGAGCCCAACCCAGCACACCATCGTCCTCTTTTATAAACCAGAAAACAAGTGCATGACATGGGCACCCCTACCTGCACACAAACCTCTGTGCAGCTGTATTGGTGCCTAGCTGACTTGAGAGCTGACCTTTACAGAAGCAATTTATTTGTTTGGGGGATCTTTCAACCTTTAACAGGCCACCAGGGATGTGTTTTTCCTCTTCTGTCTGCCTCCTGAATCCTTCCAGGTAGGACTAAACCAGAAGTGGGTGAAGTGAACTTATTCAACAGAAGCGGAGGAGAAGGAAACCCGGCACAGCGCATCGCTCCATGTGAGTGACAGCATCCCAGTCATACGTGGGTATAAGGATCTAATCCGTGGCATGTGCCAGCTTGCTAGAAACCCTTCATTTTGTAAACATAGCTGGCTCAGCTGATGCTCATTGCAACCTCTGTGCATTTCTTGACACACACATCTTATTATCACCTACAGCCCTGTCTAACAAGAAAGTCAGTGCTCAGGTCCAGCAAACTGGGTGTCATTTACACATCTCTGTCTCGGAGCCAACTCCCTGCAGCAGCAGGATCCGTATGTCTTTCCATCCTTTTACAGAACTGGCTGTTCTGCTTGGGGAGCGTGCTACGCTCTCTGCATGGCAAAAAATTCAGCCTTAAGCACTGAGGGCAAGCGCCTCCCTGAGAGAGCAAGAGCTTCAGGCAGATTCCTGTTGACTCCTTGTTACTGTACGTCTTACCTTGTTCTCGCTTAGAGGAGCAAAATGTCAAGACAAGTTTAAATGTCAGGCCTCACATGAAGCTTGTCAGTCCTGGGGTGAGCATCTTCCATGGAGCAAGGAGCAGCCGCTACAGGACCAGACGCTGGAGAAACGTGTTGCCCTTTCCTGTGCGTGCAGTATGCAAGAGCTTTGCGAGCCCCAGGGACCACCGTGCACCTTCCTCATCTTGAGAGATTGGAGATCTCAAGATTTTACCAAACGGCCCAGTAAACTCCTGCCCTGCTGCTTCTGGCTGTGATCTGCCAGGTTTCCAGGTGACAACAACATGGATTGAAGAATGCTCAGAAATCCTGCGTGAATAAACCTTGTCCTCCAGCCAAGCGGTGGCACCTCTGCAAGGTGGGGCTCAAATGCAGCTCTGATGCCAGGGGCTGACTGCGGAGCCACAGCAGAAATGATCTGTGTACATGTGTGGGGGCTTCAGGGGGGGACAGCGTGCACCACCTGCTTCTACACCTGCCTGCTTTAGCTCGTGTGGGAAGTCAAAGAGGCTGTTTGGCTACTTTAAACCATGAGGAAAGGTGTCCAAATCTGGACATCAATGATTAAAAAGGCTGGTTTTAATGTGTCTTTTTGAATCAGTTTGCTTCTAAGCAACCATCTTGGTAAAATTGTCCCCAGAGATGAAGCTCGTGTACTGCTCAGGAACAGTACAAATGTGACAAACCTGGCTTTATGTTCTTTCTTGGTAGCAAGCTGTCTCCCCTCTCCTAATCCAAAGCGGCATCTTGGAGCAAAGCAAAATCAGCAGCCGAAATCAGAGATTAAGCGGTTTTATCAAAGTGATAAAGCAACACAGCGGCTGTGTTCTGCAACGGACAGTTAAACAGGGAGGTCTGAGAGGGAGGGAAGATGAGGCAGAGAGAGGCTGGCAGGGGAGGAAGGAGAAGCAGGGCATGGCTCTACAAAGCTCGGGTTTGCTCCAGACTTGCAGGCACACGCAGAGCTCACGGAGGGCTGCAAAATCCCTGGGGAAGGTAGTGCAGGTTTTACTCAGCTCCACGCTGCAGCAGGGGGTGCCTTCCCGAGGGGAGGGTGACGGGCCAGAGGATGCAGCCGTGATCCCCACGGGCCCCACAATTACCAGGCCCGGAACGCAGCCATCGCACCAGGTCATTCATTCAGGATGCGTGGCTTCCTCGGAAGCAGTTAGAAGTGTAAACACCCACGGTAGAGCTGGGGTGCGAGGGCGTTTAATCTCTTCCAGTTCGGTTCCTGTATCAAGTCTCAGCCATGCACAGTGCTGCTGCCTTTCCTTTGCCTCCTTCCTAGCTGAACAAAAAAAGCCCAGCTTTCTTTCAGGCTTGCTTGAGTAAAGGTCTCTTACTACGTGTCTAATACAAAAAGGGAAAGTTAAATAAGGTGAAACCTGAGCAAACTAAACCCAAGCCTTTGCCTTGAATGGTGACATGTGAGGTAGCAGCTATCCTTGCTGTGACTGTATTATCAGGTTTCAGTGAACATCTGCTGCTGAGAGGTAACGGGACGGTGATATTCCACGTGTGGAAAAAGGAGAGAATTAAACAAACACAACTGGTTGGGAATAAATGAAACCTAATCTAGGATGATGTGGGCTACATTTATCTAACACAGTATGAATAAAAATTTAATGGCAAAAATGTGCAAAGGTGGTAAACACATTGTTCCCTGTTATATCCGTTTTCTTTATCAGACCTGGTATTTTTTGCTGCAGAGAAAAAAATTTGTAATGCTGTGAAATGCAAGGTACAAAGACGGTTGTTTGCACTGGAGCCTAAGGGATTATGATCGCTTGATCCCTTAATTCCTGTGGAAATCCCAGCTAATGTAGCCAGCTTACCATGCTTTCTTATCTTGGAGATGGATTTTCTGAACCATCTGAAACATTTTCTGAAACAAACAGGCTCTGGCAGAGGAGCCCAGTGGCTGCAGCGAGGGACGGTTCCCAAACCCTTCGGTGGAGTTGTGGTGGGGCTTCCCTTGGCTTTGGAAGTGCCTCTGGCTCATCTGTTGGGTGCTGCAGCTCAGCACGAGGCATGTTCTGCATGCTTTGCATGCTCCACACGCTCTGCAAGCTCCGTGTGCTCTGCACGCTCGCTCTGTGTGCTCTGCATGCTCAGCATCTCCACCTGGGCTTCCTGCGGCCAAGCCTGGCTCCAGGTCCTGCCTTTGGGAAGGTCACAGAGCATTAAAGGCTGAAGACACCACTTCTCCAGAAGAGAGTGATGAATTTAGAGCACAAAATAAATGCTGATACGTCAAGACAAAAGGAAACAAACAGCAAAACCTGGCAAAGCAAAGGACTTGCTAACCAGGCAGTCAGGGAATGTTTTCTTGTCCTCTCTTCCTCTGGAATATAGACCCATTTTAACAAAGGAATCTTCACTGTGTTTTACTGCAAGACCGATTATATGTCTATAAATGGCTTTCCAAAGGAGCACAGTTATTAAAGATATATGTGCTATGACCAAGACTCAACAAATTATTTAAAAATATCTCTGAATGTAATCAAGCCCTGAAGTCAACAGATCTTATATTCATGCTTAAACTCAGGCTCTATAGTCTAATTCTCATCCAAATTTACTTTTGTTTCCATGCTGTTTTCAGCCCAACTTGTGGTTAGCTGCATTTGACCTCTCTTCTGGGCACGTTCCTTTTCTTTTTGATAATTTAGTCATGCCATGCAGATTTCTTGCAGTCCAATCACAGAAAATGTTTATTGCTTTCTCTTTGGCACATACTGAGTTTTGCAGAGACATAGAGGATAATTACTTTGTTTTTTATTGCTTAGCCCTTAGAACTGACACACTGTTTACGGAATTGTTTCTTAGACTTCACTGGCATAGCTCTTCTTCATAGATCTGAGATTCATTTGTAAATCACAGTGATTTTTCCTGGATTATTTCTTTCCTATGAACCAATTTCCTATTGAAACTATCCACATGGCTCAGCTCTGGACCGCTTCCTCATGGCAGTCTCTAAGCCCCATTTAATTAATCACTGATTTAAATGAAGGGTCAATTTATAGGAACTGTTCCTTGGAATTAGATTTCAACTCTCAGTGATTCGATCCCAATGCCAACTCGATCAGGCCCTTAAATAGCCAAGAGAAATGCTGTGCAAGCAGAGTTCTTGTCTACTTCGTCAAATTAATTTGGCCAAAAGGCTTTAATCCTGAATCCCAGCACATGGGGGAGTCAGACCAGCAGGATGCAGAGTGGACAGGTCCACTTCTTGCTTGACTCTCCAGGTGGCACCAGATGCTACTTTTGTGAGTTAATCTCCACTAACAAGAGAAAGAATTGCAAATCTGCCTCTTACTGTCCCCTTAATGAATTAATGGCTTTTTATCCTTCATAAATATTATTATAATGGGACAGTCATTTGCCAAGCAGTGGGGCTGCTGTGGAACAGTCCAACTGCACTTCTCACTATAACGCTTGACTCAAACACCAGAACATCCATTAGGTGACAAGCAGATCTCCGCTGTCTTTCACGAGGGACAGAAGTGGGAACCTCTGAAGCTCTGAGAAGGAGACAGCTCAGTGCATCCGTACAACAAGCTACAAATAACTACGGCTCTCAGTACTTGGCGGCAGTGACACTGATGGGTGTTATACTCCAGGAAACAATTTTTAATAAAGCTGCGTGGTGCTTCTTTGAATGTCGCCTGACAGCTGAAGCAGAGAATGCTAATGCAAGGATTCACACACTGCTGTGAGGTAGCCAAGATCGCAGAGCTTGGATTTACATGCTGGATGTTGGCGACTTCCCTCTTGCTTCTTCATGCCAATCAATTGCTGTGACGGCTTTTATCCCTTTTTGCTAAGGCTGATGTGTGCTGAGATTCTGATTTAGACAAGGTGACCTGAATGAAATGCTGTTTGCGTTTGACCAGGACCATAATCTGGGTGTCAGTTTAATTGCAGTTTAATTACCCTGCTTTAAAGAGCAGAGTAATTAGCCTGCTATGAATGTTGTAGCATTGGCAAAGCGGAAAGCTACAAAGAATTTAGAATTCTGTTTCTTGACCAGGAAAAGAGGTAAATACTGACACTCTGAGACAGCTGAGAGATCTTTAACCTGCCTGAAATCAGAATTGGAGCCAGGGCTCTAAGGCAGCCCCATGCCTCCTTCGTGGTTTTACTGCCTGTAAGGAGGAAATCAAATCCAGCGTAAATGGAGATCAAACTTTTAATGATGGTGATTAGACATTTGCAATGTATGCTGCATTATCAATCTACATAATAGCTCCTTGGACTATTGAAACAAGCCAGGATATTTTTTAAGGGCGTTATAAAGATGCTTCCTAAACCACACTTTCCCTTTCTGAAGTGTCTGTTTAGCAATAAGGTGACCAAAAATTGGTGCAATTGCTCTTTAGGTGTACAGAGCGGCACGTATCAGTGCTGTCCTACATGGGGGTAGGACAAAGCCTGCTGAGTTTATGAATGGCAAGTGGATCTGATTCCAATAACTCTTGGACCTGTTGTTTAATCGACATCACACCCAGCAGAAAGAGAGAGGACCCATAGCAATTCAGTCCCTTATTTTCAAGAAACTTGCAGAAAACAGATGCAAGAAAGAATGGAAGAAGGGTTAGAAGGTTTAACTTTTGTTAGATATCAGAAGACAGACAGGGGGAAAAGACATCATAAAATGAGCTTAAGTTTTCCTGCTCCTCACAGGTCAACTTGTCTAAATACATTTACATATGTGTATACACAATTATCTATAACAATATGCCTGTATACACAAAAACATATAATCCTATACATTATATATATATGAGTTCTGTAAGGCTGAAACCACTCAGTGTAATAGATAGAGATAGCTATAAAAACAGTAGCTATGGAAAAGTGGCATATAGCAATCCACTTCCAAAAACACAAGCACTTTCAAAATTGGGTCTCGAATCTGTTTAGGAGAATGACTGAACTGAGACTACATCTGGTATTTAACTCAAGCATTGTGCTGCTGTGAAAGGAAACCATGCTGGCAAGCTGAATTTCAGCCTGCCAAGATCCTTTTGTAAAAACACAATTCATAGCTTAAGAGCAGGGAGGAGGGGGGAAAAAAAATCTAGAAAATAAAGACATAATAGCACAATCTCTGTGGGCAGATAAAGCACAGAAATACAGAGTTCTCCTGGATTCACTTATCTTCCTATTTCCCTCTGCTGTGATTGAGGGCCTGAGACACTTATATACCCCGGGCTGGGGTAAGATGTAGATCTCTCCATTCACCTCCATTTCATGCTGTCTGAGAAGCCTTTGATATCTAATAGTATTAATTCCTACTCTTGCTTACTCAGACTGGGGGTTATGACCAGCAAGTGGGTAAGTTTAAACAAATGTGTAAACTTATTACATGTAATCCTCAATGAGAGTATTACTGGAGTAAAATCCGAGCATGGGGACCTCATGATCTAACTCTAAATAGCTGGTTTCCTTCAGTGTGAAGAATGACTCAGCACTATGATTCAGGCTTAATATATTGCAGATCTGGTTCGCTCTGGCTAGACTTTACGTTCCTGCGCTCTTGGGGCCCTCAAATTTTCTCTTCTGTCAGAGAGAATTTATTTTTCCATGAGCTCAAACTCTTTCAATGACATTTACTTTGCAAGGCTGGAATTCCCTCCAAGGAGGGCAGGGGGAATTTTAAAGCTCTTTTTAGCTCCTTAATTAATGAGACTTTATGAATTTTGGCAGTGATTCTCAGTTTTTAACCTGTTAAAGTTTTAAAAGCATGTTCTGAATCAGCCGCTAATTTTCCTATCAAACATGAGACTAGACAATGAGCTATTCTGGTAAGACTAGCCTGAATTTTATTCCAGAAGGGATCATGACATTTTCAAAGACTGGTATCAAGAAAAGAGTTGTTAAATAGATTTGTTTATTGCTCAGTTTTACTTTTCCAAACAGACCTTTAAAATTTTTTTGAATGGAATTGCATCATCACACCTTCTGTTTTGCTTTCATGTTCATATTAACTACAAACTCTTCACATCAGAAGACATGGATTTGATGGATGAACCACTCGGTGGATAAGGAATTGGCTGGATGGTCGCACTCAAAGAGTTGCCATCAACGGCTCAATGTCCAAGTGGAGACCAGTGATGAGTGGTGCTCCTCAGGGGTCAGTATTGGGACCGGCGCTCTTTAACATCTTTGTCGGTGACACGGACGGTGGGATCGAGTGCACCCTCAGCAAGTTGCCAATGACACCAAGCTGTGTGGTGCGGTCGACACGCTGGAGGGAAGGGATGCCATCCAGAGGGACCTTGACAGGCTTACTTGAGAGGTGGGCCTGTGCAAACCTCATGAAGTTCAACAAGGCCGAGTGCAAAGCCCTGCACCTGGGTCAGAGCAATCCCAAGCACAAATACAGGCTGGGCAGAGAATGGATGGAGAGAAGCCCTGAGGAGAAGGACTTGGGGGTGTTGCTTGACGAGAAGCTCAACATGACCTGGCAATGTGCACGTGCAGCCCAGAAGGCCAACCGTATCCCGGGCTGCATCAAAAGCAGCGTGGCCAGCAGGTCGAGGGAGGTGATTCTGCCCCTCTACTCCACTCTGGTGAGACCCCACCTGGAGCACTGCGTTCAGCTCTGGGGCCCCCAACATAAGAAGCACATGGGCATGTTGGAGCGAGTCCAGAGGAGGGCGACGAAGATGATCAGAGGGCTGGAGTACCTCTCCTATGACGAGAGGCTGAAAGAGTTGGGGTTATCCATCTTGGAGAAGAGAAGGCTGTGGGGAGAGCGTCTAGCAGCCTTCCAGTACCTGAAGGGGGCCTACAGAAGAAAGCAAGCTGGAGAGGGACTTTTTACAAGGGCATGTAGTGATAGGACAAGGGGTGATGGCTTTAAACTGAAAGAGGGTAGATTTAGATTAGATATAAGGAAGAAATTCTTCCCTGTGAGGGTGGTGAGGCACTGGAACAGGTTGCCTAGAGAAGTTGTGGATGCCCCCTCCCTGGAAGTGTTCAAGGCCAGGCTGGATGGGGCTTTGAGCAACCTGGTCTAGGGGAAGGTGTCCCTGCCCATGGCAGGGGGGTTGGAACTAGATGATCTTTAAGGTCCCTTCCAACCCAAACCATTCTGTGATTCTATGATGATCTACCTGCACCAATTTTAATAAAATTAGAAAACCATTTGAGGATGACTTCATGTAGTTGAGGGCATCAGACCATCCCAGAATGAATTAGGGCTGAAAACAGAAGAAGAGGATGAAATTAACAATTTTGTGAAGATCTATTTCACATTATCTGTGTACAACAGCAGAATATATGGACTGGCTTGATCCTAAAATAGATTCCACCAAAATCTGAGATGTTGTCTACTTTGCTATTTTCATTGTAGACTAGCTTAAACCGAAAATGATGGAGAAAGTTCAATTTATCAGTCACGTGAATTCCTTCATATAAATGCCAGAAGAAAATTCAGTCAAAACTTTAATCAAAGTACCATTCTGAGGAATAAAGTATTGATTTGTGTTATGAAGCAACAAGAGGCATTAGTGCAAATACCAGGGACGTATTTCCTCAAAGTCTGTGCATGTACACACAGTCACTTTTGTTTCTGTTTGAAATTCACCTTGCATAGACAATAGTTAAGATGTAAAACATAGTAAATCTCTATGGACCAAAGTTATTTTTGTGCAAAGGTCTCCAGGACAATCTACAGACCATTTAAATCCCTCAGTCCCATTTTGACAGCATAATGGCCTTGAATGACTGCATTGGTAGAATAGTCCTTCTGCATGACATTAAATTTCACCCTATTATTCAGGTCAAACTCTTCTGGATTACGGTAAAGATGTTGCTAAGTAGGTCTTCATGTGTAGCATACAAGTGATGAGATGCATTTTGCCTTTTGGAGACAAGTGGAATGACTTCTCAAAGTAATTTTTTACTTTGAAAATAACTGTGATTAATAGCAGCAAATTTCAGACCAACTCATATTCAGAGACCTCTGTGCTATGCTGTCATGAAGAGGGACCATGTGCATAACCGTCTATCTGATTTATCAGCCATAGAGTGGCATAAGCTCTTCCCTTACAACCAAGGGTGAGGTCCATCCTAGCTCCCAAGGTGTTGGTAAGTTTAACATGTTTTGATACACTATTTATGTCTGACTATTGACCTATCTGGATTTCTTTTTTTCAGAAGTTCTGCACCAAAAATATTTTTCCTTTTACCACCTGAACACGCACCAATGAATACCAGGAATATCACACTTTGACAAGGTTTCCCAGGATATAAAGTCCCAGGAGAAAGAACGGGAGCTTTGTACACATTGAAGCCCCTCATTTAAAACATCCCTAAGCCTATGACACAAAAAATAAACATTTCCATGGATTTGCATGGCTCATGTCCTCTGTGCACAGGCTGATATGTGTGATTGTGGCTTTATGTCAACTCCCAGGGCAAGTGCAGATACTCTCAGGAACCTGTGTTCAGGATGTGGCTCTCGTATTGCAAAATGCGAGTGGATGGGGCATCCTGATTAAACTCAGCTTGATGGAAGACACTAAGTAGTTCTCAAGGTAAAAGGAAGATCTTCCTTCAGAAGAGGTTGATGTCCCCTGTGCCAGTCAGTTGCTCATTTTCGATCATTCTTAATTTTATGTACATTTTAATGATTGTGAGTTAATATCAGTGCCTCAACACTGCCTGTATTCAGCTCTGGTATCATCAGAGACAAAAAGAAAATAAGCATCAGATGAAAATCCTGTAATAATACATCTGCTAAGTGACTACAATCTTGTTGCTTCTCACAGCAGTTAATTTACAACTGCCCCTTGGGCGCTGCTCAAATGGTAACAAACTTGAGACAAAAACTACTCCATCATTTGTTGTTCTTATCACAAGCCAGAAAATCTAAACTGCCTCAGGCTAACAAATTAATTAAAAATTCCAGTGAGGAAAAACATTTACCACAGAGTGTTTTCATAGACTCCTGTTGTTCTCTCTCAAAGATGCCCACACACTTCTTTTCAATAATCTGAGTGACTATACTAGCTCAGAATAGCACTAGGTTTTCCGTCTGAGGCTGAGATTTGAATTTAGCAAAATTCTCAAGCGAGAGCTTAAAATAGTTACCAATGCCTGGGCTTATTTCTTCCTTAGTGAGGCAGACACACAGACCTGGGTCTTCAAGTGCTCTGAGAGCCTTTGCAAACCTTGGTGTGACGTGCATCTGGATTTTAAACAGGTACAGATGCCACGTTAGTACCGCTTGTAGGCATATTCAAGTATAATTCCTGCTGAAGTGACTGATGCTGAAATCTGAAGTGCAAGGTTTCCCAGAACCTGGGAGGGTCACCCAGAAGACCTCTTAGACAGGTTTTAGAAGATAGAGGGTTTTGCTGCTGTGATTTTAAGAAGTAGACTATTGAATCTGTAAGTGGGGTCCTAAAGAAGCCTCAGGTCTTCAGGTCTATCGACTTCCACTCTGGAAAATCTACTGAAATTATTTATTGCTTTTGATAATCAGGCCACAATTACATCCTACCACAATATGCAATAAATAGGTCCACATGACCAAATGGTCACTATCTACATGTGCATAACCCCACCAAAGTCATAGTATAGTTACTTGTATGAGTATGTAATTGAATTGTGCCTTTGTTTCAAGGCTTTACTTATGGATTTAAGGTCTTTTGTAAGGAAGGTTTAAAGCAGAACTACAGATTAAGGTAAAGAAATTTGTTCTCCCCAAGCCGACTCAAGCAGTAGAAATGGCAGGTGGAAACAGGGTCTATCCACAGGATCATCAGAAAGAAGTGATGCTTCTTTCTAGACCCCAGCTACCACACAGAAGGGAATTAATCTATTTCTTTTAAAGGAAGAGTTTTATCCATCACCAAATGAGTCAGAAGTAGTAAATTTCCTGACTTAAAATTGTTACTGTACAAAAAAAGAAGTCCTTGTGAAAATTCACAATCTTTTGTGCAATCTTTTTAGCCATTTTATCTGTGAAACCTAATTGAATTATCTTGAATTTCATTGAAAAGTACTAATCCTCCAATTAAAGCTTCATTCCAAACTTGAAGCTGTTCAATAATAGGGAGTCTCATGAGGGTACAGTATTGCAGATATTAAGTCTCTGGCATGGTAGCAGATACGTTTCCAGAAGTGTCACCATGTTTCTGAGGCACTGAAAAGAAGATACTCTGAAAATGATGGGTTTTAATGAGTCTCAGTTTTGCTGTGTTTCGAAGTACGATCCGCGAGACATTGAATATCAGATATTTTCAGGTACGCATAGCTGTATTCAAATCTTGTGTGAACAAAAGTTCAATGTCAGTCATAGGCACCTCAGCCACAAAACATGTTTTTTAAAGAACAATTCCATCTAGGAACTTACCTTTACTTGCTGGAAGCATAGTTTAAGTTTAGAAATAGCACAGTTTGATGAGGTTTAAAGCTGGTTTGGTGTGAGAATAGAGCAGGAAAGTACGGCTGTGCTCATCTTGTCCTGCCAAGTGCTGGTGATAGGAAAACATGGATTTCAAGCTGGAGATAAACTACGGCTGGTTGCCGGAGCTGGTGTACAAATGAGGCCAAAAGAGGCATCTTTGGGCAAAAGGCAGAGCCGCTGCAGCACCATGGAGAGCGGAGGAGCCGCCGGCCGGGCCTTCCTCCTCCTCCTCCTTCCTACCTAAAGCACAACCCCCCACCCTCTCCAGCCTCCCAGTGAATGACTTGGGTCTTGGATCACCTCTAGAGTTAGTCGAGGAAAAGATAGGAATTGACTTACGAACATTTAATCCATCAACTGGCAAACAAATAGATAAGATTATTGCTTTAAAAATCCTATTATTAGGACAGCCTGGAGTTTGGCGAGATCAACAAACACTCGTTACGAAAGCATTCTCACTGTGTCTGTGCTGGGAAACAACCCCGTGGGGTTTCATTCTGTCCTAGCTTGCAAGGAAGGGAATAAATTCAGGTGCTCACAATGACAGTACTAGAGTTTTTAAATGACTCATATGCTTTATGCTAGATTTCTTCATAGGGTCACTTATAGTCTCTAATATCTAAATTAAGCTAATACCATAATTTTTAATGTTTATTACCCAGCAGACTGGTTGAATTATTACTAAATTACACTGGAGATGAAAGTGCCAATAAATGATAAAAACAAGGCCTATGAAGGGATGGATCAGTAGGCATGGCAGTAGGATTTTTTGTTTGCCTTTGGCAAAGAACGGCTTGTTATTTTACTATTAAAATTTTGGCTTGAGCTTAGCTTCTTTTCAGTGAAAAATCATTTTTCTTCTTAATCCAAGTACTTAAGAGAGTGTAGATGAGATGTGTGGTGGACAATAGATAGACCATAGCTTCACCTCCTTCCATATTGGTCAAAAGGAAGTGGAATAGGTCAGACTGACTATTCTTGATGCCTCTGGAGAAAGATTTAAGACATGATTCCCTACTGACACATTTAGGAGGCTGAGCTCCCTTTGTACCTCTACTTTAAAAATTATTTGCAATGAGGTTTTCTGACATCTGAACATCACTGAGGATGAGTGAACAGAGTGGCTCTTTTTCCACAAGAAGTGATCTGGAGTGTCAGTACAAGCTGGGATACAAGGTGCAACCCTGCTAGAGAAGGGGTGGCCGTCACAGACTGAAGGCTGGCTGGAGGGGAGGTCAGCCCAAATCAGTGGGGGATCATCTAAACAAGATCACGACCCCCTCCCAAGAGTGTTGTGGTCCTTAACCGGTGAAGTCACCAACTGGTTTAAACTGAGTGGCTTCAGTCACCATGCACTGACCTGTTGCCCGTAATTCCCATGGCTGTCAACGTCAAGAGTATCTTCACCTTTCAGCAGCTGCTGCAGGGGAAGGGTTTGCTTGGTAACACCGATTTGCAGATTCCCATGCCATATTCAGGGGAAAACACCTCCTTGAATAGTACTAAAGAAAGGCTATTAAAATTTGAAAGTGAAATGGTCTCACAGAATGATTTCCCTTCCACAGAGCGTGGCTGCCAATGACTTCTTTACTCTTGCTTTTATCTTCAGCAGTAGCAAACGCTGCTTGTTGGGGATATCTTAAATTTGCAGAGCCACTTGCAATGTATCTGTTAAATGTTTCTGCCTTGCAAAGAAAACAATACCCTGGCTCTTATCAATATCACTCAGGCACTCATTTATGCAAGCAAGAAAAGATGTATGCGTATATCCAAGGGCATAAGAACCCAAAGCACTTGGATTTTGAATTATAGGACTATCAGTATACACTGGCCTTTTCCTAACTACCCCCTGTGAGCTCCTGTGTGACTTTTCTCAGAACAATAAGGTTGCATCTCAAATGTATTTGGGAAAGGCAGATCTGCTGGAAGAAATAAAAACAGAAGCAAAAAGGTCATCTGCTTCTGTAGGGAGACCGAGTCCCAAGAGTACAATAAAAAATACTGTTAATATTTTGAAAACACTGATAAGATTGTGACTACTTCTCCCATTCTTGTAAGTAGTGATTTTCTGGGAGGCATTCATTCAGCTATTCCTCAAGTCTGTTTTAGAGGAGAAAGTGGAAAATAAGTAAGGATGGAATTCTTCAACCAAGCCTACACCTATATACTAAAAATAACGCTTTGATGCTTTTTTTACCCTAGAAAGAGTTCTTTGACCTACATTTTGTGGCTATTGGTGAGATCAAGATATAGCAATATAAAAATAGAACAAGTGTTGCAGCATTTTTCCTAACCAAGCGCAAAAGCACAGTTCAGCCTGTGGAATCTTGCTGAGTTTGCTATGCTCATCTGGTAGACCCAAGAATTCCCCCTTGTGTGAATGAGTTTTGGCTGAGTGTAAGAACTTTTTGCATAGCTTAGGAAAAAAAATGTGTGTTCATGTCTGAATTTGAGGGAGTACGTCTCCTCCTGACTTCAGTTGTGGCAGCAGAATGAGACATATGGTTCTTGAGTCAGCTGCCGTGCACTCAAGCAACATCACAATCACAACGTTTCTTGACATCACTAGCTCTTACCAAGAACCATCCTGAACAGTCTGATGCAAGTGTATTAGAAGAAACAGATGGGATAGGTACCGTCCTTTCACTGCTTCTTTTTTAAAATAAAACTTTTGGAAACTTTCATATCACTCACTGGACAAAATGTTGTCCTTATTCAAGGAACTCAGATGGTCTGAAAACATGTTGAATGGAGGAAAAGAAAAGAAAAATGATAAGTTGTTTTATACAGCACTGCTGAAGGACTTTCTGTACTTAGTTGGTCGTCTTGCACTTATTTTGACAAATGTTATCAAAAAAAGGAATGGATTTGTGAAAGGGATCTCTGCATTATCTAATGTAACTCAATTCGTGTTAGTCGGGTGGAGTCATAGGATAACATTTCTTTAAGACATTCTCCAGATCTGCAGTTGACCATATTGTTAAAATCAGTCCAAGGTTTCTTAATGATATTGGAAAAAATGCATACTGGGGGCCAAGGTAGGACTTTATCATCCTTGTTCTCACCCTTGAGAGGGTGAAGTTCAATTCTGCAACCGCAGTGGTGTAAAACTGGGGAAGCGAGGGTGGAGAGCAGTGAAGTTGTGGATGGCTGGAGAGCTGTTAGGGGGCACAGGGCAGTCTCTGCTGATAGCTCCTCAGTGTCTCTTGATGTGGAAGAGATGCCAGAGGGATTTAGGAGGTGTCGTGAGGTTTTGTGGGTGGGACTGATTTCTTTCTTCTCTTTCTTCCAAAAGACCACTTTTGATTAGCCACCTCATATACACTTTGGAGACTGCTCTGATGCCTTCCCTCAGTCATTTATTCTTATACTAATTCTAGATACTCCTTGCTGGTCTTGTTTGTGAACCTCCCATCTGTCTCTCTCTTGGATTCTCACCAATCAGTTCACATCTTTCTTGAAATGCAATACTCAAACCGTGCTCACTGTTCCAGATAAGGCTTTCCTTCCTATGTTTTACAGGCTGTATTCTCCCTTCATAATTTCATATGTAGCCATTATATAATACTCATACACTGAGATGGGGTTTGCTTTTTTCATAACAACTTAGCACTGCCGACCCGTATGTTGGGGGGGGGGGGGGCGGGTTCTGCAGGAAATCTCCTCAGTTAAACACTTTCAAAGTCATAGTATTTTGTGGCAGAATATAACTCAATTTGTCCATTTGCCAGTGAAGACTAAAATAAGTTGATTTCAAATTGAAGAGAGTGCACACAAATAGCTCAGCTGACGTGCAGCAATCTGATTTATGCCTCTCTGATTCAAGGTTAGAGCTTAAGAAAGCCTTTTCTGAAAGTAAGTGAAGTGGATACTATTGAAAGTTTTGCTCCAGAGCAAATAGACTGCAGCTGAGGAACTGGGTCTGAACTCTTCTGAAGTCCTACTGAACTCAAAAGTAAAATCTATTGATTATTTTTTTCTATGTCTTGTCCATTCTGCATTGCACAGTGTTTATCAAATACGCAGTACTACACTGTGGACATTTACTGCAGGGGCTGACTACAGAAGGTCAAGTGCATGACAGAGCCAGAGAGGCTTTTTGCTGGGAATGGACATCCTGTCATTTTCCAAATCAGACACTGACAAACCCCACCACAGAGATATTTTCAGGCAGAGGCTTCCTGACAAGCTCATGGCTTCCATCACCGTTAATATCTTCCTCTTTCCCCAGGTTTCGTGACAGCCTTGAGACAAGGAAGCGTCTACATGAATATAATTAGCATTTGCCATGGATCAGTTCATCTGTTCAGAATCAATCACTCAGAACAAGATCGATGTTTAGAATGATGGACATCGAAGTCCTACAGGCCTCCAAGCCGGGCTCGGTCAGGGCTGCCTCCTGCCTGAACAATTAACAGCAGCATTGCAACAGAGAACACAAAAGCAAGTCGAGCTTCTCCTGGGAGGATCACCACTCTCTTTTCCCCTAGAAGAAGGTCTTCTGTTGCTGTCTAATACCTGTTATACTCCTGAGGGTTGATAGAGAGGGTAGCATAGGTTGTTGCACACAGGCAGAAAAGATTAGGATATTTTGGGTTTGGAGCTTATTTTTTCAACCTGCATAAGTTATGGAAGACAAACTGGCTGGCAGTGTAGCAGTCCCACAATGGGAGTTGTGCTGTTGGCCACCATCAAAGGTCTGGTCCACTGGGTGTTGATCGTCCTCATTTTGTTCCTTTTCCTATTTGGAGCTGGTGTATCTAGTTCATAACGTGTCTAAATTGCCTCCCAGACCAGCGCTGACAATGACAGGTGCAACCTTTAGTCACCTGGAGAGTGTCCTTCTTTTTATATCATCCCTCATTCAGCCAAAGGGAGGCAAAGCACGCAGGGAGAAGTAACACCTTTTATCAGACCAACTGACGTGGTTGGCAGGGGGAGCGGAAAAACGTTCAGGCGTGGAGATCGCCTGCAGAGTAAAACTGCCCAGGGCTCTGCCCATGTTTCCTGACAAATCAGTTCCCCTCAGCGCAACTGAGATTGTCCATATCATCTCCAGTTTATTTAGGATGGAAAGTTTTGTCTGCCTGGTTTGGTATGCACACAGTAACAGTCTTGGTTGTGGGTCTGAAGCCTCTATCCCTTTTAAAACATATTTTATTACGGCAGCTGCAGTGGCTGAAACTGGAGGAACATCCGATGCATTTCATCTTCCTTTTCAACACTATCAGCAAGGCAGATAAAAGCAGCAGCGAGTGGTGCCTCGTACTGGATATTCTTCCCTTACCCTTTTGAAGCTTTGCATGTAGACACAGAGTAATTATACTGTAACTGATTATATCATAGTGCTACCTGGTGCGGCATTTTATTAGCAGAGCAGGAGGAGCACACGGACCTTGCATAAACAGCCCCCTTTCCATACCTTCACATTGCTTTTGAGCTGTAACATTCAGATAGTGTAATTCTTCTGCTAGCACAAAGCTGTCATCTGAGCAACCGTATTAATTACAAAGATCACGAAGAGGTGCAGATGAGCATATTTATGTGGACTCCAAAGTGCATTGGTAGAAATGTGAAAGGATCTAAGACGATGTGTATAAATACATGCACCGTCCACATGATTCTCATTTATATTGCACTGAAATTGTAGCTTTCGGTCTTTACTATGGGCTTTAAATTTACTATTGAATATCAGGAAATGGTCTCTAACCTGTGCTGTATATCTTTTCTGAACCCTTCTAGACTCTGGAAGCAGGGGGGTAAATGTGATGTTCCCTTCCAGTCTCACAGGACTTGTGTTCCTATCTAGATGCAAACAGCTAATACGTATGGAGGTGTGATCCAGAAGATGACTTCATTTATCTTCTGCCTCTGCCCCCTCAACACTAACCACGAAGCACCTCTGCACCCTGAATACAGCAGAGCTTTAAAAGCAGATGAGCAATAGTGCAGGACAGCCTTTTTCACTTTTGGCGGAGAAATACTGACACTAAAACTCTTTGCATTCAAGCATACTTTCCCACAGTTAACCAAGATTGTACAAATCTGGGTAAAATCTTTGTAGCCAAAATCCTTTAAAAAAGCAGAAGTCCTATCCCAAAAAGGAATTAAATACTTGGTGTTGGGTTTACATTGCCAGTGTGTGTCTATGAGAATACGCAGAAAAAATGAGTTGGATTAACTGAAGACAAGAGTTACAGAGTCGGAGAGTTACAGCCAAGGGTTTGCCCTCTCTTCCCTCCCCACTGGTGCAGATGTTGTGCTTTTGAATAAGAACATCCGTCCTGGGTTTAATGGGCTTTAACTAAAATCTCTTAAATACCTCTATGCTAAATGCCCCTTGCAGACATACCCATATTAAGGCCCTCAAGCCAAGGCTGTAAATCACCTAAGAAGGTATGTTGTGGTGCATTAGTCTCAGTATAATCTAATTTTACATCTAAGGTATTGAGAGCTGGCTGCTAGCCACAAAATTGAGGCAGCATCCTTCATTAGGGCTTGATAAATCTTACAAACGTGTATGGCAGTGTTTGAGAAAGCAGAGTTAAGGGCTCTTCATGTTCATAAGAGGGTGCTTTTGTTGTGCTTTGTTTTGGAAATGAGTGGTGTTTCGCACTCAGAACACAAACATGACTTGGAGTTTCAAGAAATTAATTTAGGAGGAAAGCTTAACAGAGATAATTAAAGCACAGCTTGACTAAGCTTGATAAAAAGGAACCTACTGGTCTACAAATTTCTTAAAGTTGATGTATGCTTCAGCATTTACTCATACTGAAGAGCATTTACTCATTTTTGTCAAGCTCTTGAAGTCTATGTTATTAATCATTGAGATCCGCCTCCAAGAGAAAGATGTACGACTGAAATCTAGCACATTTGCAGGTAAATGCTTTTCATAGTGAATGAATGATGCAAAAAATGACCCAAATGAGAAAGAACTGAGGTGAAATAATGTAATAGGATATCGCTAGGGGTAATGAGATGGAAGCATGGGAAAACATTGAGCACTTGGGATTTTTAAATTTAGATTGGACAAAATGCTTATAAAAATAGCCAAAGGGATATTCTTATGCTACTGTCCACATTGGATGAATTAAATATTGACCATCATAACTGGAATATCTATAGGATATCAGACTGTTTTCTGCAGTGTGGGGATAGCTTGTGATTGTCAAAGATTTCTTTCATCCCAGTACAACGCATTGCACTGAAGATCAAACCCAGAGGTTTGCTGGATGCTGGAGAAGGTCAGGTTCAGGCTAGGAACAAGGCACAGGTTCCTGTGATGCTGATCCCTGGCTACTGCAACCAACTGCCAAAGCGTAGGGAGGGTTCTCCAGCATTAGACAGCTTTAAATTGAGACTGGATGATTGGGCTTGCCTGGGGAAACTCCTCACTTCGTGTTGCTGCAGACCAGATAAACATACTGGCCTTGAAACATCTGATGCTCCCTAGATCCGAATCCTTTGGTTCAAATTTTCCTCCTGCTTCGCTATCGACTCAGTGCTGAGCTGTTACAGCTGTGAGAGCAGGGAAGGTCAGCAAACTGGTCAGGGACTCGGATGATCAAATGGATTTCTTCTGGTGTCTCAGGCTTGGCTCCCTGCCCCTCTCCCAATCCAATCCAGCCTGTCAACACACTAAATAAAAGCTAGAAAGGAAAACGAGGCAGATAATAATTGTGGCTGTCAAACATCTGTTGTTGCTGGAGGTGGAGAGGGAGTGAACGCAAGCCTGTTTCTATCAGCTGGTATTCGCTGCCAGTCCTCCAGTAAGCTGGAAATTTAGGATGAATTTCTGTGTGTTTATCTGCAATGTGACATTAAGCAAATTGAGTTAACATTAGAATAGATTGTGTTGCCAGCTTAGTGGATGCAATGCAGAAACTCTCCTAGTGCAGACTGGGAAGAGGTGAAGGAGGAAGATAAATCTGAGATGGAATAAGAGGAAGAAAGCCAATTAAGTGTCAAGTAAGAACTCCACTCACTGCCTCAACATAGTATGAAGGACTCCGGGTGGAACATGGACATCACTTGATCTTGGGTGTAGTCTTATTTTAGCTGTGCAGAGGAAGAATTCCCAAATCAAACGTGTGACCCCTAAAAGCAAAGGAGAGAGGGAGCAGGTAAGATAAGTGGCAGCTTGGAGACACTGCAATTGTTCTTGAACTGGAAAGAGCTCAACATACCAAAAAATATTTTCAGAGCTCTTTTTCCTTCTATCTTTGAAAAACAAACTTAGGAAAAAATAATTGGTAGGGAGGTTTTTTTGTCGTAAAACATATCTTCAAACACGCCAGCTCGGATGTGGCATCTGAGGAACATTTATATTCCCTCTTGACTTTTATTCTTTTTGGATTTTTTTCAACCACTTTCCCATTCTTTCATTTTAGTGTGTCTTGAACCAGACAAACTATTGGCTCTGAAGAGACCTGATGCTTGAGAGGAAGACCCCAGCACTGACAGCTTGTGACATCAGTGGAAGGTGGTGGGATCACCAGCTAGTGGTTGCTATTGTGCAGCATCTGCCTGCATGGCCCTGGCTGGCAATTAGCTGTCCCTGGGAAGAGCAGGTTGTGCCTCTGAGAATAAATCCCATCCTTTGGACAGCAGAGCCAAAAGAGCAGGGGAGAAACCCTGACATCCTCAGATGCCATAAAGTTCCTGCTGCTTGATGAGCACAGAAGGGCAATAGGAAGCTCTGGAGCACGTCGATGTTTCCTGGCATGGGAACACTGACACCCTTCCTCCTCGTAGGAGGATCCTTAGAGCAACCAGCCATCAGGATCCCACCACTCCCCTGAAGGGTAGTGGGGGGTGTTTGCAAAGTGACAGATACAAGATACACTCAAGCCAACTGAGCTAAAAACTGCTCTGAAGATCTTCCCCTGAAAAGCTTTTCTCCTGCAACATGTTTTCGTTGGCAGTTTCAGATGTGAATTTTGGTCTTGCAAGCATGCGGTAGTGGCTTCCCAAGCCTCCGTCCCTTGCAGTTGCCTCCTTCCACACACATCTCCTGCCCACTCTCTGTCCAGCTGCACTTTGCAGATAAACTGCCAGCCAGCATGGCCTCAGCGCAAACAAAATAAATGCCTGTGCTGGACTACAATTTTAGCCAAAGATAAAGATTCCCTTCCTTGAGGAGCAAGATATGAAGTCAGGTTCTCCAAACCAGCCCCTGGAGAACTTCTGCATCTCCACTGGCTGTGGAGGAGGCTGGGGAGGCTGGCCAGATAACCCACCTCCTTGTACTAAGCTGCATGAGTAGTCCTAGAATCCGCTAAAGATCTCAAGGGACCAAAATAACTGCCAGGAGAGGCTGGCAGTACAATTGCTCCTACCCTTCCTCTTTGCTCAACCACACGGCTTGATGCTGAAAGCAAGAAATGACCTTGGCAGCTTCCCTCCACCTCTGCACCCCAAGAGGCTGCATCCTTCCCTCCTGGCTCACGGCGGAGGCTCCAAAGCCAAAGTACCTCTGTGGTGAAGTGCAGACCACTCCAGGATCTGACCCTACACTTCCCTTTCTCACTGGCTATGCTTCAGATCTCATGAAAGTGGAGACGTCTCTCCTGCTACTTGAAAATCAGGTTAGGAAAAAATTAGAAGTGAAATATCGAAAGAGTAGTAAAGTAGAAATGACTTTAAAATATCTTTATTTTTAAAAAAATTTGGTAAAAAAATACCCAAACCTTTTCCTATCCCAACATCTTTCTTCCTGTAAAATCTTTGGAGTTAAAATAATTCCAGAATTCTCAGTGCTGTTTTACTTTGCATTTCATCTGCATATATGAACAGCAATAGCAAGGAATTTTGTCCCCAATTTCTAACCAAGAAGGATGTGAAAGCAGTGATAAGTCACAAAAATCTTGTGTGACTTTGGGGAGATCAATTAATTTACCCCGCGCTTTGTCTCCCCATCTGTCAAAGAGGAGAACACTTTGCCAAGCCCCAGGAGTCACATGTAAATAACACCGGTGGCTGCAAGATGCTCAAATCCTGACATCCTGAGAGCCACAAAAGCTTCTGGATAGCTTGCGTCTTCCACTTCAGAAAATAAAGAAGGGTAAGGACTGGCTAGTTGTAAAGTCTGGGAAAAGAGACAGAAATTAATACCCTGCTCATTCATATCCCAACTTCCAGTGACAGAAAATGGTTGTTCACAAAAGTTGCCGCACTCAGTGAGTTTATCATGACTACAAATTCTTGAGAAACCACAGAGATTATCAACACAAAGTAGGAATGTTGTCTAAAATGGGTAAGTAAAATTACTATAATAAATCGTCTGTCACCTGATGAAATACTCTGCTGAAGGTTGCAAACACTGAAGTATTTAAAGAAAACACTATTTTACAAGAAATTGCTGCCTTGACTGCATATGAATCTCATTGGGGAATCTGTCATCTTGTTCCTGACATTTGTTCTGCAGAGGGAAGAAAAAAAATCTGTTAAAAACTGCAGAAAGATAAGCAGTGGTAAAATTACCAACCCAGGATTCTTCAATAAAATGCTATAATAAGAAGAAAACAAGGACAGAGAAGAAGACAAACTTCTTATGTAAGATATGAATCTCCATGCTTTTATGTAGGATGCTACAGCCACAAATTAAACCTATTTGACAAGAAATCCTACTTGCCAAGAGCAATTTTTTTTCTATTAAAGACAAAAGCTACTTTGCTTCTCAAGCATAGCAGCCAGGGGAAAGTTTAACTAGTAGGAAGCTGAAGAAGAGAAACAATAAAATAAAGCTGATAAGGCTTAAAAAAGGTCGTAGGCAAGATACGCCCTTCTCTACAGGCTCACATCCATCACAAGGTCGATTTAATGCTTTTTTAAGTCTCTACCTTGAGCACTAAAGCGGTGCTGCCCATTGTATGACTGGATGAAATATCTACTATATCATAGAGCATTATATCACATCCAGACGGGGGTTAAGCTTCACCTGGACCTCAGCAAGGACACACCACCTGCTGGGAAGAGGATTAGCGGTGGAGGAAGAAGCCCAACTATTAAAGCTTTTATTGACGAGGACCTGATGGAGACATCATCTCAGCTTCCAGTGTCTGCCCTGGTGCAGGATCATCCTCAGCAGAGCTTGTTGCCTCTGCAGGCTATCCCGCTTCCTCCGAGGAGCAGGGAGCTGGCGCGGTGCACCCTCACTGCTGGCTGCCCAAGGACAGCGCCGAATAACCGGGGTGAGTGAAAGCTGGTGCCACCAGCTGCAGTGCTCTCTGATGAAAAACTGAGAGCAAACCTCCTCAGGAGGGGAGAGTGCAAATGAAAATGAAAGAGGTTTTAAGCACGTTTCCACGCATGCCACAGATTGCATCCCTCTCTTTCTTCCTTTCACCCCAGCCTCAGTCCTGGAGGGCAAGTGGCTCGCTTTCAAATGACTCCCTAGTGGTTGACTACATAATACACATGGCTTAAACTTCAAACATATTCCTGAGACACCACAGTGAGCAAATACAGATTAAAAATCCATTTAATTACCCAGGGAAGAGCCAGGATGAGTTGCAGTCTCACAGCTGCTTGTTCATTCATTGTCAGGGACATAATAAGTGTTACATTCCCATCCAGGCTGGGATGAAGGCTGAGAGATGTCTCTGCCTGAACTTCTTTATTACTGCAGCCTGGATAATTTGGCTTAAGGTCGTGGCTCTTCCTGTTTTCATTAAGACTCTCTTCAGTGCGAATGACCTTAATAATCATGACATTTGGCATGTATACGGCATTTCCAATATACAGTAATCAAAGCCTTGTAAGGCTTGTACGACAAAGGAAAGCAGGTCAAGAAGCACATGTGGACTGTCTTAAAAAGAAGAGATGTTACGTTGTTCATGACAAACATTGTCCGATGAATCTGTCATCATCAAATCCCAATTCCAGCTATTCATTTCCATGAGCTGTGTTCCCAGCTCCCAACCTTGTCCAGCTGCCAGCTGGACCCTGTGAGTTTAAGCGACAAGCTCCGAGTTGTTTCTGGTTTTAGTGCAGGACAAATGACACAGTCACGTCCTTCTGCTTCTGATGAGACCAGGCACCGCAGCCGAAGCTCACTAACTAGACAGTTTTTAGTGATCACTTCAAATCTTGGTTAGTCGGTGGAATGATTACTAAAATGATTACTAAAAACTGTCAGGGTGTATGCTTCACACCAGGCACAACGCTGGCAAAATAAGTGTATTGCACCTCCCCGTCTGTTGCTTTTCAGGGGAAATTACAACCAGCCAGTTGAAGATCGGTCCTTCACCTACCGTCAAACTTTTCGGTGTGTGTAAGTTCTGTTTTCCATGTCTGAGTTTGGTTTTTAATTTCCCCCAGTTGGTTTTCCAAATGCTGGAACCCACCTGCAAAGGCAGGCTGTCAACACGGAAGGACAGAAAATGTGTTTTCAGGCTGCTGAAGTATAAATCAGAAATATTTTGAGAAACAGGATTAAGCCCTGCTCTCTTGTACGTTAATAGCAGCGGTAATCTCAGCTAATGCACTGCCGTGTGTTTTTAGAAGTGGGAGTTTTGGATACTTTAGGGGGTACATTTTTCCAAAGAAATTTCATTTAAAGTTGACCAGCCTGAGTCATGGTTTGCAATGTGGCATTAGAAACACAAATATATCCACCTCTACCAAGTTTTATCTCCCAGGCTCTCTGATGAGAGCATTTTCGATTCCCTGAAGCAGAAAATAAAAAGGTGAAACTAGAGCTGCAGGAATGAGGTTTTGTTTCAAGGATCAAAACAAAACCTTTGTTTTGATCATTGAAACAAAACCTCACCAGAAATCGATAGGACTTTCAATTTAACACAAAGGAAAGATTTTGACTGTAAAAAAAGTAAATGAAAAGTAAATAAATATTTTCTAAATGTTGGTCTCAAAAATCATAGTCTCATAAAAACTACAAACATTAAAGTGAAACTTGCTGGTCACTGTAATGGAGCTTTTTTCAGTGAACAGCTGGCTTTTGTTACGTAGTGTAAGGAAAGATATCAGCCCTTCTTTTTCAGTGTTGTTATCAACTCACAGTCAAGGCTTCGCAGAACACAGTGTGCCAGCAAAACGGGCATAATACTCCCCAGGGACAGAAATTAAATAAGTATTGATAGAGCATTTCAAAAGAGTGAATTGAAATATTTTAAGTACAAGACATTATAGCTGATAAAAAAACCTGTGCAATGTTTGTTCTTCATACAGCAAGGCATGCAAAGTACCTGGAAGAATCCAAGAAGACATGTTCTACCCATTAACCAAACGCTTAGTAGCAACAGCGAGCCTGCTAATGAGACAGCCTCACTTCAGCGCTGAAGCGAATTTGACTGTTGAATTTAATAACGAGGCTATTATGTTCCACAAATTGGCACATGCGCATAGAGAATGGTTTTAATATTTCATTTTTTTTGTGTCTGCTTCTCATTAAAAGCAAAGCAATAAATTGAAGTGAATTTGTCTGCAGACTTAATTTCCTAACAGGACCAAAGGCTGCAAGTTATTTCCATTAGAAGACAGCTAAAGTGCTAGCAGAGGCCATGGAAAAGAATACGTGCAGAAAACACAACCTCAATCATCTTATACTGCAGATATTACAGGCGTGGGAAGGACTGCTTCCAGCTTGTCTGAGCAGGAGATACAAATGCAAAGGACATGGACAGTCCTCTGTGGTCCAAGATCCACAAGGACTATTCAAATTGAGGTTCAAACTTGACATTAGGAAGCATTTCTTTACCGAGAGGGCGGTCAAACCCTGGAACAGGCTTCCTGGAGAGGTGGTCGATGCCCCAAGCCTGACAGCGTTTAAGAGGCATTTGGACAATGCCCTTAACAACATGGTTTAACTTTTGGTCAGCCCTGAAGCGGTCAGGCAGGTGGACTAGATGATCGTTGGAAGTCCCTTCCAACTGAAATATTCTATTCTATTCTATTCTATTCTATTCTATTCTATTCTATTCTATTCTATTCTAAAATGCTGCTTTAGGAGAGGAGTAAGATCTAAATGGGTGTCCACATGGTCCTCATGCTTTATGTAGCCCACCTTAAAAGGCTCTGTCCCCTCTATGTGAACCCGCAGGTGGGTAGAAGTACCTGCAAGCAGTACTGTAGGGAATGTACCAGCTCACACCATTAACGCCCCAGGGTTGACGTGGTCAAGGTTGCAGGTTACATTCCTTCACCCCACCTCTCCTGGGAAGGACTGAACTTTGTTTCAAAGATGAGGGAAAAGTTGAAAATACCAGCTGACCCTTGCAGGCACTATTTGTGCCTAAGGCAGGAGACCAGTTCTGCCAGCGCACGGCCCCCCTCTTTATCGACATGTTGGACAAAGTGGATAGTGATCAGCATTGACAAATCTGGTTTGTTTTCCTCACTTGTTCTCTGTGAGATGACTCCCATTAAGGTCTTCACGTGGTGGAAGCGCATACAGGGCATCACTGCAGAGTTGAGCTATTCGAAGTATCTTTGATGCAACCCTAGCACAAAAGATGCAGGATTCGTCACAGGGTTTTGTAATACCTCCAACTTCTCTTACTTCTCAACTTATTTTCATTCTCTTTGGGGAAAGCTTTTACTATTGCTTCTATTTGGTAGTGACAACAGGTTAAGCACAAAAAACCCCCCTGACTTGGGTTTTGTTCTAAGCAGCTTATAGCCTTGTTCCCCTGAGAGCGATTCCCCAAACAAAAGACTGCACCACAGGGCTGGTTGAGGCATGGATTCCTCTGTCACAGGTAGTACAGGGGGTGTGAAAACCTTCCTGGCCTGCACTGAAACCAGAACAAAAAAAAATCCAAATCTTGCAAGTCTTTCTGATTCAACAATTTCTAAAAAATGGTTTGGATCACAAGAAATATTATCTTTCAGCTTTGAGCGTTTCTCAGATAACATGAAGGGAACGCTTGTTTACGGTTATATCAGATACTAGGGAACGCTATTAACTTCTACGCTCCATGTCTCCTCTCTGGAGAGCACTTGTAAGTCAAAGATCATTTTCCTACCCTTCTCCTTGGAGAGAGCAGCAAGTTCTGGATTTGAATCCTAAAATGTGCAGTGTTTTACCAAATACTTGATTTTTACCAAGTTGCTGCTATTATCCCTCCCAATCCTGCAACAAGTCCCCGAGCTTGTAAATATTTGTCATTAGAGTTCAGGAGCTTTCTAGTTAATAAAGCTTCTCTCCAAGGCTGTTGTATTAAATGGTTTGCCTGTGTTTACATGTGCATAATGAGGAATTTGGCAGAAAACCAAACAAGTTTGCAGGTTTGCGATGCCGGCTGCTGCTCACGTTAATAACTACAAAATGAATAATGAATCATTAAGTAACTCACCTCGTCACTTTGCTTCCCGGTCACAACAGTACAACAAAAAGCCACCCAGGGAGGTCACAAGAGGCCTGCTGATTTCACCAGCTCCAATCCTCAGCCCACAGAGCGCATTTCTGAAAGTGCCAGCACCAGTGCAATACGCATTTCAGTTTTTGAGCAGCTCTGCAGCATCAACATGCTTAGAGGACATTTATGTAGGACATGTATTTTGCACAGCTAAACTCCGAAGAGTTATGGTGAAGTTTTCTTAGAAGATGCCTGGAAAGGTTCCTTAGATGGTCTCGAACTTGGTCTTCTCCTACAGTGGGCAGTTCTTCATTCTTCCTACTAATTAATAATGATGGTCTGTCCATTGCACCGGTAGAAGACAAGAAATTTTCATGGAAAATCAGTCTTTTCCTGCCAGATCTGGACTCCCTGTGTGTTGTGCGTGGTCCTATCACTTGTTTAGGATGGCAGAGTAACAGAACCTTTTACAGAAGTGCTGCCTAAGGATCAGGTGCATAATGCAGAAATTATGAGAATTTAGAGAAATATCTTCATCTGAGCTACAGGTCTGCAAATCACCTGGTTTTCAAAATGCAGCATCTCACATTTCTCGTAACAGATGTAAGTACAAGGTTAACAGAAGAAAGTCACATTCTGAAGTAAATATGCTGCGTGGACATCATCTCATTGAAAACAAAGCACCTTAATTAAATGAAAATGCATCTAATTATGTTTTATTATAGCCTATCAGAAAAAATCTATGCAAACAATTCCAAACACAATACAGAGAAGTACGCTGCTTTAAAACAGGAAAAAATGTGCACATACAAATACCTTCCTACAAATATTCTGCAGTTAACCGTTGGTCACCTCAAATGTTTTTCCTGTTTCAGCCCTTTGATGAAACCCAGCAATTCTTTGGAAAGGTTTTGCTTTGCAGCTGGAATCCTGCCATTTTCCTCTTCGTTTCAATATAATGGTGAAATTTTCTTCAAACGTCACTTGAATCTGTCTGAGAGACTCTTACAGGATGCCAGCTAAAGACTATAGAGAAAAGCAGGATGTGGGCAAAATTATTTTAAAAAATTATTCATCTTTAAAAACCGTGGTCCCCCAAAACTTACAGAATCAGAGCTCCAGGACTGTTTTGTCTGCTCAGTACCACTTGTGCTGCTAGAGAGTGATGCATTGAAGACAGGAGAAGGAGGAGGGACAGGGATGGTGGGGAACGATGGCACGTGACACCGACATGTCTCTCCAACCAAGCGCTGGAAGATCACAGAACGCTTCCTCATCAATGAACTGAGTGAAAAGCAGTTTGAATACCTGCCATTGAGGCACGTCCCAACGGCAGGAAGGGCTCACTGATTTTAATGGTTGGTTAAAAAAAAGAATCCCATCCGATGAAGTCCTCCTCATGGAAAATGAGCTTCTCATTGAAAAACAACGTTGCCAGAAAAATTGGCTGAAAACCACAAGATGCTGCTGGTCCAAACAAAGTGGTGTATGTGAAATTTTGCCACTTAAAGATTAAGACTAGCGATTCTTGTTCAGTGCTGGGAAAACAGTACTTAGATGTCTGTAGGGACTTATAGACAGGTTTATTTAGAGAGGAGTAAGCTCTCTGTAAAGATACATATTTCTATCAGAAGGACTGGCCAAAAATCTAGGCTTTAATAACAGTTTGTCTACCAGATCTAGGGCTGAAGGAGCAATGAGTTTGCTCTGCGGCTATTGAGAACAGCTGATTTGAAAGTCATGGAAAGAAAAACAGTTTTCTTCCCCAACCAAGTTGCAAATAGCCGAGCAATGTTCACTCAAGGTAGTGATGAGCAAACCCAGCCCCTTGGCCCATGCTTTCTCCTCCAAGAGGGCTTCCAAGAGGCAGAGCGGTCTGTCGGTGCATCACCATGCTGGGGAGTAACCCAGGGCTGCTCAGTAATGACCAACTGCGAAGATCTTCATGCATCTCTGCCGCAGGCGATTCAAAAATTTGACAACAGATGGGCCTGTAATTACAGCCCATTTGAGAGATTTTTAATGCACTGATTTGAAAGTCATTGATTTTTCTTCCTCGTAAGGAGAACAACAAAGAGAAGTGAAAACACCTCAACCTCGCAGTGATTCTTGCTGTGAATAGGCTTTTCACAGCATATTCTGCAGGCAAAGTGAAAACATTCGGCTTCAGCCAGCCAAACTGTGAATGTAATTGAATGGAGTAACTGTCTTCCAGTTAGAAGCTGAGCTGAAGCATGTTTTCTGTGAGCTTCGAAAATGTTTGAGCTGAATGCAAGCCAATCATTACCAAAAAAAAAAAAAAAGAAAAAAGAAAAAGAAAAGTCCCTGCTGCATGTGGAGTTACCGGGCGAAGCAAAGATTGGAAACCAAACCCCATGGCCATGGCCAGGGCTCGTGAGGTGGGGGTGACAGATATCTGTAGCCAGTGTAGTCTGAAGCTTTGAACAGTGAACGGCAGAAAATGGATCCATTTATTTCTATGGTAACATGAATAACTCAGGACTACGCTATAGCCCAAATCTCAGCTGGATTTGAAAACTCCAAGTGATGAGCAACCACTCTCATCCAGCAAGCTCGATGACTTTCTTTCAAGGTAGCTCTTACCCCATACATTTCCCTTTTCTTAAAACTGGTAATGTTAAAAAACCAAAATGTTTAAAATCCTTAGAGGAAAACATACTGTAACCTTCAGGCAGAAGCGGAATGCAGTCTCGGGAGCCACAGCTTCACTCGCTGCGACTGCCAGTGTTGTAGCTTGCTGGGTTGGGCATCTTCACAACGTGGCCATCCTGCACTTCGGGGAGTCTTGTGGGGATGAGGAACGGACATGTCCCCAGCCCCAACTGGCTGTTTAACCAAGAACATACTTTCCTCTTTGCCGGTGCCTCATACTCACATTTTTTAAAATAAAGATACTCCTTCCTCACTTGGGAAGATTTTGAAGCACCAAGGAGTCGACTTCCAGCCTGGCAAAGTTATGCAGACTCCCCTGCTTTTCAATACTGATTTCATGGGTTTTGACCTTAGTCCTCTTGCGGTTATGAAAAGTCCGGGTCTAATCCTTAGCATACAATCAATTTTTAGAGCAATGGCTCCAGAAACGAACTGGGAGCAAACCATACATCTTCTGCTCCTTCTTGGTTTCTCTGTTCATCTGAGTTTGAAAGGTATCTCTGTTGCACTACTTCAGTCCTTCTAATCAGAGGCAATCCAACCCTAGGGCCTCAGTTTCAACACCTCCCTCTAGTTCAACTCAGGCTTGGACCCAAGTCTATCACTGAGATGGTTTACACACTAATAATTCCTCCCTCGCCAGCAATCAGTCTTTGTTCCTTGCTGCCAGGTTCAACAGGAGAAGCTGCTGACTTAAGTTCCCCGGGAGTTCTTCCTTCTAAAAATATTGCTCACAACTCACCCTTTCTGCTTCAGCTGAATTTTGACGAGGCAGTTTCAAAAGCACAGGAGGAGCTTCCCATGCAACCTGTCTTTACAGCTCCCTTGGAGCTGTCGCCTCCCCCATGTTACACGTAGGCACCGTTTCAAAATGTATTACTACCATTACATTTGTCAGCAGTTTCATCATCATTCAACATTACAGTAGGAAATGCACCGTTCAGGGATCATGTTATGACACTGAATTTCTGTATGTGACAAGGAATGGCAAAATAAATAGACTTGTATCCAAGTTATGGCTATTTGAGAGGTGTTTTTACACAAAGAGTAGAACAAACCAAAATAATGCAGTTTGAGGCTTTTAGCTCAATATTAGATCTCTCCCCTTTCTATAACCTCAACACAAAAAGGTTAAAGATATATAGATTATACAGCTATAAAACATTACATGCAGCAAAAAGGACAGACCCAGTAGAATTAAAAAAAGACTAGTCACATCACTGTTGTGTGCTTGTCCTCCACACATCTCATCTGCCTCACGCATTGACCCGCACCGCAACAAATCTGGGCCATCACCCCTCCCACGCGCCTCTGAAGGCCTGCGTGCCCAGCCTGCGCTGTCGGGTATCCGTGCCCACGCTTGTGTGCCAGGAGTTCTTTTTCCTCCCATGTTTATGGTATGGTTGGTGTAACTGATCTTTGGTCTCTGACCAGGGGCATTAGCCATTAAAAGCATGATAACAGGTAGGGTTCTCAGATAGTTTTTGTGTTCGCTTCATTCAGCCTTGAAAGGGAGCGTCGCTGTTGACTTGAGCGGGTAAAGAATTCGACAAGCCTTGAGAGCTTTTGAAAATCCTGCCTCTATCATAGCACAGATCCTGGTAAAAATACTTTTGGCAAGGTGTTTAGAAGAAGAGTGGTGTTTTCTTCAGGGACACTGAGGGACCACCGTGTTTTCTCAGCAACTTTTTTTATATCACAAATGATAATAAAATGCTAATAAAATATATGAGGGACATTCATTAAATTAGCCCTATTTTGATTCAAGCTGATATTCACAGTGGGGCTATTGTATCACATTTTGCTTGGCATGTTTTCAAAGAAGGTAATAAAAATCTCCTCTTCTTTTTGTTTATCATCCCAACTCTATTTTTATCAGATGACTCTCCCCATTGTCATGGCAAGAACAGACTGGAGTCTTAGTTCAATTTAGCAATACATGACCATAAATATATCAGCAGATTGAATTAGAAAGTGACACGCCAAAAGCAGCTTTCTCCTTCTCTTTTTTGCATTCACACATCTGACTCAATCACAGATCTCTAATTGAAAAGCCTCAGCAGTGGATTAAGATCATATACATTATTACGAAGCACAATGCCTCGTGCATGCTGATGAAAACAGGAGTGCCTGGCAGGGACTGGGGAGCCCTGCCCTCGGCTAACCACGCAGCCGCCACTCAGATCGTGCCCCTTGCTCCGGGGGCAAGCAGCAGAGCAAAGGGGCTTAGGTGACTCTGGTACGGGTGTTTATATCTGTAATATATAGGATAGAGGCTCTTTAGGGAGGACAGGCAGGGGAGATGAGGAGGGGGTGGTCACCTTCTATGTCAACGACCAGCTGGAGTGCATGGAGCTCTGCCTGGGGATGGATGAGGAGCCATCTGAGAGTTTACGGGTCAGGATTAAAGGGAGGACAGGGACAGGTGACACTATAGCGGGAGTCTGCTACAGGCCACCTGACCAGGAAAACCGAGCAGATGAGGCCCTCTATAGACAGATAGGAGCAGCCTCATGCTCACAAGCCCTGGTCCTCATGGGGGACTTCAACCACCCCGATATCTGTTGGAGGGACAACACAGCAGGACATAAGAAATCCAGAAGGTTCCTGGAATGCATCGATGATAACTTCCTTCTCCAAGTGATAGAGGAGCCAATGAGGAGGGGTGCTGTGCTGGACCTTGTTCTCAACAACAAGGAGGGGCCGGTGGGGAATGTGAAGCTCAAGGGCAGCCTTGGCTGCAGTGACCATGAGATGGTGGAGTTCAAGATCCTTAGGGCACCGAGGAGGGTGCACAGCAAGCTCACTACCCTGGACTTCAGGAGAGCAGACTTTGGCCTCTTCAGGGATCTGCTTGGTAGAGTGCCATGGGATAAAGCCCTGGAGGGAAGAGGGGCCCAAGAAAGTTGGCTAATAGTCAAGGATCACCTCCTCCAAGCTCAGGAGCGAGGCATCCCAACAAAGAGGAAGTCAGGCAAAAACGCTTGCATGGATGAACAAGGAGCTCCTGGACACACTCAAACACAAAAAGGAAGCCTAGAGAGGGTGGAAGCAAGGACAGGTAGCCTGGGAGGAATACAGAGAAATTGTCCGAGCAGCCAGGGATCAGGTTAGGAAAGCTAAAGCCCTGATAGAATTAAATCTGGCCAGGGACGTCAAGGGCAACAAGAAAAGATTCTATAGGTACGTCGGGGATAAAAGGAAGATGAGGGAAAATGTGGGCCCTCTCCAGAAGGAAACGGGAGACCTGGTTACCTGGGATACGGAGAAGGCGGAGGTACTCAACGACTTTTTTGCCTCAGTCTTCACCGGAAAGTGCTCCAGCCACACCGTCCAAGTCGCAGAAGGCAAAGGCGGGGACTGGGAGAATGAAGAACCACCCACTGTAGGAGAAGACCAAGTTCGAGACCATCTAAGGAACCTGAAAGTGCACAAGTCCATGGGACCTGATGAGATCCATCCGCGGGTCCTGAGGGAACTGGCAGATGAAGTTGCTAAGCCACTATCCATCATATTTGAGAAGTTGTGGCAGTCCAGTGAAGTTCCCACTGACTGGAAAAGGGGAAACATAACCCCCATTTTTAAAAAGGGAAAGAAGGAAGACCCAGGAAACTACAGGCCGGTCAGTCTCACCTCTGTGCCTGGCAAGATCATGGAGCAGATCCTCCTGGAAACTATGCGAAGGCACATGGAAAATACGGAGGTGATTGGTGACAGCCAACATGGCTTCACTAAGGGCAAATCGTGCCTGACAAACCTGGTGGCCTTCTATGACAGGATTACAGCATTGGTGGATAAGGGAAGAGCAACTGTCATCATCTACCTGGACTTATGCAAAGCATTTGACACTGTCCTGCATGACATCCTTGTCTCTAAATTGGAGAGACATGGATTTGATGGATGAACCACTCGGTGGATAAGGAATTGGCTGGATGGTCGCACTCAAAGAGTTGCCGTCAACAGCTCAATGTCCAAGTGGAGACCAGTGATGAGTGGTGCTCCTCAGGGGTCGGTATTGGGACCGGCGCTCTTTAACATCTTTGTCGGTGACACGGACGGTGGGATCGAGTGCACCCTCAGCAAGTTGCCGACGACACCAAGCTGTGTGGTGCGGTCGACACGCTGGAGGGAAGGGATGCCATCCAGAGGGACCTTGACAGGCTTACTTGAGAGGTGGGCCCGTGCAAACCTCATGAAGTTCAACAAGGCCAAGTGCAAGGCCCTGCACCTGGGTCAGAGCAATCCCAAGCACAAATACAGGCTGGGCAGAGAATGGATGGAGAGAAGCCCTGAGGAGAAGGACTTGGGGGTGTTGCTTGATGAGAAGCTCAGCATGACCTGGCAATGTGCACGTGCAGCCCAGAAGGCCAACCGTATCCCGGGCTGCATCAAAAGCAGCGTGGCCAGCAGGTCGAGGGAGGTGATTCTGCCCCTCTACTCCACTCTGGTGAGACCCCACCTGGAGCACTGCGTTCAGCTCTGGGGCCCCCAACATAAGAAGCACATGGGCATGTTGGAGCGAGTCCAGAGGAGGGCGACGAAGATGATCAGAGGGCTGGAGCACCTCTCCTATGACGAGAGGCTGAGAGAGTTGGGGTTATCCATCCTGGAGAAGAGAAGGCTGTGGGGAGAGCGTCTAGCAGCCTTCCAGTACCTGAAGGGGGCCTACAGAAGAAAGCAAGCTGGAGAGGGACTTTTTACAAGGGCATGTAGTGATAGGACAAGGGGTGATGGCTTTAAACTGAAAGAGGGTAGATTTAGATTAGATATAAGGAAGAAATTCTTCCCTGTGAGGGTGGTGAGGCACTGGAACAGGTTGCCTAGAGAAGTTGTGGATGCCCCCTCCCTGGAAGTGTTCAAGGCCAGGCTGGATGGGGCTTTGAGCAACCTGGTCTAGGGGAAGGTGTCCCTGCCCATGGCAGGGGGGTTGGAACTAGATGATCTTTAAGGTCCCTTCCAACCCGAACCATTCTGTGATTCTATGATTCTGTGATAATAGCAGAGGAAGGGTGCAGGGCAGAGGGGGGAGCTATGTATGACTTTTATTCACTTGTTGCATTCAAAGGGCAGAATATTTCAGCCCCTTCCTGCCCAGCAGAGCCCCGGTGAAGTGAATGGGAGTTTAGGAGGGAGTAAAACAAACACCAAGTTTAGCCTGACAGCCTGGATATTAAGCCCTGCATCTTTCCACTAGCTAGTAATTTTAGGGCCTGATCTGTAGCCAGTTGGAGTAAAACATCCCCACGTGGGATTTTAGCTCGCATTCTCCATGGAGCGGCAGGACGCTGAGTGCGACCCTGTCACTCAGTCCTCCCTTATGTTCAGTGCCCAGGGACAGGAGCGTTAAACAAATGTGATGAAGAAGACAGTCCCTTCTCATCGCCCCTGAAGGAGCCTGCACGCTCAGGTGCTGCACTTTCGGAGGAGCAGCAGTGAGCCCCCTGCGCTCGGGGAGGGGGCTCACTCCAAACCAGCCTGCAGGAGTCTTTAAAAGGACTTCTCGGAGCTGGAAGGGAGCTAGACCAGGGGAGGAAATGCGGGTCTCCTGTGATAGCCCTTTCTCTTCTCCGCGGGCACAGAGTGGGTGCTCCCAGCCCCTCCCAGGAGCCGCCGCCCCCCTCGCAAGGCGCAGACCCCGCACCCGCGGCAGGGGCCTGCCGCTCCTCGGGGTGCAGGGGGCCGGGGCACAGCAGCGGGACCGGCAGCACAGCGGGGCGACAGAGCCGGGTAAGGGCGTCCCTGAGGTTGGGGAGGGGGGCGCAGGCATGCCGGGGGGCTGGGGCAGAGCATCCCGGCCGACGGCTGCTGCCTCCGGCACCGACGGCTCCCTACCTCCAGCCCAACTTTCTGCAGAGTGGGTGGCCCCAGGCTATCCCCCCCCCCCCGGGCTGCGGCACCCTCCCCTGCCGCTGCTCCGTCCCCCCCCCCCGCTCCGCCACGCCGGAGGCAGCCCCGGCCGGGAGCTCCGTCCCTCCTCCCCGGGGGAGCGGCCGCGGTCCCCGCCCGCCGGCGGAGGGAAGCGGCGGAGCGCGGGGTGCGCTCCCGGCTCGGGGAGCGGCCCGGGGGGGCTGCAGCCGGAGCAGCGCGGCAGCCCAGGGGGAAGCGGGGCGGTTCATGCCTCCACCCGGCGGAGAGGAGTCCCTGGAGCTGCAGGTAATCGTTGCCGGGGGGGGGGGGGGGAGAAGGGACTAGCGAGCGGGTTTGGGGGAGCCTAAAGGGATGAGGGGGGAGGTAGGAGGGATGGAGAGGGGGCAGACTGGGGCTTTGCAAAGCGCACCCCGCTTTTGAGGGCTCTCTGGGATGAATGAGGCACCGGAGCGCTCGGTCCCGTTTGCGGCTTCCCCGAAAAGAGCGGCCACCCCGAGTTTTCCCTTCTTACGGGGCTTTTGCTGCTGGAGAGCAGAGTGACCCCGTCCTGGCTGGAGGGATGGCGGGGAGAGGACCCGCTGGCCGAGCGGAGGATGCGGTGTTTAAAGCAGGACAATCCTTACCGTTGCCTTAAAGCGGCCGCTTGAAAGGGAGGAGAAAGGCACCTGCGGGAGGGATGCGCAGGCACAGCCCGACACGCCACCCGCTCGGCGCTGCTTGAGCCCCACCATGACCCGAAAAGGTGGCAGAGCCCTGAATGCTGCCCAGCCTGGCGGGACGGGGGCACAGAAAGCCATGGGGGGCTAGAGCTGAGCGCACGATGCTCCTTTCTGATAAAACACGGGAGGGAAGCGCAGGGGGTCAGATGTGCTCCAAGGTGGTCAGCGAGAAGTGGATGGTCAAGGTCAAAGTGGAGTCCTGGGAGTCACCATCGGTCTGGGCTGGGAGTAGCACCGTGTGTCCATGTGCCTCGCTGGCTTACTGCAGCTCCCAGCACCCGTGGAACCGGGCACGGCTTGTTCCCTGTGCCCAGACCTTTGCACTGAAGAGCGGGGAATGAACAACCCGGCTCAGGTGTTTTGAACTTGCAGGCTTGCGTTGGGGTAGACTAAAGACTTCTTATAGTTTTGTGGGGAAGGAGACATGCAGGTCACACCAGGCAGCCAGTACTTAGGGTGCTGGGATTGCTGGTGTTGGGAATCCCAGCTCCCGGGGGACCCTGTCACCAGGGCTCGGTGGCTGGAGTGGATCTGCACTGCTGCTGTGGGGTGCGCCCGAGCCAGAGACCTCGCACCTTGGGAGCTCCCCCCCGAGGCTCCTCTCCCAGAGCTGCTCCACTTCATGCAGCAAGAGAATCTATTACTGAGCTCCTTCCAAGCTGGGGCTCTCTCCTGGAAGGGGGTCCCTGAGCCAAAGGGATCGGTGGTTGTTTCAGCTCTCCCTCAGCCCGGGAGCAGACACAGCCCGTAGTTAAATGTTCCTCAACTGAATTGTCTTTGAATCTGTCACGTCCCTGAAATCAGTTGATGTCAATGGATTGCAGAGGAGAGAGGGGTGGAAGAGAAACATTTTGGTAAAAACCCCTGGTTACAGTGATGCGCCAGCGCAGTAATTGGAGTTTAGCCCCAGCCACACCTGCCTGGGTGTGAGCACGGAGATGTCGGGCTCCACACTTTCCTCTTGCTGAAGTTGCTTAAATCAACTGATCTGGGAGCAAAACCACAAGCATGTGATTTACACGACTGTTTGTGTGACAGCTCAGCCAAAGTGAGTAATCTCTGAGCATAACAGAGCCTGAAATGTGTTTGGGGAAAAAAAGTATTTAGCAAATATTTGGCAAAAGCAAAAGTGTTTTATGGGCTGTTTGTTTGCAAACTAAAAATAGGACCAAGTCATCAGGTAACATCTCCGCAGACTGCTCTAGGAAACACTGGGCTGGCCTGAGCAGGGTGATAACAAATTGTTGCCAACGTGAAAATACAGTTCCTGAAGGTTTTGATAGTGCTGAAAGTGGCAAGACATTACTCAATTTTGACTTCAGTTGATCAGTGTTTAGTACCAATACAACCAGTCAAAACAGAAAACCAATTTAGTGCAAGAAAGTTGTTTTGTTATGTCTTCCGTAGAGAAAAATCAATCACTCCAGTTTTTTGGAGTGAGAAACACATCCTGAGAAATATCACATGGCAGATTTTAACAAGGAGAAAGTTCCCATCTGGGCTGAATCCTTCTGCTTTTTTACCCCAGGTGGTGGAATAGGGTAGGGAGTGGGGAAAACCCAGAATTTTGTGTATGAAATGGTGAGATTTCTATGCTCTCAGGGAGCTACTGGTTCAGTACAAGAACATTATTATAACTGTAAGACGCTGAAGCAGGTCTTGGCATGATGCTTCATTTCCCTCCTCCTCACGCAGAGCCCTGCCTGGGTGTTTGTGTTATTTCAGAGCTGCTCTGTCAGGTCACACCAACTTTCACACACCCCCCCCCCCCTTTCCCCTTCCACCAGCAGCTCGCTCTCCCTCCTGCGGCAGCGACCCTTGGCTCTGCCTGCTCGATCCATGCAAATGCAAAGCATGAGGCCCCATGGGTTGTATCTGAAGAAGCAGGTGATGAACACTCATCCCCAAAAGGGCAAATTTACTAAAGGACCAGGAGAGTTTTTCTTCTCTTTGTTCCACTAACACATTGCAGCCAACTCCATGGGACAGGAGAAAAAACATTAAGTTCTGCTGCTATTAGATACTTCTTGGATGCTTATCCAGGTGCTTTTCTTCCCATTACTACCAAGGCCATCTGTTTTAAAAGCATATCTGTCTGGATTACCATTTTGCCTCTTCCTGCTAGTTATTCCGCACCTGGAAGCAGTAATCTGCCGTTCTGTTGTCGTAATTCTCTTCACAGCAATTATGTTTAATGCTGCATAAGAGAGAGTGATGATTCCAGTGGTAAATAGGCAGCGAGATCAAATCTTGACTCATAGAATCAGGTTTTTTTATGTAATTCCTTCTTGATCCCAGTTATACCCAGCTATACTCTGATGTGATGCACTTCATAGAGTTATTTTTGCTTTGCTATTGTAACCACAGCCAGGGTTTGTTCTTCCTTATGTTGTGATGATACTTTAGTCACTAATGGACTGCTGTGTGCTGTTGGATGGATACCTGCTCTTGTGCCCAGCAAAAGCATGTTTTTTAGGACACCTGCTAGAGAAGTTCTCACAAAGGGTAAATACCTGCTTTCGAGGAGAACAGTCTGTACCATAAGATCTCTGCTATTTCTTCTCACAGTTTTCTCGGGCAGGAACACATGCAGTCAGATATGTTCAGCTGCAGCGGATGCCTATTTTTTTTTCAGGGTACTGCTCTGTAAAAGGAGGACTTGGAATTATACCAGTGATTACTGTGGATCTATGTTCTTAGCTCCATTGTCCTTTTTGGTTCATGTGTTTTAAGCAGAAAGGACATAATTTATGAAGTATACCAGTGTGAAGTCTTGGAGATCAAACACCAAGGGGAAAAAATTCTGGACAAGAGAAAGTCCCCTAGAGGTGTTTTTTTATTAATCCATTAATTAAGAATACCAAAACAAGTGTATAAGATGTCAGTCAGCATGCCTTAATTATATTTAGTCATCCTTTGTTGAGGTTCATGGTCATTAACTGCTGTAGTGGCAATATAAGTTCAGACAAAATTGTGCTGGTGAGGGGCAAGCTGTCAGCTAGATAGCAGAGGGAAACAGAGGGAAAAATAATCTATGCTCACCAAAGACAGCCAGCAAAACATGCTTTTGCAGCTGTTCGGCTTTTTTTGTTGTTGCCATGCCATAATGAATCCCAAAATACCAGTGGCTACAAAGCAAAGGCAATGAGGTTTCGATGGTTTGGTGGATAAAGCACTGAACGGGGACTCTGGAGACCTGGGCTCAGTTTTTAGATCTGGACGATTCTAAGCACATCACATCCCCAGCCAGCGTACGAGAAATGTTCAGATGATGGCAGATCCTTGCTGGTGCTGCCAATCTGCAGGCTGTCACCAAATGAAGAGGCTAAAGACTTTTCATGAGAGCCTTAGCAAATGCATTTCCTTCTGAATCCTCCCGCTATTGAAGGGAAAAGTGCAAAATTCATCAAATGGAACAAAAAAACTGAGAGTAAAGATTAATGTTCACACAAAACCAAGAGAAGAGCCCCAAAACACTAAAGAAGCAGCCTGACAAACTGCTGAGGTATCACTGACTCCTGGGGACGGCACAGCAGCAGGAGGAGACCGTTCCAGCTGCTGTTGAAGGAAGCTAGAAGAGCTGTCCCCCTCCATGGAAGACACACAAAGGTCCCTCAAGAAAAACCTTTGGGTGCATCGGGAATGCCAGCAATGGATGGCTCAAAGAACCTGAGGCCCTTGGCAAGCAGGGATTTTGTGCGGTAGGTTATCCACATAAAGGAACTCCTCTTCCTCAGTGCTTCTCCCAAGGCTTGAACTCTAAATGCAGTGGAAGGAGCAACAGACTTGAAGAACTTACTCTGTAATTTCTATAGTCAACAATTTCAAGGATATGTACTGTGGGGAAAAAGGAGGTAACTTTAGAAGAAAGATGTCCATCCTCGTTTTTTGTAGAACTCGGATGAGAGCCACACATGACTGCATTTCCTGACCTTCCCCTACTGAGTGCCAGCACTGGTTCTGTTTACTGTCCTCCTATTTTTGCAGTCCCAGAACAAAAATTTTGCTTTTTGGCCCAGGCTGGATGTTGCTGAGCTAGTCTGGGGAGAAGTGCCTTCCCAATCTCAGCACCATACTTGGTCCCAAAGATGCAGTTCCATGAATATGAGTTTATAAACACCGACTGCCCCATCCCACCACCCATTTCCTTTATATCCCTCCCTTCAAAAATACTGGCTAACCAGCTGGGTCACACAGCATCTGGGTTGCAAGAAAATGCAGTCTTCCAAAGATCAAAACCCTCGCAGCCCAAGAGGAGTGTGGTGCTGCTTTGGCTTCTCCCAGATTTCCCCCACTGTCAGAACAGAATTAAAAAGTCCATCCTTTGGACAGAACTGGAGTTTGCCTTTTCTTATATAAGCAGTGAGTTTAGTCCTATTTATTTCACAAGGAGCATGGTCTCAGCCGACCTCTCCCTGCAGTGTGCTCTCAGGGACTGCAATGACACTTGCAGGGAGCCCACGGCTGCAATACCTAAACCCCAAACACCATGGTAGCTTATTCAGGACCTGCGGATCCTCCCTGCCCATTTCTCATCTCCATCTTGAAGCCAGCATTTGTCTGAGCTTTGGCAGCTCTCTCAGCTTTACGATCCCAGCCACCCTGGGTTTCTGATTTCTCTGGTACATCTCCTCCCAGCCGCGGAGTTACATGTGAGACACCTACTTCCCATCTGCACATTTCCAAATCAGAACAGCATATTTATGATTACTGCTGGTAGCTGGAGGTACTTCTACTCTCACCCACGGCAGTTTTTCTCACCCGAAGAGAAAGCACAGTAACCAGCCCGTGGAGGTGTTTGCATTCCTCTTGGAGACGAGAAGTTTCTTGCATGCTTACATGATACTGAATTTTGCTTTTGCTTGAAAGGCATGGGTGCAATGTGGGCTGGGTGGTTTTGAATCCAGATTCATGCCCCCAGATTATTATAAAAACCCAACCATCAGGTGATGGGAACAAAAGTTGCTGGGTATATCCTCCTTGAGCGCCTTCACCACTGTCTGCTGGCCAGACTTGGGAGAGGTCTTGGGCCAGATTCGTGTTTTGAATCTCCACTCTTTTATAGCAGATGCTTTAACTTTTTTTTATAGTGGAAAGCTTTATAAACACCTACTTAGACCACGTTCAGACAAAGAACAAAAAAATATTCATGTGAATCAAGCATGCCACAGAAACAGAGCGTTGGAAATTTTCAACCCTTTTCAGATTGTCTGATAAAACATACTCTATCACCAAATCTGTTCAGCTGTCCGTGTCCTGAAGCTGCCCACTGCAGTTTGGATTTCTCGCAGAAGAAAGGTGTTTATTAGACAAAAAGCACACTTCAGGATGAGAGGAGGGTGATTCAGAAACACTAACAGAAGAATAATCTTGAGAGATGAAAAAGAAACAGCTTGTTCCTTTGCATTGCGGTCTTCACATCTGCATGCACACAGCCTGACCCGACCGAAAAGTGTTCTCAGACATGGTCCTCTCCATCTTGGAGTTCATTGATTTTTTTTCTAGGGTTTTGACGGTTGTTACGGAGGGTTTTGTTTCCTCACCTACACATCTGCCGACGTTCCCTGGGGGTTCTCAATCGGTTCTGCCAGGCAGTAAGTGGCATTTGAATGATCAAGCTGAGACTGTTTCTGTGTAAACAGGAAGACCTGTGAAACATCGCAGTGGAGCTTCAGAGACGAAGAGCCAGGAACTATCTTTGGTTCTGGAGTCTGAAAGCACCCAGAGCTTGTACCAGAGTGAGACGGGGCTGAGTCAGTCCCGGAGCCTCGCCAGGCACCCTCCGCTAAGCGACAGCAGAATTGCACCTAACTGGACTTTAAAGCTTTCGGCACTAATGCCAGGGCTCTGCTTTCAGTCTGATTTGTACGCGCTGTTCGGTCAGAGTCTTTCAAAATTATCCTCTAACATTTTCTGTATCAGTTTTTAGACAGAAAGCTAGGAGGAAAGGTGGGTTCTGGATTTGTGTATTTTTGTGCACGTTGGGAAGTAGAGCGCATTATGCCCCCTGCTCCTTGATTTCACAAGAGAGGAAAATGTGCGTACAACAGGTTACAGAGAGTGAGACAGTCAAACGGTAAAGTTTGCTTGCCAAGTGGCACAGGAGGCATGCAAGAATTAACATTTCTTATCAGCAGAGGAAGGACTGGCCTTGTCACCAGCAGGCTTTGGACCCGAATGACCCACATGCCGGGGCATTCAGACTCCTTTGGGGCAGGAAAGCTTCTGCCGCTGACTGTGAAGTGTGATGACCATCACGCTCTCTCCTCTCACTTGTGTTTCCCGGCGGGATGCATGCTGTGTTACTGCCGTGGAGCCTCCCATCTTCACAGTCACATCCAGCCCTGACCCCATTGCATGGAGCTTGTGAAAATTAAACAGATACCACCATCTACTGGGATGAGCACTTGGGCTCTCTCATTGTGCAGTTCCTTTGTTCAGGCAGAAAATTAAATGTTGTCTAAAACTTAATCAATTTTGAATTCACTCTTTCTCTCTTTTTCTTCCCTTTTTTTTTTTTTCCCTTCTAGGAACAAGATGCCCATGAAGTTTAATCTCTCTTAGCCTTAAAAGAAAAACTGAGGAGTAAAAGATATGGATCCTTTATACTTTTCCAACACATTTAGCACAGAAGCTAGTTCCAGCGATGTGAATTCCTCACTGCTGACAAATGTGACAGAGAATGGGACGCTCTCAGAGCAGCCCCCATTCAAATACATCCACAAAGTCCTGATTCCCATCTGTTACCTCCTTGTATGTGCAGTCGGACTCAGCGGCAACACGTTGGTCATTTATGTGGTTTTGCGCTATGCCAAGATGAAAACCGTCACCAACATATACATCTTGAATTTAGCTGTTGCTGACGTACTCTTCATGCTGGGCCTGCCCTTCCTGGCCACCCAGAACGCCATCTCCTATTGGCCTTTTGGCTCCTTTTTGTGCAGGCTCGTTATGACTGTAGATGGTATTAACCAATTCACTAGTATTTTTTGTTTGACTGTGATGAGCATGGACCGCTACCTGGCAGTAGTTCATCCCATTAAATCAACCAAGTGGAGACGTCCCAGGGTGGCCAAGCTCATCAGCGTGACTGTCTGGACATTCTCGTTCTTGGTGGTGCTTCCAGTCATCATCTTTTCGGATGTGCAGGAAGACTTTCACACCTGCAACATGAACTGGCCAGAGCCCGTCAACATCTGGTCAGCAGCGTTCATCATTTACACATCAGTCCTTGGTTTTTTTGGTCCTTTGTTGGTGATCTGTCTCTGCTACTTGCTGATCGTGATTAAAGTCAAATCTTCAGGGATCCGAGTTGGGTCTACGAGGCGGAGGAGATCAGAGAGGAAGGTGACCAGGATGGTGGTGATCATTGTGGTGGTCTTTGTGTTTTGCTGGCTCCCATTTTACATGATGAACATTGTCAATTTGATATTTATACTGCCAGAAGACCCTGTGTTGGTAGGGGTGTACTTCTTTGTGGTGGTCCTGTCCTATGCAAACAGCTGTGCCAACCCCATTCTTTATGGATTTCTTTCTGACAACTTCAAGCAGAGTTTTCAGAAAGTCCTTTGCCTCCAAAAGGGCAATGGTGTAGAGGATGGTGACCCCATTGAACACAGGCAAGAGAACAGCAGCCGCTTGCAGGAGTCAATGTTAACCCAGAGAAACATTGAATTCAATGGACATATGCAGACTAGCAAGGTCTAAGGGCATGGTTTGTTACTGCAAAGCACTTGTAGACCTGGAGAACTTGGGGACTTAAAGGAGAGATGAATTCATAGCAAAGCTAAAATCTGGAGACCCACAAGCTCAAATAAATGTACATAGACTTCTCTTCACTCCCCTCCCTTTCCCAGCTAAAAGTGTTATGGGCTATACTGGGCTGGGTGAAGCTCTTGGGCTGTTTTAGCTAAGTCAGACATGTGTTACCACTTTCTGTACTCTAGAGAACTGATTTACTGGTACACACTGCCAGCTTTGTACTGCTCTAGCGATGCAAACCAACACTAAACCTCTTTTAACTACCTTGTTAAGCTGAGTTTATGGCTGATTTGCACTGTTGGGATCAGCTCAAAGCAGAAAACAGCTCAGATAATATCTTTGGAAGTCTTCAAGGGGATCTCTTAAAAGAAAAACACTATTTCTTAAAAGGAAGTTTCATACAAAAAAGGCCACAGCACTGATCTTGAAATTGTGTATGAGCCATGGTTATAGAGTGCTGTGTACTCCATTTACATTGTTTTATTGTCATTAACCCATATAAGAGATTCATAGTATTCGGGAATCTTCCAAAGACAATAAGAAAGAATAAAAACAAGACTAGGAAAACATTGTTGAAAGGATTCAATGTATTCATAATACTTTCACATTCTAAACAAAACTGCATATAAAATGTAATGTAACCACTTTATTATTATGTAAGTGACGATGATTGTGAAGTCCTGGAAAGCTGTTGTGTATATTTATTGGTTCTGAATGTAAGTATGGACATGAATATAAACTGTATTTTCAGAAATTAAAACGAGTTCAACCCCCTTCTGACTATCCATTTCATGGCTTCGCCAAGCACTGTCAGGCACTTCACACAAAAAGTTACAGCTGAGTCTTTGATGCTTAAATCATTGCAGATGCAATATAGTTTAGTATGGTAGGACCAAGTACAGGGACCTGCGGGGCTCTGTCCCGCTCAGACACCAAAAGGAAAGTCACTGCTCCTCATGGTGCTTGGGAGCTCAGGAGATAAATAGAGATCAAATGACTAATGGGAGACCATGGAGCAGGACAGGGGGAGCAAGGAACAGCATGCAGACCCGATTCCTGCCTCCTATCTGATCCAAGCTACTTGCACTGTAAAGTGAGGACTCTTCATACACGAAAAGGAAGAAAGCAAATTAGGTATTTGTTTTAATCCGGGCAGAAACTACTTATTCTCTTTAGAAATTGCTTTCCACCACCACTGGCACCCACACAGGTCAAACAGTCCTTCTGTAAGGAAATTTATTTGTATATAATAGCAAGCAGGGCAGGGGATACAAAAGGAGAGGGCATCTCACCTGCCCTTCCAACCTTTAGTGACCTTCTATAGCATCTCTAAGGGACGTGGCTGGGCCCCGGCACCAGCAGTAAATATCAGCCTGGCATTTGTACAAGCAAGGCAGATTATTCAAATAACTCTGAACAGAGAATGATGCTGACATGGTTCCCACCTAGAGTGCAACCCAGAGAAGGGTGGACAAGAGCGATTAGAGTGAGAGGCCCTGTGTTGAAATTGCTGAAGATTTTGGGGTTGGCAGCCTTCCAAAATGAGATCCAGGTTGCAGTCCTCTCCCCCTTAGAGCTTCGCAAAGGCTCAGCGAGTTCAACAGAGGAGCCTGAAGATGTTGTTTCAAAGCCAAGTTACCGTTATCAGCTAGTCCACGGCAGCTTGTTTTCCATGAGTCCTTTTGACCGAGGCCTTCAGGACTGCCTGGAAGCAGAGACCTGTTGCTTGTCTTAACTGTCCTTCTCAGGAGCTTGTATTTCCCAGTCCAAACCATGTCCTGACATGCGCCGTTCAAAATCTACTCACGTGTTGGGTCACCTGTGCCATAAGGTGCTAAAAACAGGTCTAATTTGTTAAAACATGTGGCACTATGGTACACAAATACTTCTTAAAATGCTCTGCAGGAGAAGTTAAATCCCTGCCCAGAGACCCAGTCACTGGGCTTCTTAATAGGCTAAAACTGACTCTGGATCTGCCAATCTTACCATAAGCCCTAGCGGACAAGTTTCTTTTTGGATTTGTCTTCATACCTAAGATATTTCTAATTGACGTCTGTCTTAGTTGGGAAAAGCATGTGTTTCTCTTCAGTGATACATATTCTGGTCTACCATCGCTGTGTCTCAACCAGGCCATACATCTATCTTCACTTCAACAACCACAGTGGAGGAATAAAAACAGGCTCCTGGGAGGGTGAAAACAGAGTCAAACCTGTCCATCCTCCCAGGCTGGTCCAGGAAAATATTGTGCATCTGCAAAAACAGACAGCAAAATTGTGTTATGTCCAAAAAATCAGCCTGGGGTGAGAGGTAGGGATTGCTACACGGAGGTCCCATGATGGACCAGAGAGCCGCAATGGTCTGTGCAGGGAGAAAGCAGGACAACAGCCAGAACAAAACATCTTTTGCCCTGTAGGCTGACTCCAGCCAGCAGGACCTGTAGCTCAGGGTGGACAGAGCCTTCGCTCCCACCCAAGGGTGTTCCCTCTCATCTGTGCAGGTACAGAACAGACCCGCCTGCATGACCACCAGCCCTGAGGACCAAGCACACCAGGCAGGGCGATAGCCTGAGCTAAAACCACTCAGGCCTTAAAACTACTTACTCCTGGTGCAACTATTTAGCATGAACTCATAGGATGGACCAATTCCTAAGTAACTTCTTGCTCCTACCCACTGTTGTGTATATATGCACCATTTTCCTTCTTTCTGCTATTGTACATGGCCACACTCGCATTCCCCAAGCACAAGAGCACAGGAACTCACCAGATACAATGAGAGACAATTCAGGATGTATCCAGAGCCTGGTCCTTGGTTTGGGCCATTAGTAGCAGGCTGTAGCCCACCTTCCATACACCTGCACTATACCATGGCCATTAATTCAAACTCACAGCACAACCAGGTTTACATTGATTAATTAAGTCATGCAATATCTATTATTTCCGGAATTATCAGGCTGTTCCAGGCATAAATCAACTTTCTTATCAGTTCTTGAGACACGTGGAGTAATTAGTGCAGGCCTTTATGTCATCTCTGCCGACTCCATCTGCCTCCAGTTGATTAGCCAGAAGTTCTCCAGTGACAGAATTAGAAAAACCCATTTTAGTTCACAGATCGTTTTGCAAGCAGCAGTAATAATGAATGCTCTGGCAGAGCGAGGGTGCCCCGCGTATGCAGCATTGGTAGCTTGCTCTGCAGAAGCGCAGGGATGCAGAATTCGAGTCAAAGTGTGCTGCTGAGTACATCTATGCCATCGCCCATCACTGGCCTGATCCTCTGGAGCAGCTGAGCTCTTAAGCATGGGGAATATTAGCAGAATGAAGAAACCAGAAGGGTGTTCACAATAACAGCAAAGGTGAGCAAGGCTGGTTGCTTTTGCTAGCTGTATGCTATATTAGTATTTGCTATGGAAGTAACAAGACACAGTTATGAGCAGGGAATAGCTGAAATGCCAGGGAGAGATTTAGGAATCTGCCCTTGAGGCTGTGAGACTCTGCCCAAGTCACTTCACCCCTTGTACATCAGTTTCTGTATGCGCAAAATTGGGGAGAATGGTACTGACCCCAACCATACGGCATTCAGGGCTGAAAGGCAGGACCAAATAAAAAACTTACAATTCCTGTCTCCTACCAATGTGCTTGGAGCTCCATAAAAATCAGAGCTGGCAGTCCTGGAGATAGGCAATGCATCGGGGACCAGAGGGGAAGGGTGACATCACTGCCAGTCCTCACTAGTATTTTCCTAAGGCTGCCTGAGAAAAGGGCTGCTTGGGTATCTCAGTCTTCATTTTTAAGAGAAATCATTTCACTTGGGGATTATGAAGGATTCTTGAGAAACTTGAAGCAAGTGCACCCAACAGCCTCGAAACCGGCCGTCCAACAGAAACCTTTGATACGCTTGGGACTGGCAGCGCCACCGACAGAATTAAAATGTACAAGGAGCAACAGCCTCATACTTAGCCTTTTATATTTTAAAATAAGCTTATGGGTGGGGCAGAGACCAGCGTATGGCATAGAGAGGTTGTGAGTTGGGTACTGGTTTGCCAGAAGGCTGCCCAGACTAGAGACGGGGGAATTTGGAGTCAGACAAAACCACCTGCAGACTCAGAGTGGTGGTTTGAGGACAGAAGGTAGGCAGCAAACCCATAATGTCCCTCCAGATATTTCATCCCAGGATCGGACACCCCTTTTAGACACCTTTGAGACTGAGGTGTATCAGACCCACAGGGACTGTGAGTGTTACTTTAACACAAAAATAAAACCACATTGCTAGAATAAGTCACACACCTAGACATTAAGCAATATAATGAGAAGCAGATGGAAGAATAAACTCCAAAACCAAATAAAATAAAAAACCTCCTCAGTGGATTAGGTAAGAACACAGAAGAACTGAAGAATACTCACAAGACCAACACTTTAGTAAAAATTGGCCGAGTTGAAATATCGATGATTTCTGAGCAACTTCTTATTTTCTCTTCAGGGAAAAAGCTAATATTCATTTCAAACCTCTCTGAGCATGGGAGAAAGCTAAAGAGGTGTGATAAATGAAGATCCAGAGTTTTATTGCTCTGTCATGTTAATCTGGTGCAGTATCAGGAGACACCAGTGTAACAATAATCTGGTGCATTAGGGATACTCTGTTTTTCTTTCCATGATGATTTTATAACATGCTGGAAAGAAAAGCCAACAGCGTTTCATGCCAAGACGCTTTATAAACATTAATATTGTGCTAACAAAAGCATCATCTTTTACCACAGAGGAAGAGTTTTAGTGCAAACTACGAGCTCTTTGTGTACCAAGAGAAATTTCTCTGACTCTTTCAGAGGAAAGAAATTTCTCTTTCTCTTCTTTTCTCTGACTCAAAGTCAGGTCAGCATGTATTGTGCAGAATCACCATGCACTAATCATCTGCCGTGGTCTTCAGGCTTATGCTACAGAGATCGTCTTCGCTTTCCTCTGATAAAACATTCTGGACAAAGTGTACAATTTATGCATCGAATGAACCAAACCCAAAAATTGTTTGCGTATTTTCTGGGTCTTAAAAAGTCTTCTTTTCAAGTAATCTGGCTGTTGCTACGATGGTAACTCTTAGGTCTCTCACCTGCTGTGAAAAGCCTGCCCAAGCCCGCCTCGCCGGGCTGTTATCTCAGCCCCCAGCTCATCTCCCGGGTGGCAGCACTGTCCCCTCGGGGACACAGAGGCTTCAGCCCTCTGGGACATCAGGGCTGCTCCGCTGGCGTGTCCAGGCTAGCCCTGGAGCTTACTCCTACATCAAGATTGAACAGAAGTGGAGCAAATCAGTGCTGATTTCAGTGTGAAATCAAATTTGCAGTCCATGATGAAGGGTTATACCTTGCTAATCACCCATTTTTTTCAATGGCCCGTTTGATGCTCTGACCACAAGTGACGATCAGAAAGACACAAAGGATGCTGAAAAGCACGATCTATCTGCTGATCAAGCCAGCGACCCTCTTTCCCTTGATTCAAAGAAAACTTGTCTTGATAAAGCACTGAAGATTAACTCCTTGCAAGAAAGAATGGCACCAGAATGCGGAAAAACTCAGAAGTGTCTGAATTTCTTTCTGATTCCTCTCTTGACTTACAGCAGGGGAGCAGGACTTGGCTTCTATTAATTTGCCATAGAAAAATAAAGAAAACATTTTAGAAATGTGTGCAGCATGTACCCATGAGATTGAAAAAAGCTTTCCATTAGGCTAATGACTGATTTGTTTTCTAATTTAAAAAGAATCAAAACTAATTTTATTTACTAAGCAGTCAGTAATGGTCACACTCCAGTGAATGAATAAATGTGCATTTCAGAAGGAATTCTTGTTTTGCAAACACATTTAATTTAATGCTTATAAAAACAGGGGAACTAATGAGGAAGGGATGACTGCCCTGTCATGCACTCTCTGTGAAGAAAAGATGGGCTTGTGCTTACGGTGTCAACTTAGGACTCCACAGGTCTTGGTTCAGTTCCTAATTTCAGCCTTACAGCTTTGTTTGATGTGAGGTAGGCTGTGATTCCCAAAGTTTTCCGCCTGTAAAGCTAACGCAGTGCTTCCTTTCTCACACCTGTCCTACATGGCAGACAGATTTGAAAGTCCCATCACAAAGTGTGTGTTCAGTGCCAGCACCACGGAGTTTACATCAGTTTTGTCAAAGTCTTGCAGGAATAGTTGCTTTTTATGAAAAGGATAAGTTCTGGTGCATTGATTTTGTGTGTCTCTGACGTAAGCCTCCTTTCCCTTATTCAGGTGGGGGTTTTGCTGGTAAAAGCTGTGCTAGATGGACAATCAGGGGGCTCTCGTCGACAATGCATCTCCAGAAAATTCACAGCTTGCTCTGGGCACTGCCAGCCTGCTTATCATTACCTTCTCCAAGAGGGACCACTTTGAAAGAAAATTGGGTTTCAGTGTGGCTCTCTTGGGGCAAAGAGGATCGAATAGATCACACAAACCGGGCCTTGATGGACCATCCAACCAACGCGTTAACACACCATCCGTCAGTGGCACAGCCGGGATGATGATGCGAAGCCATGCCAAGCAATACCCCCATGAAACCTGGGTAAGTGCTCAGTGTCACAGATACCAGCCATGTGCCATACCCGACAGCCACAATAGCGATTAGGCAAATGGCATATGAGTCGGATAACTTTTGCCAGCACTTAGGGGTTATATATGTGCGTGCGGTATAGGCTAGAAATAATATTCTCACTTGATGGAGAAAATGCAGGTAATTTGTACACAGTGACAGAAGAGGAGGAATGAAATCTGGGTAAAGCCTTGGGAAATCACATCTCTGAAGCACATGAAGGAGCATTTCAACATACAGCATAAAGTAGGGTCTTTGACAACCTGAATGCTGAAATAAGACTGAAACCCAGGCTGCTGGAGCCTGTCCTTAGTCCTTCTGTAGTCAAACCTGCCCTTCATATACACCCCATCTTATCTGTCATGGCCCATGTTTGATCACACTCAGCCTCATCCACAATTTCCTTCCCTATCTCTCAGCCACGGGCACATCTTCTGCCCTCCAAGCAGACCTACGTGAGCAAGGTGCTGCTGTGCTTCACGTGTTGAGGCATTTCATTCAGACCTCCTCAAAACCCCTACGCTGTCTGAATTAATATTAAAAAGAAAAATTAATCCTTCCTTTCCTCCTCCCTGCAAATCGCCAGTATAGCCAGGCACTTTTGCCTTTTATAAGAGGTTTTGCATCCAGTGCCAATGCAGGTTTTACTCTTCAGCAGCCTGTTTGGAGCTTTGCTGCCATCCCGTCTGTCGGAGCAAGATAACTCTCACCACCAGAGCCGTAGTACCAGAGACCTTCAGTGGGTGAGTTATCAACCTGCATCTCCCAGGTTGTACTGATGACTAATTTCAAAGCACAGCCAGTGGCACGATTCTGCCAGCGCTTTATAACCAACCATGCCTTATCTAAATAGTATTGACTGATTTTATTCTCTGCCGGTTGCTAATGACTGGCAAATAAATGACTGCCTGTGCTGTGAAAATACAGAAACGATTACAAAGCAGTAGTGTGTTCTATGAGAAATATGTCATTTCTGCTGCTAAAATAACATAAAAAAGGCAGGGAACTGTTTTTGCCAAATTCTCTTTATATAAATTAAAAAATTAGGCATGCTCCTAATTTGGATTAGAGCAGAGTCTCTGGTTAAATAGATTGAGCAGAGGACATGGCAGGTTTTCAGCCGGACTGACTCATCTCCGTCTCAACCCAGGCATGCCTGAAAAATACAGGGCTGCTCCTTATCACAGGAGGCCAAAGCAACTGAGTCAAACTGTGCCTTCTCCTGCCCTTGAGACAATCCAGAGTCACTCTGCTCAAGCCAACGGTCCTTGGGGTGTCACTGGAAGCGAAGTGTGACCAGCCTTAACGACCATCATCAGCTCTCCTGGTCTACAGCAAACATCATCCCTGCTGCTGTTAGTGTGGTTTGCTGCGGTACAGCAGCTGGAAAAGGCGGTGTGTCATTTCTCTGGATGCAACCCAATCCTCTGCTTTGGACAAGTCCTCATTTGCAAGAAGAGTGTCCACACCGTCTTGCTTGGTGTAATGTGACTGTTGCTATTGGGCGAACTGTGGAATCACCGGTGCTATAAACCCAATTTTTTGTGAACTGAGCTGAAGGAGATGCAATACTGCAAAACAAGACACACGATGGTTTGTACCCCTACCTCCAGAGTTTTGCTGGCTGCCTGATGCACTTTCTCTCCCTAAGGATGTAAAACACAGGGAGGAAAAAAGAGTATGAGCTGAAAGGGTTGAGTCTTGCTCTGGCTAGACGTCAAGGCAGGGCTCACAGCAACTTCACTGGTGGCTGCAAACAGCAGGAGTTGCAGGCATGCACTCACTGAGGAGCAAGATCGACCTTGCACTGCAGCCCAGGCGCAGGAATATGATGTTTTCTTTACGTGGCACAGTCCTTCTCACCTTCAAGGGATCAGGAGCGTGCTGGGAAGGAAGAGAAGCAGGGATCAGCTTGGCCCCAGCCTTGCTTTCGTGCCTTTCAGTGAGTTACAACAGCTGCAAATCGTCCCCAATTGCGGCACTGAGATGACAATCAGGAAAATAGAAGCTGACAGCAGATAATGACTCTTTACATGTCAAAAAGCTGCAAGTATCAAACAACTTACATAGCAAAGCCGAAGCCTTTTAACTAATGCCAGGGACATTGTAGGTATCTGATTTCTGGAGCGGGCTGCTGGGGAGAGGGGGCTGCGATGCCTCCTTCATGCAGACCTTTCCCTGCCACGGTGACCTCTTTGCCTTTCAGGTATTTCGGTGAAGGCCAAAGGTACTGGACAGGATCAATGACTGTCTCTTTTCATTTGGCAGAAGGATGACAGTGAATAAATGCTACCTGCAATTAGGTCATCCCTTCAATGAATTAAACCATTAAGGAAACAATTAAGAGAGGGAAGCTTGGTTTGAGGGGTGCAAGGCAACTGAGACTTGGAGGTCCATCGCTGGCTGGGTGACTTTTGCCAGCTGATGCTTCTAATCGAAGCAATTATGCATAACTTGACAAGGGACAAAAGGGCTCGCAAAATTAAAGGGATGGCAGCAACGAGGAGGGCCATGTCTGCAATGATGGATGAAGAGGGAAGGGTGTTCTGGGGTAAAGGGAAGGTTCTTGCAGATATTTTCAACTGTTGAAACCAAGGAAGAAGTGCTTTCAGATCCCGCCGCAATCCAGTTCAGTATTGGGAAGAAACCTGGCTTTACACCCTTCCCTTTTCCCCCATGATTTAGTTTCCAGCCAGATGAAAACTAAAGAGGGCTTTGAGCCAATCTAGCCATTTCCTGCAGTGGGCGATGGGGGTCAGGACCCCTCCTATAAGCTCAGGCATGGGAGATGACGGTAAAAATTCAAGCCTGGGGCAGTCAGGTAAGCTAAGAGCCGGGCTTCAGGACTACCTGCTAAAGCAGGCTTCCAAAGGCTGCCCAGTTAGGAACAGAAATAGATTACTAATTTTTCTTTTCCCCCACAATGACAGAACAAAGAGAACATATTTCTTTTCCGTGGCCACCGTTAACCATTTCAAGCGGAGCTACAGCATTGAAATGCCCCTGTCCAGCCCAAAGGCATTTATATGCAGCCGTTGTTCTCTTCAGCCTTTCGCTCCACTGCGAGCAAGATTTATGCTCTGAAGGATGATGAGAAGGGGCATATTATTAATCATGAAATCCATCATCTATCCCAAGAACCTGATGGAAGAGGTCCCACAGAGATGTTAATGCTCTATTTGCCAACTCCTGAGATTGCTCCCAGGAGCCTGGCTGATCTGCCTTCGCCGGTTGGCAAAGCGTGGACATGTGAAGTGTCTGCCTGCACTGAACACACCTGCAAGAGCAGAAGGACAAGGCTGTCCTGCTGGGACCGCAGCCCCACAGCCACTTGGGCCACCTACAGCTGCCAAGAAGTTGGCCTCGGTCCCACCTCACCTGCCTGTCTCTGGTTGGCAGCGGGGTGATGCAGGTCCCTGCTGCTGTAGCGGCTCAGGTGAGCCCTCCCTAACCCATTTCAGCCCAAATCAGACAAGTTAGCAAAGACTTCTTGCTGAAACACTCACCTGGGCTCAAACGGGCTCGCGGGTTTTGCACAGCTTTTTTGTGTGTGTGTTACTCTCCACATTTAGCAATTGATAAATCAGTGCTATCACAGCTCTTGCGTTACACAGTAATGCTGATGGATAGCCACTCTCTCCCCCACCCCTGTTTTGGGTTTTGTGGTTTGGTTTTTTGTTTGTTTTTTTTAACCCATTTCTGAATTTTTTCTTGTTTTCTCTCCCTTTTGATCATGCACTAGAGTTTGGCTGAACGATCAAAGGTGGTGTAGTCAGTGCATGGTGAATTAAGCTCTGTCCTCAAGTTATGTCCATGCAAATCAAGAGCAGCAGGTAAACTATCTTAGACTTTCAAGCAAGGAGAATTTGGCCCTGAGGTCAGTGAAGGGGAGCCGATCACAGGAATTTTAGCAAAGTTTTTTGGTTTTGTGACTTGGAGGACTCATGGTCTGGCACTAACTTGGGTGCCAAATCCATCCAAATGGGTAGGGTAAGCACGGATGGGGCCATCCCATGAGACTTCAGCCCACAGAGACAACACGATTGCACCCAGAAGGAGGTGTAACAGGAAAAGACAGAGGTGCAAACTGGGCTGGCATCATTGTACCACCCTATCTAAAGCCTAAATTAGCAAGTACAGCCATGTAAATCCAGCTTGGCTGCCCCATGACAGCAGTCTTACATTTCTGGTCAATATTGGTGTAACTACTGATTTACAGCACTATTTTTCACTAATATTAGTGAAAAGCCAGCTAGTACTGAGCATGCTCATTGCTGTAGTGCCTGTGCACCAAGAATAGTGCTCCTTCGTGCTAGGAGCTGCACAAATGCAGAGTGGGGCCCCTAAGCAGCAGGTGATGGAAGAAGCAGGGCACGCCAGGAGAGCAGAGCGGTGCTGCTGTATTTGTGCACTTAGCCAACATATAAAAGCATTTGGTCTTTACCTGAAAAAGATGTAAATGAGAGAGCATGGGATGAGGGATGGGGGATGGCAGCGAGACAGGCAGTTCTGAGGACTCCTGCAGCTTGTACTCATTTCAGGTTTTCATCTCTCTCTTCTCTGTCTCCACACAGCTTGTGATTAACATCGGTAACCTTCCGTCAGCTCATTCTGTATGTGCATAGTTTATGATGAGGCATGTCTTGAGATTCTAGGTAACAAAACAAAAATGACTAAAGCCCTCTGCCTCAGAACTGAATAGTGAGGGGGCTATTTTCCACAGAGATTTGTGAGAGTTGGGGCGGTGGTGTGGGAGCCAACATCTTAACAATTCCCACCTCCTCATGAGGACATTTGCGGACTTCAGGATTTGACTCATGGGGTGCAACTCAGTTGTCATTTTGGGATGTGTGCCCCTTACTTCAGCATCCCCCCTTGGTGCGTGCCTGCCTTTGCCCATCTACTCCTCCCGCAGTGCTTCCCTGTACCCTGGTCCTAAATTTTTTCTCCCTCCCATGCTCTGCCTCGTGATCCTGGATTTTGCTGCTCTGTAGGGAGAATAGGTGCCTGTGTTGAATTTTTTTCCCAGTCCCTGCTGCTGCCTCCTGCTTTGTCCCAGGTTGTGCCATCCTATGCCTCATCTGCACTGGTCTCTCCTAGGAATCCCCCCAAACAGCCCGTCCCTCCTGTTTTCTCTGATGCCTTTCTCTGACCTCTGGCAAGACAGGGGGTTTGCAGCATCTGGGCACCAGATTTGGGGCACGGAAGGCAATCCTTCCCCGCAGGCATTGCCAGACGGAGCGCTTGGCTGTTGAAGGTGGTGTTAACGTGGTTCTAGATTCTCACAAGTGGGAACTGAATTTGCAGAGCCCTGAGTTTTGGTATGGTTTTTGGTGTATATAGCCAGTAGTGAAACCACAGACAGCTCAGCATCCACGGGAGTCGTCTGGAGAGTGCGGTGTGTGGCTGGCCAGATGACGCCTGAAAACGCAGCTTGGAGGGAGCGACAGGGCTGTTTCACTGGCATCAGTGTGTAACTGCTTGTGGATTTTACCACCCACTTGTCCTGGCTTGATTTATGAATTCAGCCAGGAACATCTTCTGCCTCGGAAAGAAAAAGGACTTTAATAAATGAAGATGTATGGGAAAAAATTAAAACCTGGCATTGCATTAACAGAGCAAAGATTATTTCTCTCCTTCCTCCATAGAATTTGATCATATTTGGAATTAACCAAGAAAAGTTTTATCTGAAGGGAATAGTGAGACACCTGAAAAACAGGCTGATAGAACTGAGATCAGAGCAGGGAATGCAGAAGCCGTGTTGCCCCGTGCCCTTGTGCGTGCACGGATGCTGGCTCGGTCTGTCCACCCCTTGTGTGGGGCTGCCGCCCCCCTAAGCTGCTGTCTGAGGCAGGGGTGAGACCTGCCTGGCAAAACAGGCGCTAGTTGTGCTTGTGTGCTGGGGTTCCTAATTTTGCCATCCTCCCTACCAGCAATCATGGCCTTGGGGAAGCATCAGAAATCAATCGGCCGAACAGCCGGCTCACTGTCAACCCAAAGCGTGGAGCTTTATTCCAAACCTGCTATTGCCTGAGCTTTGAGTGTGCGAAGCCGTGGTGAAAAAAAGCTGCCCGTGCAAGGGCTGTAAGCACGTTTTGGGGAATAAGAGGAAGAAAACCGCTTTTTACCCCTTTTAATGTTTGCCTTCTAACAGAATAGGGAAATATAAGCAGGGTTCCCTCTGGCATAGCAATGCACCTGATACCATCCGCTATTGCAGGGAGGAAACTCATTCTTGCATTATCCTAATGGTGGAAACCGTCTGCCCCGCTTTGATTCACTTTCAGCCCTGTTTCCTCTGGTCCCAAGTCAACATTAATCTTAATTATGTCTCAGCTAACAAGCCTCTAAGAGTTTATTAAACAGGCTTTTGTGTTCCCTAATTGAAAATCTCAGCGCAAAGCGTTTCAGCGCTGCTTCTGACTCTCACGCTGCTTTGACAAATTGCTACGAGAGGTTGGCGGAGGGGAGAGGGGATGGGGGCACCGTTTGTAATGCCGCCATTTCACTCACCAGCTGCTGCTGCGTCTGCGAGGGGAGCTGATGGGGAGAGCTGGGAAGTCGGTCTCAAACACAATGGTCCTCTTGGGAGGACAGTGGTATCTGAAATGCCAGTCATGGAAATGCCTGATGTACATACACAGCCTCGTGCGACCGCTGAATGTCTCTAAAAAAGAAGGGCAGGACTGCCAGGGACCATGCGTGAGTCGGAGGGCTCTTCACATCACGAAACGTGCCCCAGTCCCTGCAGCTCCTGGCAGGAGCAGTAATGTCCTGCAGGGAGCTGAGGTCTTTTTCTAGGGACAGGAGATTTCTTCTCGATTGCAGTTGCTTTGCCTTTCCTTCAGGTCAGACCCAGGCCCAGAGACACCCACAGGCATTCCCACACCTTCCCCCGGCTCCGTCATCTCTCCTGCAACTTTGACATTTTGTTCTTCTGTTCTTCTCATCCTTGGATCTATGTACTATGAGAATTTGCAAAGAAGGGTGGTCTGAAAAGGTATCATTTTAGGTTCTGGTTTTGAACAGGGGCCAGACCTACCCCGCCTCTACTCCCACTAGCCCTGGGGTCAGGATCGGGACCACAGTTGCCAGAAAATAGATGTTCCAGCGAGAAGCCTGCCCGACAACATTTTCGCTGATAATGTTGCAATGCATCATATTTAATGAGCAAATTTAGGAAAGCTTTCAACGCATCAATTTTCAGATAAGACAGCCAAATGACTTTTCCAACAAACAACTGTCTGGGGAATTCGGTTTCGTGACGAATGCCTGTCCCCAGCTGGGGTTAGAGGAGGAAGCACAGTGGCAGCTGCAGCCAAGAGCACACGTAGGGTCTGCTTCCCACCCTCAGGGAGAACCCAGCCTCTGGGTCAGCCCTGTTGGGTTCTGAGGCATCATCTCCTCAGCGTGGCCCAGATAAAGCAGTTCAGTCTAAATGTGGCAGCTCTTTTTCTGGCCCAGGGCTTTTTTTCCAGGAGCGGCTCTGCTCCTCGCAGGTCTCCTCCATGGCTCCTGCAGACCATCTCCCCCGGTGCCGTGCAGCTGTTGCTCCACGGGATCCTCTCCTCATCCCAAGAAAACTTTTCTCAGACTTGAGTTGTGCTTTCAAAAGCTCCACTCGCTCTTTCTCCAAAGCCTATACACTGCTCTTGGGGAGACACGGGTTTCCCCAGCAGCTTGGCGGTGGATTTCTGAGGAGCCAGGCAAGCTGACAGCATCTCTGAACACATTTCATCAAAACATGTCATGCTTTGACAGAGACTGACAAATTCAGATGAAAATCTGTCCTCCCAGCCAGCCATTCCCGGAAAGCAAGAGACAGAAGTGACACTCCCCAATGCAGTTATTTTTTTTACACATTTCAAATCCAGTCACTAAGCCTGAGGGACTGACTGACATTTTTAATACCTCGACAGACAATTCTTCAAATTAAAACTTCCTATTCAGCTTTAAATTCTCCTTTCTTAGCCAACCCTTTGATTCATTAAAGTATTACAAATGTTAGCTCTCCTGCTGCGCTACTGAAAACAAACACCCACCTTCACATGAAGGTCAAGGAAACCTTGCCCTGTGCCCGTCTGACCTTCACAAGGTTGCCAAATATATTTGCTTGTTGCCATGTCTGTTTAAGTCCCCAGTTATGAATATTCATTGAGACTCGTGCAGACCTCTCAATAAACAGATTTTCAGCTGCTGGATACCAACGTGCTTTGCTGAAGTATGTGTGCAAAAGTAAAACAAGCAGCAGCTGGGATAAAGGAGCACCTTTCTTAAGTGTACCACTTTTTATTCCAATAAAAATGGGTATAAGTGAGGGGAAAAGTCACATATTCAGTTTGTACAAGTGGCATTTGCAGAACGCAGCAATTCCACATGGCAGCTTCCAGGTGGATATCTGAGAGGGGTCAGGAGTGATGTGGGATTAATGTGCTTCTCCAGTGACTTCTGGCCTCCTGGGTTTCAGTAGGGTCACCATTGACTCCACTGGCACCAGGATCTCTCTCCGGTTGCCCTCTAAGGGAGGCAATACCCAGGCATGTATGTGAATTGGGGCCTGAGGCAGGAGTATATCCAGAGACCGATGGATTTACATTAGAGTAAGAGCAGAGCCTTATTTTTACTCCTTCCCTCTTTGAGTTGCAGCTAAACATAGTCTAACTTCCAAAATCAATATTGCTCATGCGTGCCTTAATGCAAACCCCCCTGGGACTACCACAAGCCTAAGAGACCATCTGTTAAAACCAGATCTCCGCTCCCTGAGGCTTTGCGCGCTGGTGGCCCCAGGGACTGGGTTATCACTGGGATCCAAATGTTTCTTGCGATGCGCGGTCCTGGCACAGCCTTGATACATGCAGCAGCATCCTTAAAAATTGCAAGGCCATGTTTCTAGCATGTGTAAATGGTGCCTTTCCCCTGGTCCTCCTAACTGCCCATCAGCTTCTGCAACCAGAAAGAAGGCAACAGTTGCTCATTTTATACTACTGTGGTTTGTTCCCAGAACGGCTTATCCAGCTCCACCATCTTGGTTACCTGAAATGTCTTAGTTGGTCATCTCAGCCTGCACTTTGTTTTCATGTCACATTTATTCCTGCACGTTTTTGTATTGTTTGAATAACTCCATCTAAACCCAGCCTTGTTGCTATGAGATGGATGATGCTCTGGGGTTTCTGTGTTCTCTCTCTCTTTCCTGCTGTAATCTCGTAACACTTAATCCTCTGTATCTCTTCATCTTTCCGTGAAAAGTCACTAAAGGTGAAAGCTTTCTCTACTTGCTCTCTTACCATCTATATCTTGAGCCTTTAAGCTCTCGATCCAGGTTTCTGACCTCAAGCACTGAGTCGTCCCAAACATCAGATGTGCCCTGTTCCCTTAGCCTACTCTCCATTTCCTAGGATGAACCTTCAGAGTTGCTGTAGTGTTTTGGTTTTTCTCCAACGTGGGTAATGGAAAAGCAATAGCCCTTAAAAGAAGCGGGTGCTACAGGGGATGTACAGTCCTGTCCTCTGGTGACGTGAGGTTAGGTGATGCAAGGCCAACAGATAAGTTTGCACCTGAATTTGACTCGACAGCCCGCATGCTGCAAACGTATACACAGCACAGGCCTGGACGTGCAGCACGGTCGTGGTCTGGGAATTACCATCAGGGACAAGTATCTCACTATACCTTTTCATATAGTTAGGCTGTCCTTCTGCCAGGCAGTCTAGGGTGCAAAATATGGAGCTGGGTTTTATATTCCTTGCGCAAGTGAAGAGTGTTTGGACGGGAGGGCCGGGTGTGCAGCCATGACTGGTCCAGAGCATCTGCCATCAGCTTCCCCGCCTCAAAACTCCAGAGGAAGATTTTGGGCTTCCCCTCTCAGGGCTCCAGGGGCAAGTCCCACCATGTCTTTCTGTGGAGAGTCTGGAGAAAAATATTTTTTCCCTCCCAAGGTCTCAATTAACTTATGCCTCTCCTGGCTTTTCCCAGCATAACATCCTCTTGCCTTCTTGATATTTGAAATAAAAGTATGTTGCGTCCCTGCCCTGGGAGTTAACAGCATGCCCAGAGAGCAGAAACAAAACCAGGGTGGAGATGAAGGGCTCTTAGCAACACCAGGTAGAAGGTCCAAGGCTTCAGGAGTTCAGGTCCGTCATCCAAGTCCACCGTCTCTCCAGCAGACAGCACCTTTCAGTCTGGGTTTGGCCATCATGGGTATCTAGCCCATGAACCCACAAAATAATAACGAGTGGGATCAACGGAAACATATTTACTCAAATTAATAACATGATGCATTGCACGGGCTCTTCCTACCAGTTTCAGATTGACGCGTACGAGTCACGGCCATCGCTAACACTTTGGGGCTGCAGCAGCTCTGCACAACAGGAGAGATCGTGCGTGTCACACCCTGAATTCTCTGCAAAACTGCTGCTTCAAACAAGCAGAACAAAGGCAGGCAGCACACGCCAGAGCAGTGTCATGTCACGAGAAGAAATGCCGGCTCTGAAGAGATGTGATGACAGTAGCTCCCGTGGGGCAGGGGGAATTAATTGTGCGGCTGCCAGAATTAATGCGATCATTCTGCTTTCTTGTTTGCACTGCTATTAAGCCTCACACTACAGGCTGTGTTCGCTTTCTGTAGCCACATGTGTGAATCCAGTCCCATATGCCAGGTGATAGACAGAGGTCTGATGGGCCTCACATCTCAGCCTTGCAAATATTTTACTTTCTGGCGTGCATGTGCCTGACTACTCCAGACAGGAATCAGCACAGCAAAGTGTAATTTACATAGAATGAATTCATGTCACCAAATTGTATTTGGATTTCTCCAACACCTGTAAAATCTTGTGTGGGGAAATGCAATTGCATCGCATTTCTGACCTGATGTAGCCATGATATAAATGTGGAGCTGGGGTGGAACATACAGACCAAGCCAAGCAATGTGAATAGAGGGTTTCTGCACCCCTGAAATGGTCAGGTTTATTGGCAGGGTAACATCAACCCTGCCTCCCAGCCTGGGATCCTTGACCAGGTTCTGCAATATCGGTAGCCAGCATGATAGATACCAGCTAAAACCAGCATGAATTTAGTCTCAAATCACTTCAGGCAGTTCATTTAGGTGAAATGCACTGCTGTGCAAGAGGCCAGAGTGAAGTCTATGAACCACTTACGTCTCACAATGACGGACCTGGTGCTGGCTGGCTGCACGGGGGTGGATTTCATCCTTTGTGAATCCCTCGAGAAATTTTCCAATAGGGTATTAAAACACTTCCATATTGTTCCGTGAGCAGGAGCCAGCATTGTCAGAGATGTCTTAGCAAAGAGCATTTGCAATTTCCAGAGAGCACAAAAAAAAAGAGTGGGGAAAATGGAATTGTATGAAAAGCCCATACACGAAGCTGTTTCTCTCTTCTTTTTTTCCCCTTTTCCAACCATCCTCCTTCCCCATCACTTAAAAAGTGCAACTTGAAAGCTGAGGCTGATCCTAATCACCTAATTCAAATGCTGAAAAATTTCAAAGCACAGCATATCCTGCACATCAAGATGAAAAAAATACAATATTCTCAAGATTTTTGACCATGCATCGCCAACTCTCCGATTCACTCTGGGACTGGGGAGATCTTAGCTTGAGGAAGATCGTGATAAATCATAAAAAGTAACTGAGATGCGTATGACACAGAGCTGAGATGTTTAAGTTCAGTCTGGCTGAGACAGAGCAGAGCGTGCAGCTGACCCTGGCCGGTGGCTTGGGGTACGTATGTGTCACCCAGGCCATGCTGGGCACTGGATGCTGTGGCAGCTCAGCTGGCCCAGCCTGGGGGTGCTGCTGGTCCAGGGATGGGCTTTAGGTGAGCAGAAAGCCCGTATTTCATGGGGCACCTCTCAACAGGTACTAGCTATTTTATTTTTAATGTGACAAAAACAGAAAGGAAAGATGCAGGTTCTGCAAAATTTAGTTAAGAATTGCTCTGAACAGATTTCTTGACGTCTCACCGGTTAACCAGGCTCAGGACAGCTCGGCACAGACCTGCACTTCTCACTTGGGCTCAAATCAGCATCGGGAATAACCTGCTCTGTGGTCAACTGGGCTTAGCCAAATTGGGGGGGGGGACGGACGGACATGAATTACACTGTGAATGTTCCGGTTTGAACACTAGTTTTTGGTATTTTTGCCAGTAAATCAGTGTAGCCTTTTTTGTGTCAAATACATAATTTTAGCTGGGATATTTTGTCCTGTTTGGCTGCACCACAGGTCTGAGTCTTAATAGCAATAAAGAATAAAACTCACTGTTATTTCTAAGTTCTTGTGAGTGTAAGCATCAAGGTGAGGAGCACAATAGGAGCTCGCATACGCAGGCTTTCACCGATACTTTTCCAGTCAAACTGAATTTCAGAGGGAAATGAAAGCACAAATTTGTAGCACTTGACAATTTAGCAAGTGTCATTTCCAGTGAGTAACAATCACAGCAAGCTCAAGAAGCCTGAAGGAAACTCTTCCCGCAGCACAAGGCTGGGAAAGTACCGCTTTGCTCTGCGGCTTGTGACGTGCTACCACACCTGAAACTCTCTAAGGGCCTTTTTCAAGTAGCTCTTTGCATCAGGAGTTACTGTGCACAAGCCACTTTGCACAAAAAGTGGTGCTGCATTTAATTCGGTTACAGATGTGAACACACAAACTCCTTTTGCTCAGCAACTGGCTGAGGCTGCAACCCAGTAGCTGGGGATAAGAGGTTACAGGGCAGTTCCCGAAGATCCAAAATAGATCCCAGGCAGAGATGAATTCTGCAATTAACTTCAGTAATAGCAGGATCCTATTCAACTCGTAAATCACTTTGGAACAATATTTTATCTAGTGCCACAGGGTATTGTTCAGTGTGAAACTAAAAACATTTGGGGAATTTTATACTGAGTGCCATGGCTCTTTTTGCATTTTAAAGACCTAATACTTGACTTGCAAAACCATTCTGCCTCTGACGAATGCCACCTAATAATAAAAGCTTTTGGATTTTCCTTTTCACTAGTTTAGCAACGAGACGGGCCGTGAGTCAGTGCAGTAATTCGGAGGCTGTTGCACCGCTGCAGGTTCAGCCTGTGGCACCGTCACAGCTTTTCCAACTTCACACGAGAGGGGCAGCCCCAACGCGCTGTGAGACAACGGCTCCTGCCGCAGGTGAACAAGCCGCAGCAAAACGGGAGGGATGCCCGTGCCGCTGCTGATTTTGGGGGCAGATCACCTAGTTATTATTTATCCTGCCCGCCACAGGGTTGTCCTGAGATGCTGCGGATTGACTTTCAGCTATCCAGTTCTCAGTGAAGGCAGTGGGTGCCGAGAGGCTAAATCGCTTTGCACGGGCAGAAGAGCGTTGCAGGCCGTGTGAAGTGGGTGAACTGCTTTGCTCAGAGCGTCAGCGGGGAAGGAGCTTTTTGGCTTGACAGAGTACGTGGTATCTGTCAGCTCTGAACACCCACTGCTTTCTTTCCCAAAGCCCCTAACAAATGACATCGCCAGTAATTAAGCAAATGCGGTTAGCGGTTTTATGGCTGATAAGTTGTAACTGCTATTCTTAATGAGCAGAGAGACTCAATTAGATGAGGTTAATATACCAAATAAACGCTATTTGCTCCACTTCAGAATCATCCAAGGTGAAACACCCCGGCACTGGGAGATACTGAGCACAAAATACAGCCACACCAGAGACACTGGTAATCGAACACTTGCTAATGTGCAAACCATTAGGAGACCTGTCACTAAAAACCTGAAATCCCCAGGACACAATAACTTGAATCATCTCCAATAACGGGCCAGGTCTGATCAGTACAGGCAGTGCTGGCTCTACGACCCAGGCTCCACGAATTTGCTAAATTCAGGCCAGGATCCCGCTATCTGCCTGATTTTACTTCTCTCCGGTCTCAGGGGTATAGTTAGGGGAACGACTGGGGATAATATTGGGTTGAGTCACAACTTCTTCAAATATTTTAGTTGTGTAACCTGCACCAGCCGTTCCTTCAGCCTTCACAAATGGGAGCAGGACTGGGGAGGAGCCCTTGCCGAAATCCTGAGTGCACCAATACCCTTTCTTAGCCCTGATCCACTTCCACTTTGGGTCTCCAGAGCACTAAGCTCTTCTGTTTCTTAATGAGATAATTTAATACATTAGCTGCTTGGGTCTATTTTAAGTGTCCCTGGTTTAGCATGGCAGAGAGCAACTAAAGTCATGTCCACTGTTAGAGCTATAGCTGTGCAAGGAACCCCTATGACTCAACATGGTTGTAGCATCCCAAATTAAATGTGCCTGGTAGGTTTTTTCATGTTTCCTGCATTACATACCCCTCCCAGCCCTGTATTTCCATTCCCAGGAGAGCAGCAAGGCTCACTCTCTCTCTGCAGTGTATAATAAAGCCAAGAACAGGCAGCACCGCTGCCAAATGGGCACAGAAAGCATGGCAGGCGAGAGCAAGGAGGAGCCGGCATCCACATCACCTATCCCAGCAGTTCCTTTTGTATTTTGTTAGATCTTAAAAATAGCAGACGACAAGGCTTGCACACAGCGAGCATCGCCGCGGCAGTGTTATGCTGCTGTCAGCTCATTTCTCCACCCTGGGGAACAACTGCCATTAGTGCGTGGTCTGAGGGAGTATTTCCTATGGAGAGGAGCAGGTTTCAGGGCCAGAACCTGTGTTTGTTCACAGTTGTGTGTTTTCAAAGCTTTTTACTGAAGTTTTAAAGTCTTGGCATTTTCCTTCCCTCCGGAGCACTTTCTGAGCTTTTCCCTCCTTGATTTTACACAGGACTGAAAGTGAAAACGATGGGGACTCCTGCCCAGGCCACTTCAGTGAAATTCTTATCAATGGGATCCAGGCACCACAAATAAGAGTGGCAGACCCCCAAAAAGCAGGCAGACGCTGTTTAATTCCCTGGATGCTAATGCTTGTCTGGACCCGCCATCCGAGATCTACACAGCAGCGTGTGATTTACACTTCACTGTACAGGTGCCTTTTCAATCAACAGGAGAGTCAAAATTCTGCCTTAAAAGGGATGAAAAGCAGGGACAGAGAAACAGAGGGAAGAATGACCTTGTCGAGTAATTGATTTGCATTCTTCCTTGCTTGGAAACAGGGCGATGTGATTCCCTGGGTATGCGCAGGCAGCCGTGCAGTGCTGGCATTTTGCATTAGCAAAAATCCAAACCCAGTGGCAATTCCTCTGTTTCCTGCAACAGAAGTTTTGGTCCTTCGATGGCCTTTCAGTGGCAACGGCAGGAGGAGATCTGCCACTTGCTCACACTGCAGCATTCAGGCCCCTGAGCCAGCAAAATTGCGTCTGCTCCCCCCACGGCTGAGGGAGGAAGCAATTTCTTTGTGAGTTGGTTTTAATGCAATTTTCCCTGGAAGAAAGGAGTTGCAAATAGCATTAGGCTGTCATGCCCAACGTATGGCAGCAATTGTCGGGGTGCCCAGATCCTCTGCAGCAGCTTTTGGCTGGAGCATGAAGCGCAGTTGCTGTCAAGAAAGCATCCGCTGGTTTGGGAGAGGGGAAGCAAAGCCCCTGCCACCACGGCACCAGAGGGGCTCCATCAGCTCATCCTCCCCGACTGCCAGTCCCTGAGCTGCAGCCAGTGCTGGCGGAGGGGGCAGAGCTCTGCCCACGTTCCTGCTGTGGCCAAATCCAGCACTGCGAGGACACAAATAACCAGCTCTGAGCTTTCCCCACAAGAAGATAGGTCCTGCCCCGTTATAGTCACACAGTGCGTGAACTCTTTTACCAGGGGACTTCTGACTGAAGGCCTGGTTAGGCAGAAAGCATATAAAATCTCCCAAAATTAGGCAAACAAAAGGTGCCGAGGAGCCAGGTAGCGTGAACTGGCAGAGAGAGCACGCAGGTTTTCAGTTTCCAGAGGCTGTTGCTTGGACCTTTGCCACGAAAGCTAAAACCGCCGTGGAAAATGGGGGTGCAGGAGGAGAAAGGGGCATCACCAGCCTTCGGCAGGGACAGCCACGGCGCACAGCGTGGAGCAAGAACAGGGAACCCCCCCCCCCCGCCGCGTCCCACCTCTCCCTGAGCAACTCATGGGAGGGGAGGACGGGGGGCTCCCCAGCCTGTCCTGGGGCACCCCTTGCTGCTCTGTCTGGAGACACGGCCCAACGGTTTGGGAAATACCATTCCCAACCTCCCACCAGCCTAAAGGGGAAGGGTGGGGAAGCAGCCGGTGTCTGCACAGCTTGTGCGGGCCAAAGTCTCCGGCCTTTTAGCTATGTATTGCTCCCTGGCTTGTAAGTGGTTTCTATTTGTTTTAACACTTTCCTATTCTATCTGCTGCATTTTATCTGCTACTTTAAATCTTTGTTAGTGAATAGGTTCTTACTAGAATCATTAAGTTCCATTCAACTCATCCAAACGCGACCCATTAGCTTTATTTGTTGCCTGGTTTCCTTATCTGCATTGATGTTATCTGCCTGTTCCTGTTGTAAAAGAAAAGTTTCCTTATTGAGAGGAAGAAAGCAGTTTGCCGAAGGCAGAGGTTCCTTTTGTTCTTACCCTGACCGACAGAGAAGGGTCCTTCCAGAAAGCGAGGAGGGATGAAACCTCATCACCAGAAACGGCCTCCTTACCCCCCAAAAAAGGCCGCGAGAGGATGGGAATGCAGGATCTGTCGGGTACCCCCGCTGCAGCAGGTCGTAGCATCCCCGTGAGAGAGGGAGGCGAGCGCCGCAGGCAGAGCCGGCGGGCCGCAGCGCGGCGCTGGGTGCCGGTACCCGGCTGCGGTACTGCCTGACCCACCGGGCAGCCGATGCCGCAGCGCCGGCGGTGCCGCACGCCCGCAGCTCGCACCCGCACCCCAGATGTTCCCCCCCCCCCCCCCCCCGTCCCCAGACGTGCTCAGGCAGAATTTTTCAGGTTTTAGTTTTCATGCGAGCGCTGCTTTTAAGACTTTGGTTACCTGAAGAGAGGTTTCGAAAGGGATGAGGAGGGTAATCAGACCTCCAAAAGCGTCCAGCACGTCCTCAGAGCAAACTGCTTATTGCCTGAAGAGGCTTATGGCACAGCCCGCCCCAACGCAGCATGCCCAACTCGGGGTCAGAGGAGCAACACTAAACTGCTCTGGGGAGAAGCACGTTTGCTGTCAGCTCCCATTCTGGATATTTACAGGCAGAAAAAAAACGTGCAAAGAGCTAGAGTTTAGGGGAATTTAACATTTTGAGTGCAAGTTGGCAGAATAGGGATTTTACCAGTCTCGTTTGGCTGGGAAAAGCCTGATTCACACTAGCTCACAGCCCTTACTAAGCTTAGATGAGCCAGAAGAGAACTGTAATTACAGCAGTTACTAATGGATGGCTTATTGCTGCAGGCTGAAATCAAATCAAGGAACCGGGCTACCTTTGAAGAGCACAGTTGAAAGACTGAGCACAGAGCAAGACTGCAGGCTTAGCAACCCCAGCCCTGGCTCAGAGAGCTGCTGTAAAGCAGGGACCAGCAGCAGGATGGGCGCATCCTCTCTCCAGGACAGCGCAAGCACATGGTGAGCAGGAGAGAGCACAGGAGCCAGACTGCTTTAGTGGTTAGCTCAGGGGACAGTGTCAGTCCTCCCAGGTCCTCTTCTTACCTTTGACGACTCATTACCACCACAGGGGTGCAAGCAAGGCAATTAACTGTGCCTCAGATTCACTGCTAAACCTACAGCAAGATGAAGACCTAATCTTCACCTGCTGCTCTATTTATTGAGAATTAGAAAGTGCTATAAGAAGGGCTCTCTTAAAGGAGATGACATTTGCTTTGCAGCTCACCAGAAGAGTCTCAGAGAGTTCAATGAACTAGTTCAGAAGTTTAATCAACTTAGACGAGGCTGACAGTACAGAGCAGCAGGGTTTGACCAGAAGCAAGCATACAGGAACAGAATAATTAGGAAAGAAAACAGGGAACACAGAGAGGTTTTAGTTTCCTTGATGCCATTTGGCATCAAAAAGCATAAGCACCAGCCCGGTCACCAGCTGTGCCAGGTATAATGAGCTCTAATAGAACTGTAAGAGCTATTAACCAGAACACTGGTTGTTTGTCACAGCCAGGATTATAAGCCCTTTAACACCTCTTTCAAGAGAGTATTTCTGAGTAGTTACAGCATTATTTAAAGACTGCACAAAAAGGCACTGAATTCTTTAAGAGCAAGGTCTTCTGCTAGGTCAGTGAAGAAGTTGCAGGACCAGCAACAGGACCCAAGAAGGGTCCTTGTAACAACACCCTCACACTCAGCACTGCTGCAGCTCATCACAGGCAACAGAAACAGAGAGGGAAAAAAATGTATTCCGAGTACTGTGAAAAAAAAGTCGTGTCTTCTCTAATCCTCTATTAAATACTAAATGAAAAACTTTTATCTATAGTTTTTCCCCAGCACCTCACTCATTAAACCTAGGTGAAACTCACGTCCCCAGCAAGTCCAAAAGGCACCATAGCCTTTACTGCTGCCTTATATAGCCCCTCAGCTTGTTAAGGCAGGCTCAGGTGGGCTCCACTTAATGTGCTGCTTCTCCATATAAAGAGGAGCTTAAGCACCACCCCTAAATTCTGCTTCAGGAAAGGGAAAGGGGAAGGGAAGGAAGAGGAAGGAAAGTCTGTACTATTTTTTAGCTTCTAGGGAAAAGATGGTCAGACCCTGTTAGAAGTCAGGTGCTTCTGTGTTTGAACTCAGAGAAGTGGGGTTTTTAGAGTAAGTCTGCAAGTGCACGGATTTTTTTCCTGTTTTACACCTGAAAGGTAAGAACTGAGAAAATGAACAAAACCAAGTTATAGAGCAATTACATAGCTAAGTAAGGACTCTGCAGAAATCCTACAAGTCATAATGCAATGCTTCATTTAGCGCAATCGTGTAAGGAAGGGTAGTGAATGAGCGCATTTGGAAGTCATAAGATAGACTTAAGCACAGGATTCAGTGGGGCAGACAGAGCCCCAGTAATTACCGAGCTGTGCTACAGGATTTCTTATGTGTGGGTTTGTGATACTGGAAATTGCAGCTGAAGTATATTTAAAGCAATGTGAAAGCAGGCCTGGCTCAGCTTCTTCATATGGGGATTTTTCGTGGGAGCTACTTCTTGTGGCTTTTTCAGGCTTTTCTCAATTAAAAAAAAAAAGCTGAAACTTAAATCTACAGGAAAAGAGGGTTAAAGGGGCATTGTGCAGCTGTGTGGTGCATTCCTCTGCTCTAAGCCAGAGCTGCCCTTTTTGTTCCTGGCAGATCCTAGGATGCCATTGAAGTCCTGGGATGGAGAGCTTGTCTTCCATGCTGCAGCCACTTGCAGAGTCTGATTCTCCTTCTACTTCAAGTGTTTTTTCCTTATATTGAACACAAATCTTGCCCTACCCCCAGTGGATATGGGCAGGTCATTTGCTTGCTCTCTTCCATTCATCACCTTTTTGGTACAAGGACAGGCACTGCCCCGGCACACTCCCTCTTTGTGAGGTGCTCTGCTGGGGTGCTGATGCCAAAGAAATGAAGGAGAGGATGTTAGACGAGTTTGTCCTCCCTATTGCCAATGTTTGGGCTAGTAAGTGTAAATCTCATACAGATTTACAGTCAGAAAACAAAGGGTATGTTGTCTTAAAGTCTGTTTTAATCTTCCTATGCCAACCAAAAGAGATTTTGAGGGGGGTAGATGCTTCTCATCTGATGTTTTCCGTAATCTTTCTGTTGTTACAGAAGGCTCTTGTTCTCCATTTACAGCTGCTTGTACATGATCTCAACAGGTTCCTCTGCTTCCCCTGTTTCTGGCCCTGCCCCAAGGACAGGTAAAGTTATTTTGGCAAATTGGTTTATTGGTGCCTTGTACCATGGGGGCTTCATCTTCCACAAGGCTCCTGGGGTGAAAGGGACCTACAGGAGAGCTAATGTTTCTTAATAAAATGCACCTGGGATTTATGGCAGCTGAGGCAGTTTTGTCATTTCTGTGTAATACTGTTCACTGAAGGGTTTGGAAAAAAGATTCTGACGGATCCCTGATGACTTATTTCAAAGCATGAAGTACAAAGTGCCAATTTAGGGAAATAACTGGAAAAATAAATATAAATTAAGTTTTTTCATTTAGATTTCAGCACTTAACCCCCCCACCTTCTTCTCTTCAAAAGAGAACTTTAAAAGTGTTTTTCAAAGTTTAGTTTCCAAACCACGTATTGCTGGAAAAAAAGGGATTTAAATTCTGTTCCTATAAGAGACACCCCGGCAGGCTGCCTGTATGTTGATGAGCAGATCTCAAATATTTGTGCCTTGGATTTGGCTTATTAAACTTCTCTAAACAGGGATGCTTGTCCCAGCCCTTGAAGTTGGAAGAAACTGGATGCATTCAGAAGGTGGCAGTAGGAATGTCTTCGTACATTAAGCTTTGTAGATATTTTAATTTTTTTCCCGAAAGAACTCGGCGGGTTGAGACTTCTAGTTCTTTTATGCAATAAATGACTAATTTGAATAATGTATGCAACCCAATAATGTCTTTTATTATTTGAAAGGTTATTCTGCACCTGAAACCAATGTGGCTTTAATGATTTACCTGCTTATGCCACTGGCATGTTGAATGTGTCCTATTGCTTCAATAATCAGACCACCTCCAACTGTGTGTCTAGGTGTTACGGAGATGCGCGTAGGTAGTGATACAGGTGGATGGGGGTTTGCTTGCTTCCTGGTAGAAAGTAACTTTTCCAAAATCAGTGCGGGTTGAACACAAACGTGTTCTGGGTGTGTTTTTTCTGGTGCTGGATTAAGCACTGTCAATAACTCCAGCTGGGCATGACATTTTAAGAGGGCTGGATCATTTTTTTCTTTTTAATTATAGCCAGTGCAGTGAACTGCAGATGGGGGTGAGCTGAAGCTGTGGTGAAACTGCTCGCTATGTGAGGAATGTTAGACAGCCCTGCGACTGCATCAGCCTCGGTGAATAATCCCTGCTCCACCACAGGCACCTCATGAGGTCCTCTGCCAGTGGTACCCTGCATCTGGAGTATGACTTTCTGCAGCTGCAAAATCTAGGTCTGGGTGGGGAACGATTCAAAAGTAGGGACAAAGGAGGGGAAAAAAGATTTTGAGCTCTCAAATGTGGTACATGGCTGGGAAAAACAGTCTGCAAATGCCTTCAGTGAGTCCAGTGCAGCGGAAAGGTTTCTGCTTGTGTGTGTTTGCTCAGGGCTGGCATCTCCCTGTTAGTGCTCTCAGTACTAAGTGGTGTGCTGCAAATAAGCAGTGTGGCCATTAGGGCTTTTACCATCATCCTAATGGCAACAGCTGATTAGGAAGCTTTTTTAGAAGAGGGGTGGGAAGGAAATGCTGTGCAATGGCCTGACCTAAGCAGCTGGGATAGCTGACAGCAGGTCAGTGGAGGATCTGCATAAAATGCCCTTGGGAGCATTTTTTAAAGCTATGCAAGTTTCCCACTTTTCAGGGTTGCAGGCTGTGATGGAAGCTGGAGCAGATGTGATGTTTCAAGGCTTGTAGACCTGTTGTCATCATGCATTTACTTGATAGGCTACTTAAAAGTTCCTATCTTCATGAAGACTGTGGGATCTCAAAATTTGGTATTTATTTTACAGCAAGGGGTCATCAACTTCTGTCTCCCCATCCTGATACTTGATGATGGCTGTTTACTGGCCAGGAGTTGGTGTCAGTCTAGTTTCTGGAGTCCTCTGGTGTTCAAGTAACTAAAATTGCCAGCTGAGATGATTACGTGGGTCTGGATGTTCAGTGTAGTGCTTTTAGCCCTGAACTGTGAAAAAGCGTATGGAGAGAAGATAAACAAAACCAGGGCACTCCAAGCAAGTGTACTCAAAGCAATATCTTTATTTCAGCTGTGGATAGGCGAGGTACAGCAGTGAAGCAGTTTGCCTAGCAAGAATTTTTCATGTATCCTTCATACAAATGACTCAGGATGCAAACAAGAGACTGGGGGAATGGGCAAGGAGGAACTGGGGAAAACAACGTTTCTTGCTGCTGCATGTACCTTTCCACTGTTATATCAATAAATTTTTTAGGAAAAAAGAAAACAAATCCCCTAAAATATCACTGCTTGCAGTAAAGCACCTTTTTTCTTTCCAGTTTCTTCTCCACTTTCCAGAAATGAGGGTGCTACAAGATGGTAGCTTTCAGACATGAGCATGGCCTCAAATTCCAGCTTGGCAATGAGCACTCCGAAATTGGATCCTAAGGCAGGGCCCACCTTTTCCCTTAAAATGAGAAATACACGTTCCCAGCCGTGCTGGATGTTCTTGTGAGAAGTATTGCTAGCAGTACAGAAGTCTAGCAAAGTTGTAGCACGTGGCTACAGCTGTACTTAAAACTATGTGCCTCTGAAAAAGCTTTGCCAGATCGATATGCTGTAACTGATCTAATTCTAGCATTATGCTCTCAGAAGGTAATATTACATGAAATAGAACAAAAACATAATTTAGTGTAAGTGTACTGTGCAAAATATTGTTCTTAACTCTGGTGTGTTCTTGTCCACCTGAGTGGAGCAGACCCGGTGTAGGCGCTGGCGAGCGTGGGCTCTTACTAGCAATAGTGCACACTGCAAAGATACCCAAGTGTTGCAGGAGTAATGACATTCCTTAACTAGCACCCAGATAACTGGTATCTGAAGATGACCCTTAGATAGAATTAAAATGTCTTCTCTAAAGCAGAGCAAAGAGGTTAAATTTTTGCTACCAACTTGGCAAACTCTTCAGGGATATTACTGGGGATCTATACAGGGCTGCAGAACTGGGGACTTGTGTGCTGCTTCTCCAGGGCACATAAGGGCTGAAGCCTTCTCAGTACTTGTGTAGCTTGCATCACCTTGAAGCGCAGTCACCTCCATCCACACAGGTGTCCTTGGCATGGACATACAACCCTGTCAGCAGGCCTGTAATCCTTCCAAGTGGAACTAGACATATGCATTTCTAAGAGGGGAGACACTAATGTATCTACCAAAGCTTTGAGCCTAAAGCTGATGAATGGCTACTCTACGGCTGGCTTGATTAAATGGCCATTAAAGATGATGTAAACATCAGACTCCTCGCTATAAATGGCATTTTCTCGCTCCCGCTTGAACATCCTCACCCAGACCTCCTCTCCTTCCTGAAGGTCCAGCATCAGGCTCTGGCTCTGCATGATGCTCCGGTCGCTGGGCTGGGCGTAGAGGATGGCCACCTCTTTCTCATTCTTCATCAAGTGCAGGTAGGTCTCCTTGAAGTTCCAGGTGTGAACGTTGAGGCTGAAGTAGTAGACTCCTGCCACATAGCAGAAGAACTTCCCCGAGAACATGTTGAAGTGCTTGTAGAGGTTCACGAACTCGGTGTCAAAAGTGACGTGCTGGAAGTAGTCTGAGCTATGAAGGGGTTTTCTCCGACCCACTGAGAAAGCAGCGTAGAGCTGCTTGCAGGAATGGCCTTGTGGGCCAGGCTGGCCTTTCTGTCCCTTCCGCCCATTGAGGCCACGTAGCCCTCTTTCTCCTTCCTTCCCAACTGCTCCAGGGTACCCTTTCTCTCCCATTTCACCCTTCTCACCTGCGAGCATAAAGGAAAGCTTTGTCAAACACAAGCATGCGAAGCCCAAGCTGCAGACATGTCCTGCTGGAGACAACCAGCAAAGCAGCTGTGCTAAAACACTTTCCCAGCACAGATATCTGGAAGCATTGGTCAGACACAAGCACCCTCTTAATTCTCAGAAGGATAAAAATGCCAGGTGAAAGCTTGGCTCCACTGAGCTTGCGGTGCCAACGTTCAATGCCCAGTAGTGGAACTCCATGGCTTGACCAGACTGGCTACACGAGTCCAGTATTCATGAACCCAGCCCCTCCGTGCAGAAGTTTGGGCAAGAAAAGTTACTGATTTTGCTGAGGTCTGATTTGGGCCCGGGAGAGGTGGTTGGGTTTGTCTGGTCTGCATATCCCTGCTCACAGGACTCCCTGGCACATCTCCCATATTACATGCCTAATTTGTGTTTGCCTGCCTTACTGAGACAAAAAATGTGCAATGGAAAAAGTGAGTGTCTTTCCCAGTTTCTAACTCTACCATTTAGTAATTCTGTGACAACATTTGCATCTGGTTTTTAGTGTGACCTAACTTGAGCTTCCAGTGATTCTGGTTTTTGGTGGATTATAGCCTTTTGCCAACTCTTCCCGCTTGCACACATTTACAGCCTGTGCCATGTCACCCCTTGACCTTCTGGGTAAATAAAGTGGATGAGTTTCTTAGTGTAGGGAGGAGCACAGCTTGCAAAATTAGGGTGAGCAAGTAAGAAAAAGGATGTTATCACAGTAGTCAGCTTTACCCACCTTTGAGGATGGTGATATCTATAGTGGGCTGGACTTTGGGTACTGAATAGGCAGGGTCGCTGCTCATCCTTGTGTATCGTGAGGAGATGATGGAGACGGGCTGCTCTGAAGGCCCGCAGCATCGCACGCACGAGAGGCGCCGCGGCTCCCGTCTCGGCAGACCCTTTTCCAGCACGGCACCGACGTTCGCCGTGGACACCAAAAGCAGGAGAAACACAGCGCTCATCTTCAGCGGAGCCAGCTGGACTGAGCAAAGGAACAGAAATCATTAATATGGCGATTCAAATCAGAGCTTCTGATGGGCCATCTGTTAATGTTACTGCAAGGTGCATTTCTTCTGATTAATTATTAGCTTATCTTCTAGTGGCACCAGGAGACTCCAGGTAGGAAGGGTGCCCCATTGCGTACTGTTTACAAGCAATGGAAAAGGCAATCCCTGTCTCTCATTACCTACAGTTGAAATATCTGACAGGAGACACCAGGTAAACGAAAGGGGAAAAAAAAAAAACCCACAAAACCCGCTGAGATCGGAAGCGAAGTCTGAGATGCTTAAAGTTGTCATAGCAAGCTCTGCTCAAGGCACACTCGCTGCCTGGCTGCTGTTGGAACAGCCCTTGCAAAAGATGCTGGGTAAAAGATTCCAAGTGTTGCTCTGTTGGTTACGGTTTCTTGCATTGCCATTCTGAAAAATTCACAATCAGATGCAGAAAGTGAAACTTTATTTAAATATAGACCCTAAACCTGATTTTGTTTTTTGAGGAAAAACCTGAAGGGAAGTGAAACTAAAAGAAATCAAAAGCATTTGGCTCTTTAGATAGTGTCTCTTAGCCTCTTGCTGGTAGCCTCTTTCCAAGGTGACCTAGCCAAGCAGTTTGTGGCTTTGACCATACCCATGTGCTGTTCCCAGCAGAATTTCTGTGTGCGCTTTCCATTTCTATTTTCCCATGTGCAGAACGGAAAGCCAAATAGCTGCAACGGACAGACTGGACTGGGATTTGCTCTGCACTAACACTAGTTTTTGAGATCGTCTATGGCATTTTCATTGCTACTGGCAAGCTCCAAAGGCCCTGATTACTGGCTGAAATGAACAGAGGGAAAATGTTTCAGGTGGTGCAAAGGAGGTGAGTTTTCTCCAGCTCCCCATCAGCCTCCTTCCTAGGGAGGGATTGGAGCCAGGGACAGGCAACTGCCTCCTCATACCGTGTATCATTAGTGTCATTCTACTGATTGCAGCGGTGTTTCATACAAGACAGATTTTGGACCGATGCCTTTTCGGACCTTATCCAAAGTCCAATTAGCTGGATGGACTCTTGTTGACCTCAGGCTGGGAACGGTTTTTACAGCCTCTCTTCTACCAGCTTTAATTCCTGGAGTCGTGGGGGAAGGTAGATGTCCTGGCTTTCAGAAATAGCTCAATGAGCACTCAGGTCCCATCTGCAGCGTGAAGGAGGGAATCTTGCTTTGGAGCTCTACAAAGACTTCACTGGGGGCAAAATGGACCAGTTGAGAAAAAATGGGGGGGGAAAAAAAAGTGCCAGTCCAGGGCAAGGTACTTGGATTGTACCAGCGCTCTTGGGAGATGCTTTTCTTCTAGTTCTTACCTGCCCCAAAAGAACTGTCATTCACACCTTTTATTACCTGGTGCAATCCAGCTCCCTGGAAACCCGATGAATACTTATTAGCAGCAACATAATAACTTTCCTTCTGACAGCAGTGGAAGTTCTTTCATCAAATCTGTCATAACTTGAAACGATCTTTCTATTCATAATTGTATCTCATTCTAGGTACAAGTCTGAGGAGGGATTAATACTCCTTTTAGATCAGTGTTCAGGGCCTGAATTTCATTTTCATTAAGTCCTTTTTAATTTTCATTCACTTCTTAAGCCATCTTTGTGCTGCCAAACAGGAACAGAAATGCAAGTCTAAATGGACAGCAGGTCATAAACAACCAGCCTGTACGTGACCAGAACAGAAAGTTTGCACTGTAGAGAGCATTTGGGGTCCGCGTAATGTTTCTGGGGTCTCCTCTGCAGTGACTGAAGTTTGTGCATATACATAACGGCCTAAAGAAGACCCCATGTTCATTCAGAGTCCCAGGCAATCAGGGCCAATATGTCCTCTTTGGGACTAAAAGTTATTTAGCCCTTCTCAGGAGCGTGGGTAGTCAATAACCTGGGGATAAAGCATAAGGCATTTGATACATTATCAGAACATTAAAACTGGAGGACATGATTGCCTATAATACCTTCATGAAGGAGAAAGAGCACCATTAATAGGGGTATTATAATGGGCGGAAAGGAAAGGATTCATAAATATGAAGAAATTACTTTACATTTTTATAGGCCATTATTCTCCCTAGGATGAATGGCTTTCTTATTTTTAGAAGTAACTTAAGGAAAAAAAAGAGTCTGGGTGAAAAATCAGTGTTCAGGTTGTGCACATCTTACATTACTGTAATCCAAGCACCCGTTGAAGAAATCGTGGCCACTTGCATGATTCATGAAGAACAATTACTCAAGTTATTGGCTAGAAATTGCATTTGGAGAAAAAATGAAGCAAACGATGCAACAATCCAGCCAATTCAGGATATCCTAGAGCTGACACCTCCGCACCACATTTTCCTTCAAAAAGTTAGTGAAGTTAGTTCACTAAAGTGGCAGAAACACGTATTTGGTTGCAATATCCGTGGTTAGGTGAAACCTTCATGATGTGTGTGAATAAACAGAATTTCAGATTTGCAATCTGCTCATAACAGACAAGAAAGGACAGGAGAAGTAAAATAGGAAAGAGGCGGAGAGAAAGGAGTCCGAGAGGACTGCAAGAAAAGGACAACGAATTCAGCAGTATGGGGTTATGTTTGGAAGATAGCAGGCACAAAACCGGAGATCAGGTGAAGGAAAAACCCCAAACCAGAGAAATCAAATGTGCAACAGGAAAGGAAACAAACCTGGTAAGGATTTCCTTATAATAAGATCGTGTCAATCTGGAGAAAAGAATGATTTGTACCAAACTTCAGAGGAGAAGCAAATATAACTCTCGTGGTGGGGGGGAAGTCAAATCTGACACCTAAAAAAAAAAAAAAAGATACAAAAAGGATGAAGCTCAGAATTTAAGGCCTGTGAGGTAAAGTGAGAGGTTGTTTTTAGCCATTTGTTTTTTCCCTTAAAGATAATTTTTGTGACCTTATTTTGTCAAATGTGACGATGACGGATTTGACTTCAGCTGCGCAGGTTTATCTTCTTGAGAAGACAGCAAACAACAGACTTGGCTTTGCTCTGCTACGGCCATGACTCACCAGAGCACAGGCTGGGAGGCTGCCTCTCCCACACATCATTCAGATCCCCGCATGGGAGGGACATCCATCCTCCTTCCCACCGCGATCCGACACGCTCGTTAGTGCCTGAAATGATGCATTAGTACCGCACCGAATGCCCTGAGGCTGCAAAACTGAGTACATTCCTCCTTGGTCATCCTTCACGACACCACTCTAGAGATGGACAGGAGCATCCTGAAAGCAACAGATTAAAACTGGAAGTATAAATTATTGTCTTTGTCTTCTGTACGGGGAACCTGCAAATCGTAACCTGGTTCGATTCAGAAATCGTGTTTTTCCTATTGGGTAGAAGAACCCAGAGATGATGACAGATGCGCAGACATCCTAACGGCTGGGAGGAAAACTGGTCTCACATCTTTGGAAACTTTGAAGTCCATAAATGTTTCACCTGAGGACAAGAAGATTGTCTCAGCCCTCCCCCTCTCAAAACCATTTTTTTCAGTTCAGCTTCTTTGGCTCTGCTTTTAGCTTGGGTTCATTTTGAAACAGTTGACTGACAATTGATGAGTTTGAAACATTTCAGTTGAAAAGCTTGCGGTGATGTGTAGAAAAACGTAAATTGTTTTGATGCTTCTGACACTTCTTGCAAAATGCTCGCAAAGCAGAAAGCTGACCACGAGGCTGGGCGCAAGACCTGTTCTGTTGCGATAGGTAATTTTGAAATAAATGACTTGTTCTTCCCGTAAGGCTTTCAAACCTCCCCACTCCAAAGCCATGAAACACAGCACAGCCCCCGGCCTCTGCAAGTGGAACCAGGATGAAACCCAACAACCAAGTGTGAATTTAATCTGATGCTAAGGAAGAAATTCTGCATGTGCTAAATGGGCAGATCTATCTTCTGGGCAATATTTTGGCAAACAAAACTAAAATTTGTGAATGGTGAAATGAGACATCTGAACCTGATGAAAAGGCAGTTAATTTCAGTGAATTTTGGTGATGAGGATGGCTGGCGGTTGTTTGTGTCCGTTATAACATTAGAATATGTTATTGTTGGAGAGCCGTTTAAATGTAATGAAAGGTTTCTTTGACTGAAACCACCCTTTAGCTAAGATTTAAAGAGACTATTCACTTTTTCTGTCCCTTTTTTTCCCCTCTGAATTTCTGAGTAGGAAGACAATATTAAAATATTACCAAAAGGGATTGTTTGTGCGGGTATTTCTGCCTGGCCCAAAACAAGAAGAAAAAGCAAGCGAAAATGCCAATCTCCTTGCATTGAACTCAAACACTCCCGTTGTTCAGGCCCGTTTGAAAGGGTGTGTCTGTCTTTCTAACCAGAGCTGGCAATATGAACCCTTTAATGGGTGCTGCACCGGCAGAGCCCAGGCACGGTGCTGGTGAGGGTGCTATGCCCAAACCAGGGACACTGTTGTCTACCACGCTCAATCCAAGGCAAAACAGATGATTAAATAATGTATTTTTGCTCTTTACTGACCTTGGAAGTACCCTGACTTAAAATATAATCCATCAAGCTTTTTATTTACACCTTTTTTACCTGCTATGGACAACCTGCATCAAAAGTGCTGGTTTTCCAGTGACACCTGGCCTTCCCAGTGTCTGCCGGCAAAAAAAGCCAAATTCTTCCCATGCAGGGGTTTAGAGATGCCACAAACCTTTGCTAGGGAAGGGCAGAAACCATTAGTTCCAGTTCAGGGAGTTAAATGATGTGATTCTTTCTTCTTGTGTGCAACTTCTTATTTAAATATATTTTCTTGACACTATTACAGCTGGAGAGAGCACCTTGATTGATTTTTTTGGTTCATGATTGAGTTTAATTTTGTAGCTCAAGGTAGACAGCTTATGTATGAGGCACATTTGCTCATGCAAAGCTTTTTAATGATTCTGTGCACCTGAAGAATTTTAACACTGATGTAAAGTAACACATCTGGGCAATAGAAATGATAAGAAATCCCCGTAATAGCTGCAAAAATAGCTTGCTTGCTTGCTCTGCACACAGAGAAAATAAAGCAAGAATGCAAAGCAAGTCAGCCTGGAGGATGGACCAAAAGGTTTTCCCTGTGGTTAGCAACATGGAGTTTGCAACCTGAACTCTAATCTTGGCCAAACCTCGTCTGGTCCGTTGGCACTGCAAGCAGCCCCTGTGGGATGTACAGGTCATGTCAAAGGTATAGATCTACATTAATCTAGCCCAGCCCGTGTTTTCACTGGGTACAGTGCAAGTACGTCCTTACCTTGCAGGGATGCTCAAAGAATAAATCACACTGATAACTGTGCTGAGCTCACACGCTGCGATATTGAGAGTTCACGAGGCAGAAATTGCTCTTGGGTCCCTGAGCCATGCTTTAAATATCTGCTAATGTTTTCCTTCCTGTCGTTCCTAGGGCTTCATTCAGAAAAGCAATCTATGACTATCTTCGCTTTAAATTCACGGCGCGCAGGACGACGCCAGACGCTGCCCATTTTAATTAGTGACAAATCTTGACTGAAAACCCAAGAGGGCAGTTAAGACTAAAACTTTTCTTGCGCTGCAGAGATGGAAAACACATGGATGTGTCAGCCTCGAACCTCGGCATCGTTCCAGAAAATATTCCAGTTCTGCTTTTTTACCTTTTGTCTTCTTTCAAGCCTCGACCTCCTCACTGCTCCAGACCTTTCATCGCCAGCAGCAGGAAACGAAGCATTGGTAGGGCCGGGTTTGTCTGGACACTGGACTTCCTCTTGGAAATTATTTGTTCGGGATTTTTTTTTAATTTCCTTCCCCAGGAGGATCTAAAATTTCTTCTTGAGCAACTTATTGTAGAAAAGCCCAAAACAGTGAAGGAGCTTGTGCGTTTTCCAAGGCAAAGCTGCGACAGCTCAGCAGTTCCTCTGCCCGCGATGCCAGAACCGAGCGTGGGGCAGCTCCTCTCCGACACGATGCTGCAGAGATGCTTCACTCGAGCTGAGCATCAGGAGCCCGTCCGCAGCCATGAAGTGACTTGAGGGCTCGCAGACAAGAATATTTGGATCCCCAAAAGCAACGTGGTTTAAAAATTTCCGCTGTCTGTAGTGCTTTGCCAATGTTAACCGACGTTAACGCCCTCTTGTCCACGGTGTTTATACAACACGCTGGCGCGAAGCAGAAGAGGGGTTGGGAGTGCTGCTAGAGACAGCCGGGTCGGTTTGAGCCCTGTGAGTTGTGAGCAGGGTGGGAACAGAGGCAAAGCCAGGATCCGGCCATGGAGAGGTCCAGGGATGTTAGCTGCATCCGTATTTGTAATGGCCTGGGTGAACATTTGGTCAGTGAGTTTGTAGCTCCGTTTCCGATTATCTGGTTTGTTTTTTATTTTCTGGTGCTTTTTTAGCATGTGCCTATTTCCAATGTGGGTGAATTGCCCTAATTCCTGTGTCCCGGGAGGAGCTGTGAAACACCTTCACCCCCACTAGTGCGTGTCCCTGCGCAGCAGCGGCTCGTGCAGTCACCACGTGTTCTCTCCAGCTGCGATTTCACCTATCAGGCATGGGAAGAGATGAGGATCCCAAGCAAACATCCCTTCCTATTACCCGCGCACGCTTAGACCTGGTGGACTGTATGGATTTAACACAGCCCCCTGCAGGCGCTATGGGAGGAGCGGCTGTGCCTGTATGGAAACGGTCCTGGGCGCCTGCATCTTCGCATGGTACTGCCTTTCCTGGTCTGCGGCAGGGGCTGTTATCACACTTGTCTCAGCGCAGACAGCGAGCAAAAGGATGTTTGCTGGTTCCTAAAGAAAGAACTCTTCCCTCTCTCCTTCTCCTCTTCCCTGCCTGCACCTCCAACGCCAGGAACATGCCTGCAATGTCCTGGAAATGGCCCTGCTCTGGGCTAGGCGGCTCCTTGAAAGCGGTCCCATCTCCATAGCAAACCCAGACGGTGATTCAGCCCGGAGCTGCCGAGGCAGAGGGCAAGTTACAGTAAGTCATTCCCAGGGCAGCTTCTCCAATAGAGCAAATCACCCTGATGAAGTGGACGGCACCCAACTCTCCTTCGCCTTTCCAGTGGAAAGGCAGTTTTCCCGTGACTTGCCACCGCTGACTCAGCCGCTCCGGGAACTCGGCTTTCTGTGTGCTGAAACAAAGCAGGCAGAGGTGTCCCTGCCGCGGGTCCTGCGCGGTGCTGTACCGGCTGGGCGGGTGGGAGCACTGGGACTCGGGTGCTGACAGCAGCAGGACCGTCCCGGCACGGCACCACTGCTCGCAAACCCCTGCTCGTGGTTCAGGAGCGAGCAGCACATTTCAAACGGCTGCAGTTCCCGGGCGAGGCTGGAGAAGCAAAGTCCCCTGAAAGTTTCCACGTCTGCGGAGGATGCCAGGAAACGGCTTTTCCTGCCCCGGGCTCCCGTGGCGGCGGGGGAGCCTGCATCAGATCAGGCACCGTCCCCGTCCCACTGCTCAGCCACGGCTAAGAGCAAAATCAGACCATAGGGAAGCATCATTCTGGAGTGCTAAGGGTGGTTAATGAAACAAGGAGTGTTAGTAGGAACAAATTAAAGCCAGCGCAGCAACAACCTGGCCTCGCACTTATTTCGCCTGCTGCAGCGAAGCAGAGAAAGCGAGACGAAGCAGCGCAGGCAGAGACCACCTCTTTTTATGACTCACCCAAGCAACCTGCTTCTGCAGGGTGGGAACAATTTGTTCCCTCTAGCAATAGTATTTTTTTTCCCCAACTTACTCAGATCCGTTTAACTTACCTTGTGACTCAGAACCCCGTCTTTTACTTTCCTTGCTGTTGCTTAGCAGGATGCATAATATGAAAGCTGCCGTTCATTCAGGTTTTTTAGTTCTTGGTGGCTGCTGCAGCTTCCTAGCTGGAGTCCAAATGAAACACTGGAAGTCAATCCGGCTCCTTATGAAACCCAGCAGCTAGGTTGTTTGCAAAAGCAGGGTTTTTTCTTGTTTCTTTGCTTGCATCAACTCGTGCTGGGTTCCTGTGCTTTTGTCCTGCTATAGTTTCCTCAAGACTCGCAGCCAGTCTGTCGGGTTGCACGGTGCCTCTCACAATGATGGAAATGAAGACCAAAAAATTTGTGAATAAAAAAAAAAAAAAAAATATCAAAAAACCACAGACCCGAAACCACATCCAGTGCTCCAGCCAAGAGAGAAAGTGCTGGCATCACATGGTAATAATTTTTCTTTGGGAGATTTCAGCATCTTTTTAGGCAGGAGAAAGGAGAAAAAAACCCCAACAAACCCGCAATAGGAGCTCTGGCTTTTGCACATAAGCTGCAGAAGTGGCAAAAGCCTCTTGAAGGGGTGCAGCAATGGAAACTGCCCCTGCAGTGACGCCGAGGGAAGGTGCAGGTGTGTGTCCGGGTGCCTGGGGACAGGCCAGCACCAAGGGAAGAATTCACCCCCACTGTCCCATGCACCTCCGTGCTGAAAAACAAACCGGGGGCTCTTTGCTTCTGTGTGAGCAGATTTGGGGCCGGTCTCAGGAAGGTGATGTGCAGCAGCAGTATGCTGTTTTCCCTCCCCGCTTCACAGGTTTAGGGGATAACGCCTTATGCCAAACCATCCATGGCAGGATGCGATGAGTATTAGCGTCGTCCTATGAACGGGAAAGGAAGGGGAGGTCAAACACAAGCACAGGGGCGAAACTTCCTCAGCGTGTGTTTGCAGACAGTCTTCTCCCATCACGACCTATTTGCTGGTGTTGTGTTTTGCACTAACTTTTCCATGACACTCAGAAATGGCTGGACAGCAAATTGCCACTATTTCACGTAATTGGGACTGAATTACCGACTCCTCTGGCTAACTGCAGCAATTACAGCCAGGGTGCCACGAGGGTCTGTGCGGGACGGGAGGCGTGGAGACAGTCTCCGAAGGAGACTGAGCAGAGGGCATCTTCAGAGAAGCCGTCCAGCCCTGTCCTGCCTGGGCTGGCCCATCTGCAGAGGAACGCGCGGTGGTCCGGGCCACACGCGAGTCCCTCGGGAAGGCTGGTGGCTGCCAGAGTCCAGGCGCTCACGGCAGCAATGAGGCTGCAGAACCAAGCACAGCATGGCACGCTGCTGCATGCCGGCAGGGTCACCCCTTAGCCAGGAGATAATGGGGGATGTAGGACAGATTGCTGTTGTCCAAGGGACTGCTGAGACAAAGTCACTCGGGAGAGCAAGGAGCAGACACGGGGGGTTTCAGAGCGCGCTGAACGTTGCACACCTCCCTGGCTCCGGGGCAGAGCAGCACTGCACCAGTGCTGTTTGATTTTGGTGCCCACATTTTCTTTGCTGAAATTGCAAACTTGGCCATTTCCAGCCCTTGGAAAAAAGCACATTAGTGGCTTTATTTAAAGCCAGGTTTGGGCTCTGAAGTTGGTGGGGGTTTTATTTGTTTGTTTTTTTCTGTCTTTTTTCTTTTTCTGTTTTGCAACTGCCTCCCATTAACTGTAAAAGAGGAAGTTAAAAGAGGTGGGTATCCTATATAGTGCAAGCTCCGGCGCCATTCCTGCACCGAGACTGAAAAAGAAAAGCAATGCTTTTGATTGTTCTGAGAACAGCAGGAGGGGAAAGGTGTGTTTTGTCCTCTCGCAATGCCCTCCCCCACTTCAGATCACAACTCGGTGCTTTAAATATTCCTCCCCCGCAGTCCTCTTGCTCTGTTGCCTGCCCTGCACCAGACCCCAGCACTTGGACCCCTCACCACTCCGTGGGGGCACATGCTGGCCAGGTCATGATTTTTTTTTTGGGGGGGGGAAACAGTCTCTGCCTTACGTAATGAGGGATGAGATGTGAGAGCACCCTGGGAACCTCTCGGCTTTTTCAAAACCCCTTCAAAGCCTCCCCATCCCTCCCTGACCCAGCCAGGCAGGGGACATCTCAGCCGAGGTCCTCAGAAATGTCCCCCATCGCTGCTCCAGCTGCTGATGTGCCCCAGCTCCTCAAGGCTCTGCACCGCTGTACCACCGCCCAGCGGTCGCCCGTCTCCCATAGCTCAGAGCCCTGGATTGGAGGGAGGAGACAGCTGTCACGATGGAAAAGGGCTTTTGCATGTCTTTTCAGCATTAGATGAGAAACAAAACAACCTTTAAAGCTGTAGGTGGACGTGGGTTATATAAGGGAGAACTCAAGTTGTTTGCAGATGACATGTTGGGAACGTTTTTATATTGGTGGTGTTAAATAAAACTAGCAGGTGATTAAAACAGACTGCAGCACGATTTTTTTCTTAAATTCAAAAATCCGCAACCAGCGTGATGAGGAGAGGGAATAGGGACTATTGGGGAGCGAGGGCTGCCCCCATAACAAGGGGGAGGGAAGATTTACAGGTGCCGCCAGTGCTGTACCGGGAGGATCCGTTAGCAAGGACCAGTGAGGCGAAATGTAGAGGTTTGCTGCTGTCCCGGCACGAACCTGAGCAGCGTCCAGCTCTCCATGAGTCACCCTCCGGTGCTGGGCTCCTCCAGCCCAGCCTTCCTGGAGCCCCCCCATCCCCGTCCCCGTCCCCTTCCGCTGCAGCGGTGGTCCCCGTCCCAGCCCCGCACAGACGGGCAGGAGCAGACTGCGCCGGGCAGAAGCCTCCTGGAAACGGGCACACGGAGCCCGTCTGCAAGGGGGGCAACGCGGCTGCAGCCTTTCCAAAGCTGCCAGGAAAAGAAAAACCTTACTCATGCTCTTTTTGGAGGGGTTTCAAACAGCCTCTAAGAAAATAAATGACTTTGCCTCACAAATGCCAACCAAAAGCCTTTCCTGTCATCTTCTCTGTCCTGGATTAAACACCGAATTTGTGTAATCTTTTCTCATCTATCATGTTTCTCAAGTACCCTGCTCTCCTCTTGATGCTGGTCAGCACCTTTCGTGGGAGAGGTTCCTCCGTCTGTCCTGCACCGGTGCCTCCAAAGCCACCCCGTTGGAGTTGCTGCATTCATTTACTTGGTCCCACAAATCACCTGAACTCCAGAAGCAAATATTCTGCATTAACGCATTTGTGTCTGTCTGCTGTCAGTAGAGGCACCACATCGATGCCTTTTCAGGATTTGGGGCTATCTGCCTCCCAGAAGCAGATCAGCAGCGTGTCCTGAGCACCCTACGCACGCTTCGGAGAGTTTCTTTCCTTCCTTTGTCATCTGTCAAATATTTATAATTAGAACACAATTAGTAAACAGTATCTATAAGCCCTGCTGAGACACGGGAGCTGCTTGGCATCAAGTACGTCCTTGCAACAAGAACCAATGCAAACAAAAGTGCAAAGGCAGATGCCGAAGCCCTTAAAGCAGAGGGACACCGCCCTGGAGATCGGAGTTTGGTTCCTGGCTCTGCTGCCGACAGCGTGGGGTTTGGGGAAAGCTCCCCTCCGCCCCCCTGGGGGTGGCGCGTCTCTTCTCCCATTCTCCATCGCCTATTTTCAGACTAAGTTCTTCAGGGCAAAAAAAAAAAGTATATAAAAAAAAGTAATCAGAGTACAAGTGGGTAGAGCGCTGGTTTTACAGGGGGCTGTGAGACTGCCACTGAGCTTACTTGCATGGATATAAAAATAGTTTATAGATGTAACAATAGAAAGAGTGCTTGGGGCTCTGAAAATTATCTTAGCTGGTCAAAAACTGTCCAAAACCAGTCTATATGAGATATTTTTATTTTTACTCTGAAACTTAGGACAGAAGAAAAATGTTATGGTAACCAGCACCTGGCATCAGAGCCGGTGTCTCCAGATTAAACAGGTTTTCTGCCTCTTAAAATGACAGCCTCCTTTTTCGAAATAATAATCACATTCAAGGAAGAAGGATATTTCTGTTTATACAGTTGATTTATAACGCTTGGCTTTTGTCCATGCAGGGAGCAAGGGGAAAAAAAAAAAAAAATCAGTTCTGCACACTGCTGAAGGCTTGCAACAAATTAATAGGAAACTGTGTGCGATAGAGGAGCGAGTTCAGGGCATGCTGAGCCCGTCTGCCTCCTCTCTGCTAGAGAGAGCGGGGGCGGTTATTGCAACGAATGCACTGAGAAATTAAACAATACTCTGCTAGAAAATGGACACACCTATGGTAAACTCAAGGGACATAAATGATCAGCTGGCAAAGCCATGGTTTTCTTTGCAGCCTTGGTGTGCTAAAATTGGTCTGGTCAGCAGGGAAGTGAATGCTTCTGTCTAATCGGTTCACTGACGAAGTGCCTCGGTTTTTAGGAGGGTGCTGGCTTCGTGCTGCAGGAAGAGGAGCTTTGCCTATTTGGGAGCATGAGCTCGAGGACGAGCATTTACGGCTTGGAAAGGACATGCGGAGACGCACACATATACGAGCTCTTGCTCCAGGTAGCCAACGTTAGTGACCCTCTGCTGAACCGGAGATGTGGGTCAGCTGCGGCGTGCCGGGATGCCGGAGCCTCCGTGCTCTGCAAACGCATTTCCCTGTGCGGTCAGGCCACGGCCACAGCTCTGCTTGCGTAAAAAGGCGTCGGAAACGTCTCAGCCAGTGTCCACAGGCACGCTTATCCTTTCTCCTTTTAAGTGAAGGCATATCTTTTATTTTTTTTTAGCTTTCAAACACACTATATGTAATGGCTGAAGTTATTTGAGTTGTAACCAGCTCTTTAAACAAAAAGGCATGTTTTATATGGATTTTTCCACCGTGCTGAACTCGGTGAGAGTGCTGTGTGTTTGCTCTCCCCTCCCGCTCAAGGCTGGGGCTGTGTGCCATGACAACGCCTGCACCACGTGGCAGAGAGACACACAGATGCCTCCTATGGAAACGTTAAATATTAAACCAAGTTTCCTCCTGGCTTTCTGCCGGGGTGTCATTTTGCATCACAACAGCCCCCTGGCATTCACAAAATGCAGCCAGACCTCTGCGGTGTTTAACTAACAGCCCAGACGATGCACGGGGAGCCGGGAGGGTGTGTGCAGAGATATGATTAATGCAGCGGCTGTGCTAAACTCCAAAACGAAGTGGAAAAAGTGAAGAGCAGCTCTCCATGCCCTGCCCTGTCAGCCAGGCAGCCCAGGCAGAGTTTTTCAAAGCCTCTAATATCGTAATCCCCAACTGATAATCTAATTTAATGCAATAAAATGTATACTTACATGTGCACGTGTGAGTGTGTGGTGCTTTCAAGTGGCCAATTGCACAAAGCCAAAAATAATTGCTAGCTAATTGGAATTTAAACAGCAGCGTGTGAATGATAATTGGGAACTGCTTAAGAATAATTTACTAAATAGCGTGAAAGCTATGATTTCACAACAGAGTGAGAAAACATTTATGGCTAAAGCCTGCTTCTGAGTGGGACTGAAAGCTTTCTGGATGAGAAGTGCTGCATATAATAGGCAACGAGGAGAAGTGGGTGGCTTTCTCCAGGCTGCTGGAGCCTTCCAGGGCTGCTCACGCTGAGCAATATTTGCAAAGGGGAAACGAGACGACCTGGATAAATATAGGTTAATCAGCCTTACCGTGAACCTGTCAAAGTAACAGAATCGCTGATGATCTCTAATGAAGAGTTAATGGAGGGTAACGTGGCCAATGCCAATCAGCCAGGACTGGTGGGAAACAGATCTCGTAGACCTAATTTCTATTATATATTACAAGTTTATTTGATGCAGGTACGCAGACTTTGGCAAAACACTGGTCAAAACCTTTTAATTAAAAATTGAAAGGGATACTAATTCAGGCTGGCACGGAGAGATGGGCAAGCGTGTTTGCAGCAGCATATTGGGGAGGGATGATCTCTCCTGGCGTCCGGGTTAACGAGGCACGATGCCACGAGGCCTGATCGTGATGGACCCGATCAGCTTTGCCGGGAACCTGCTGAATAACCAAGTGGTACTCTTAAAATTGACTATAACTGCACTAAGCTGCAACATTGATTCATCATTAAACCTCATCTACAAGCTGTCAAGCTTTAGACATTTAAGGCCCTGTTCTGAAATCTAAATTTGGAGATCCTGAAAGATTTGAATCTTGGTTTTGAGTTAAGCCTTTTTTAAATGGAAATGGGAGTTCACAGTGGTCATAAATAGCATATCCATCTCCCCTTGTATCCACCTTCCCTTTGCACAAAAAGCAGCTTTGTTTTGCTGAATAACCTCTTAGGCAGGACTTAGAGCATGAATTCACTTTAAACCCTGGGCTTAGCGTGATTAATGCTAGCTAATCTTACGAGGCTTTAGGCGTGTGTTGAGAACGCTGTCTAAGCCCTTTCTGTGCATCACCTTTTGGGGAGAGGTTTGTAGCCATTCTCACAGCTTCTGTCTGATGGCGGGAAGAGCGTTTGCTCAGGTCTGTGGCACACCTCATGGAAGTTTCACACCATCTAACATAGAAGGCGGCTCGACTTATTCTGTGCATTTTCTCAACCCCCCCGTTACTTAGAGTAATATTAGGCAACGGGCACTGTTCCTGCCTTCAGACTCTCCAACTCTCTTACTTCGCTCCAGTATCTCACAGAATGTCCAGAGCATCTAGCTAGCTGGTAACCTGTTTCCCATAAAATGGGAAGAAGTAGATTAAAGCAGGTGCACAGATTCACCGAATAGCGTTTCATGCCCACGAAGCTCAAATCCCATTCCCCAGCTGTTTGGGACAGACTCCGATACAGGGATACATGAGTGGCTGGACACCTCTCTTTAATTGACAGGGTGTTTTTGCAGTTGCTAGCGATTAGGTGACAGCACGGCCAGTATCAGATGGTTTGGCTTGTCCCATCCAGGATCTAGTGCCTGCGTGGGCTCCCTGGCTGGGAGGGCTTCTGCACCTTCTGAGCAGGTCACCCCATTACCCACATTTCATATGCAATCGTAGAAACTGGATGAGCAAATTACATGTGCAGTTTAGAGACGTGTTATTTAAAAATCCAATCCGGTGACAGACCCAAATCAAAATAGCTAAACCCAGGAAGAAGTCCTTGGCACAGCACCAGCGTTCGGTGTTCGGGTAGCTTTGTCACACTGGCTGTATTTGTACAGAAACCAAAATGAGCTGAGAAGGAAAATATTTCTCTTTGTTGTTTTGTTTCGAGGACGAAAGAGAGTTTTGATTTTTCACTTTCATTTCCTTTCCAGTTTTTAGATTACTTGTAATTATATGGTGCCGAGCAAATAGATGGTGCTCTACCTTTTTGTAAATGACTTGGAAGTTTTCTTTAATCCCTTGGTAGGGTTCACCTGGTATGTCATTCATCACGCCGCTGCTCTGCATTCCAGCAACTGGGCTCATTTAATTTGCTAGGCTGAATGAAATAGCTTTATCATGCCTGCTTATACAGAAGTAATGATGGGTAGAACCCCGTAGCACATAATAATTGCCATTTTCCACAGAGAGATGCATGCATGTTCTCAGAATAATCTTAAAAAAGTCTCACTCATGAGAGTGAGACGGGCTGTGGACAACAGAGTAAAAATGATGGAGGGTGGTTTTCTTCCCAGATTTCTTTTTTTAAATGTCTAGTTTTCAGTTTTAAAATGGTATTTGCTGGTTGAATCACTGGGCTGTGAGACACCATGCTCCCCCGCCCCACGCTCGGCAAGAGCAGCTGCAGGTCCTGTCTCTCCCTGTGGGCAAAACGTCCCCACAGCCACATCCCCAGGAACTGTTTCAGCGTGTTCTGGGTTTGAGCCTCTAACACGCTCATCCCCTCATAAAAATGTCAGTCTGAAACCCACCTTTCACCTGAGACGTTTCTGTCAGGAAAGGAAACTGAAAATAGATTGCGATAATTCTTCACCGGGGAGATAAATGCAAGGGATGGGTCCCGACAAACCCTTTTGTCCGAGGACGCGTTGCCTGCCCGGCTCAGCTCAACCCCACCGATTCTGGCAGCGCATTGACATGTGTCGGTCACCCCAGCGCAATCAATACGCTGACATTTCGGGTCGTCCTCGCAGACCTTTCCCCGGCACAAAGGAGCTCAGGCTCCCTTTGCCCGGAGGGTTTCGCATCGCAGCCCACCTCTCCCTCCCCTCCGCTCCCCTGGCTGAGCCCGGGCAGCTCAGGGTGCTGAGCCCTGGCAGCGTTTCTGCTCTTGGATGGCTCACGGCTCCTCTTGTAATCTCCTATTAAACACTCCCCGGCTATCTCTGCTCAGGCTTCACACTTATTTACTGTGCCGTGGCAGACAGGGCTGAAGCTATTGGTGAATTTTGATTCCCTGGTGGCAGCTGCAGAAGCAATGTGGGAGAGTTGGCTGAGATATCAATAAACTAAACCTGTCCCCTCTGGTCCTCTGAGAATTATTCTTCATTTCTTAAATTGAGGCTATTTTATGAAGTCATAGATTTTTGCTCTGAACCTTTAAAGAATACCCAGCCAGAGAGTTTTCCAAGAGCAAGGACCTGTGATTTAAAAGTGGGAGCAAAAATCACTCATCTGTGTGAGGGAATCAGAGATGAGGCAGTTTGATAATTAAATAAAGAATTACAGAATGTGCTTTATAAACAGATTCAGTGCCAAAATTTTGCTGCCCTCGTGTTACTCCTGAGTTGCCACAAACCCCAGGAAGAAAGTCTTTGCTATTAAGGACTAATTGAAGGAAACAGAGAGAAAAATCTTCAGGCAAGCCAGGGGCAGAGATGAGCACCGAAAGCTCAGGACAGCCTGGGCAGAGCGTGAGATGTCCCCTGCACGAGCTGTGCTCAGGTACAAGGCTGCTTTACCACCATGAGATGTGCGTGCTCCTGGCTCACGTCAAATGCCGAGCAAAGTACACAGACTTGAATCTCTCTCCCTGGCATTTAGTTTAATGCTTTCAATCTTTCTTACCTGCCAAGGTATGAGCCCTCACACAGACAACTCATACGGCTCCAGTGCCGTATCATTCATCGAGCCGTGAACGCCTCAGACGGGAATCCACATGCCCGTGGCAGCAGGGAGGGGTGATTTCAGCTGGTCTGGTATAATTTTGGAGACCATTTTTTTCGTATTGATTTGGGTCTCATTTTTAAGCAGATGCAACATTGTCGGTAGTGTAAGACCTGGATGGGAAGAGGCGTCTGGCCGTTCAGCTGGAGCCGCCTGCTCGGGTGGACGCAGCACCAGGAACAACCACACCGATCTTTTTTCCACGCTGGCTGGCAGACTGAGGATCTCAGCTCGGCGCCCTGGACCCACAGCTAGCAGTGGCCAAAAGCATCATTTTTCTTCTTGCATCTGGAGAAAAAGAGGAGGAAGGGCAGCATGTAACATTGATCTGCGGGAGCGCTTGACATTGACATATACCATGAGTATTTTTAGCATCCAAGCGCACTTTTTCTTGGCCACATCATGACACCTGAGACTACTCCTACAACATCAGTGTAAGGGTAATCGTTTTATGACGGGAGAGGAGAGGCACAGAAAGGTTAAATGATTTCTCTCCGTCTGCACAGTACGACAGCAGCAGACCGGGGAATAAATCTCAGGATCTCCCTGCACCTCCCCACCGCAGCCTTGGAGGCCGTCAGCAGACCGGCGATGGTTCAAGGGCTAGCTGCCACTTCTGCACTCTTTAGCAGGTCTAATGGAGACACCTTTGTAAGAAAGGCAGGCAATGCATCACCTCCATGACAGTGGCATTCCCAGTGCCCTTCCCAGCTTGGCCAGCGCAGCTCCCATCCATCACCAAATGCATTTCAGCACTGTACTTCCAAAAGAGGCCGTAGTACAAGAACTTCTAGACACAGTAGCAGCAATTTCAGAGCAGTCCTAGGTAAGAGGTGACAGAGAGCACCGGGAACACTCCCACAGGGCAGGCAACTGCTACAGAGAGGTCTAATAAACTTGCAAAATCAGTTGAGTTTTTGGCCGAGAAGGGCACTGAGCTGGAGCTCTTCTGTTCCCACTGGCCTCTGAGAGAGACTAGTAATAGCTGGAGAACTGATAAGAAGCAAAGCAGAGAGTTTTATTCAGACATCTTGACATGGAGAAATTGGCCTTCGATGGAAATCCACTCCTGTGAAATGTTTCTGGGAGTGGCAACGATCTCCATTCAGGATCTCTCAGGTTAATGACTTCCAGGCTGGTTCAAATTGGGTCGGCGTGACAATCGGGGGCTGATTCTGTTTTCTCCTTGGCAATAGCGTAAGAGCAAAGCTGCTGGCAATGCTTACCAATGTTATTGCAGCCGAAGGCCTCCTATGCACTGCCTGTGCATTTTAAAATCCTATTCTTGCACAACCACCACAAGTCAAATGAGCAACTGTGGCGAGATGCTTCTGTGCTGAGCCTACCTTTTCCTTTGTTAAATAAAAATCACGTCTCTCTGCTTTGATATTTCACGGTTGGCCACGGATCAGATGCATAGGATGAAGACAAAGCTGTCCATTCGTGTGGCCAGGAAGCAAAGTCTACGACTGATCTTAGTGATGCTCGGCATTAGGCTGGGTTCCTGTCTCAGGGCGGCAAGCGCTGATACGGAAGTGCAAAGAGGAGAAAGTATCTGCCAGGGGCATAATGCGGAGCACAGACTGAGCCGGAGCAGATCTGCCCGACCACGAACAGCAATTGCTGACAGGCAGATGTTTGTCTGGTCTTAAATTACATTGCCTGCATGCCTGGAAAAGATCCTGTCTTATAAATAGCAGTGCTTCAATCCCTTATGGCTTTGCATATTCAGGTCCCACCATAAGGCATACGGGTGTTAGACAAAACTAGCTGGAAACGGGCCGTGGGTAGAAAGTGTCTAGGGGTGTCTGGCAGTGGGGTGTCTTGAGCTTCTTCATGGGAAGTTTTTGGTGAAGAGAGGGTGAGTGATTCGTCCTTTCTGTTCTGCACTGCACAGGAGGAGAAACCTGGGAAAGCACCATGCTCCTGGCTGGAAAAAAGGATTTTAAGGTTTTTGGCATTGAAGCGTTTCAGCAAGAGGCCGAATTCTCCATGAAAAGCAGACATTTACCATGAATATACAGAAGGTCCAGGCTGTAAAGCAGCATTTCCCCCACTCCAGTGCTGCCTTCATTTCCTGGGCAGGATCTCAGAGACCTTCAGCTGAGTAACAGCCCCAAAGAGATGCCAAGGATTGGGTGCTCCTTGCGGACTAAAACCCAAATAGAGCCAGATTCCCAGCCCCGAGCGGTGCTGCCAGGGGGCTGTCCCCTGGGACAGGCTGCGGATGATCCTGCACAGTGCTGCATCTCATCACCTCCCACTCAATTCATGGAGCAGGGCTCACGACTTGCAGGGTTAGCCTCTATCTCTATGAGATCCATCTACTGCCAGTGTCAAACCACTGATGAGCGTGGACCCAAACTTCGTCTCCTGCCTTTTTAGGAGGCAGACGATGGAGCTGTGCTGATGCAGCCGACTTGCACAAATGCCTGGAGAAGCAGGACTGCTTTCTCCTTCCCCAACCTGCCCCAAGCTCTCTCCTCACCAGCCAGCGGGGCTCAGCTCTCCTCCCACGCGTGCTGGCCCCAGTGATGCTGCAACTGGGCTCAGCACTAACGGGGGCCGTTTGCCACGTACAACGGGCTCATTATGAGCTGCTCCCTGTTTTGGAACTCGAGGCATCCTGTCCGTGCTGCTTTCTGTGAGTAGCCATTTCTGCATATTGTACAGGCAGAAAAACAAATGTCATCTAACATTTTGGGGAGAAGGAGGGGGACAGCCAGTACGACTCACCCATGGACTAACCCGAAACATTCTGCATTACAATTTACTGTGATGGAAAGCTACAATTAGCTCTAATTAAGGCAGCCTCATTGCCTTGCCGAGAGCAGAGCTGCTGTCAGTTCCATTTTCTTACCTTTCCACAACACCGACACGCTGCAATTCAGCAGATTAATACTCCTGGCACGAAGTACTCCCCATGTAACACTGATGAATGGGCGCTGAGGATTTATTACTAATACGCTGCGGTGGGGCCCCGAGGCACTCCCAGCACCGGGCTCCCTCGGATAGGGGGTGCATTTATTTAGGGTAAAAAGTCAGAGCATAGAGGGTGCAGATGCGGGAAGTGCCCGGGGTGACGCCGTCCTCTGGCAGGGCTGGGATAAATCCACCTTCCTCTGTGTTACAGGTAGTGACGGACCCATTAGAGCACAGAGCCAGTTGCCTCCAGGCATTGCAAACTGAGTATGGTTCGTTGCTGTATGTCCTGAAGAGTCTCAGTGACATTTCTGAGCTGCGTCTCAGAAAACCGCTAATAAAAGGATAAACCCCAGAAGTTGTTATAAAGCATATCTCATAGATTTTTGTCTCAGTCAATGAGCATCACTGGGCTTCCTGGAAAGAGATTTAAGACCCCCTTTCACATCCTTTCTTACGCTGACCTCTTTGCAAACTATTTCATGTGCCGATAAGGCATGTAACCTGCGCCTCTGCCTTAGGATGAGTGAGCATTTCTCTCCTCCGTCCTGCGATAACAGCCGGGGCTGCTCTGCTCTGTGTTCAGCGCAGTCATGAGCAAAGTGAGTCATTCTCACCTGCGATGCACTGTATTCAATGAGCAGAGATGCTCCATTCTTGCAATTAAATGTAATTTCTCTGTTGCCCTAGAGAAAACAGAACCTTTCCTCTTTAGTGCAGCCGGTCTTTTACTGAGGCCAGGACAGGATTTTATTATAGCTGTGTCGCACGTGATACTGAGTCGAGACTTCTGCCATTTTGGGTCATGGTATTAACTGAAAAAAATCTCTGTTACAATGGATGGATTCACATCATTGGATATCTTGAATCTTTTCCTGAAATCAGTCATCTTCAGGGATTAATACAGCTCTTGCTATGGGAGTGTCGAAGCCTCTGACAATCGCACAGTATCTGTCCGCACACTCTTGGGCTTGGCCAGGAGCTGGATTCTCCCACGTGGGAAATTCCACCCCGTTTTGCTGCTTCTTTTGAAGCAGAAAGGAATTAAACATAAAGAAACGTTGTGATTCAAATGCAATGCTTTATGTGAATTTCAGACCATAAAATGGTAGAATAATAGAATCATAGAATCATGGGTTTGGGTTGGAAGGGACCTCTAAAGGCCATCTAGTCCAACCCCCCTGCCATGGGCAGGGACATCTTCAACTAGAGCAGGTTGCTCAGAGCCCCATCCAGCCTGACCCGGAACGTTTCCAGGGATAAATATTGGTGCATAGAAGGAAACCGTTTCATTTCGAAATAATAAGAAATTCATGCATTCCCTCCCGGGAGGGTCAGAAGAGGACATTTTGACATGGGGTGGCTTTCTCATCTCCTTCGCAGAGCAATGCCAGGACTTGGGGAAAGGGTGCCAGGTGCTGGGCAGCACAAGGAGCTCGCTGGTGATCAAGGCATTCGGCTCTACGGGTAAAACATCCACCTCCCATCTGCAGAGAGATGTGAACAGCAAAGGGATAACTAGCTGAGACCCAACAATTGCACGTCATTGTGGTTAATGGCTTATTGATGGGATTAAAGCTTTTCTTTCCATCATTAAGATGCAAGATCTGGTTTTAGTTTTTTACTAATTTGTTTGCTCGTAACTGTTCGATAGATCTTTTCTGCAAACATGCTTCCATCTCTGGGTTGTTCACAAACATGTTTGCTCAATGTATTCCTGTTCGCTTAACAAATTCCAGCTGTTCATTAGTATACCTATCATATGGTATTACTTCTGTTTCCTGAATGGATGCAATAAAATAGATAAATAAAAAGCAAATTAAACAAAAAATGAAGGGTGGAGGGAAAAAAAAGTCTCATCGATATTTTCAGGAAGAAGTGAAAAACATGGACTTTACACTGAAGAGGGCAATCTTTCCCCTGCGGAGGCAGAGCAGTGGGGCAGTGGCGAGGCAGTAGCAGGCGTATACTGCATCAGCCAAGGTCCAAAGCCATAACCCTGAGTTATGATGAGTCAAAAACGTGGGAAAGCGACAAAGTTTCGGTGTTCACACCTCTAGTAAAAGCTCAGCCCGCTCTGTATAGCCTATTTCACCCTGCACTGTCATCCTCAGCATATAAACCTCAAGCACAGTGCAAGGCTTGTGTCTCAAGCAGAGCAGAATGGAAAGCAGATTTCCTATTTCCCCAAGGAGCTTTTAGGATTTCCAAGTGGTTTTCCACCTGAACCTGAGAGAGGATGGAAAATCTCAATTTTTTGTGAACTGGAATCAATGAACTTTCTAATTTTGGCTTGGCTGACAAGCTGTATTGATTTTAATTTTATTTCTGTTTCCCTAGAAAATTACTCCTATTTCACAATGGAAATGAATTCAGTTAGGAAAAAAAAAATGACCCAACGTGCCTCCTTTCCCAGGCACCATTCTGGCTGCTTTGACAGGTCAGTCACATTTTCTCCCTTGGGAATTTTTCAAAAATGGGATATTTGTGGAGACAGATTCTGAATCTTATCATGCAATCTATGTTGGCAGATTTAATTTTGCAATAAATATTTTCTTTTGAATTAAATAAATCTATTAAAATACCAGAGGATGCCTGGCAGATGCAGGATTCATCCCACCTCAGTGGAGCCACCCATATCCCAGCCACCCATATCCCAGTCGGGATAATCGGGGCTGCAGACTGGGGAGTATTTCAGCAGGAGCTGTCGCGTTTTGGCACTCTTGCGTGAATGTGTTTGGAATATATTTTCAGTTCCTCAATGCACCTTGTAATTGAATCAGATAAACACGTGGAAGGTACAGCGATATTCAGGCGACGCTAAGCGCTAGTTGTATGATTACAGCAAATCTTTCAGCTCCTCTGAGCTCGCTGACAGTGACTTATTTCTGTATTTGTAAGTGCTGCTGTTTGTGATGGAAGAGTTCACAGAGCGATAAACAGAATAAAAAGCCGGGCTGAAGAATGTGATTACTGTAAAATCTATTTATTTCAAGTATACTAGTTATTTCTATTATGGGACATTTTAGAAATAATTCTGCGTCTTGAAGTAGTTTAAAGAAGATTAATTTTCCAAGGAAAAAAGCCTTTCTCAAACCCATTTTATCTGCTTCTTGGACAAAGCGTGAAATTAGGAGCTTATCCTAAAATCGCTGAAATCAAAGGCAGGTCTTTCCCTTGACTTTAGAGGGTTATAAATCAAATTGGATGTGAATAGCTGAGCAGTACCATTGTAATGGATAGCTGGTGCACGGAAGAGTGATGGGGCTGGAGATGTGCAGTACCAGTAAACACATGCGTGTCACCCGACAAAAGACGGGGTTTCGCTGGGCTGAGTGGCGGAGACAACACCTGAGAGCTTCGGACTTCACCCAAGACGTTTCTGGATCAAGATTATTTTTCCAAACCGGGTCTCTTGTTGTACTTTCTGCCTAGTTAAATGACCAGAAACCTTGAAAAGTGTGGTAAAGGGGGACAAATGGACAAAGGCTCTTCTTTTACTCTGAAAAAGGAAAATATGAGGGCAAACCCCATATTCTGGGAGGTGACAGTAGCATCTTCCAATGCTCCACCTGGATCCAAAAGACACCAGTTGTCCCCACCCCTAGAAAAATCCAAGAAACTAATTTTCAGGCTTCCTTACAGTTTTTAGCCGGTTGCAGGAGGCTGATGCTGAGACCACGTAGGCTGTACTCCTACAGGCGGGTGCCCCATGGGCTCTTCCCCGGGTTACAGCCCATACCCGAGCTGGGTGCTCACGATGTCCAGTCCCAGAGAGGGCTGGAAGATGCTGAATATATGGACCAGGAAAAAAGCTCTTCAGCTTTTCCATCCCTGTTTCTGCATCATGATCCCTGCTGAGGACACTTCTCAGGGGTTTCCCACAGATCTTGGGACTGTGCTCCTGTGTCTGCTGCCAGTGAGTAATATTGACCATATCTGAGGGGTTTGAGCCCAAAATCAACAACAGCTCAGCCGTAAGACTGATCCGTTGGGATCCTGTTGCTCACAAGGGTTACTGATGCTTCCCAGCAAAAATTTTTGCATTTCAGTTGCATCCTTCCTTTCCAAATACAAAACTCTTGCTAGTTTCTGTTGAATTTATGAGGGTTTTTTTTGTCTGAATTCCCAATGTTAGTCCTGAAAAGAGTTAATGTTTTATCAGAAACCCTCGTTGCTGCACATGGACTAAAATTTCCCTGGATTTCTGATTCTTTTTGGTTCTCTGCTCTATTGTTCTTCATATTAGACTGACCCTTTTGTTCAGTCTATTCAGTGTACTTGTTTTTCAGCAGCTGCCTGGAAATATTCACAAAGAAACCACAAAAAACCCTCAATGCATCAAAGAATACTTCTATGGACTATTTGAGAAAGAAATTAGAAGTAAAATAATCAAGAGGTGGCAATTAATAAAACATAAAAATGATCTTCCTGCTAAATGGTTTTTAGTTACATTTTAGAAAGTGAAGAACATGGTGGCCTTTGCTCTAATCATTTATCTGATGGAATGGTTTATTTTGTATACATATTCAGATCGCTGTTGTTGCTGTGGCAGCAGAGTTAATTCTAGCTGCCTGTCAAGGAAAAAGGCTACAATTACTTTCCCACTGCTGCAAGTGTCCTGTTCTGTATGTGTCAGAGATGGTCCTATTTAAGCAGGTCATAACAATTGCTATTGCCTGGAAGGGCTGTCCGGGCTGGATCCGTAACAATGCCGGTGTTTCAGATCCTCTTGCAAATCTAAGGGGTTGGTAAAACTATTTTCCTGGGGCAGCAGCAATCCGCGGTGCTGATTCTGCCACCCCAGTCCCTTTGGGTTTTCCCACATTGTCGCTGCTGATGTACCCCAAGACCCCAGGCGTGCACCGGTACAGACACGGGCAGCTCTCTCTGTGTTTGGGGTCTGTGGTGCCCGTACAGTGTGAGGCTCCTCTTGTATCTCACCTTCAGAATTAGCCTACTCCTACTGTGCAAAAGACTTTATTTCTGTTAAAATTAGGGGAGATGCAGGGTTTGATCCCAGGCTGGGGGAATCTTGTTCCTTTGAAGTCGGTTTATAGTATTGGTCCTCAACAGCTGAGACCTGTCTCGTGATGGTCTGACTATTATCGTGATGGTCCCTGATTATCAGGGATGCATCTTCTGAGTGTGCTACTGAAGGCATCGCCTCCCATATCAGTGCATATTAATTATATCCTCCAGCTGAGCAACTCGCCTTCAGTATACACCAGTTTTGAAATCCATCCCTGTGAGGCTCAGCTTGACCAGAAAGGGTGGGATACCGAAAGAGGAGGGAGCGTCTCATTTCGAGGATGTGCTCACATAGGAACGCACGGGGGAAACCGGAGGGGGGTAAATGCCACAGTTAAACTTGTGCCGAGCTGCTTTCCTAACGAGTCCTAAAGTCTCCCTTTCTTGAGCCAGCGGTGTAATTAGCTTCTGAGTTTAAGACAAAGTGAAGTGAGTAGGATCACATTTGCTGGTGGAAGGAACAATCTATTAAATTTGATAGATTTAGAGATAAAATGACTGCTTTTTTCCCCAAGAAAACACAGTCATTCGTTTATTATGTTAAACTTTAATTGATTAATGCACTTTCTCTTCCCTCAGAAGCTCTAAAATTCCTTCTCAAGACCTGCCTTCGCTGCTACCTTGTACCTTCCCCTCTGCTTTTCTCCAGTTAGTGCATCTTCCTGTGTACTTCGACTCTGTCCCCGGAGATATTGCTGTGCAAAACTGCCCTGTCAGCAGACCCCGTGTAACGAGCTCTGCACAACGAAGCGCAGACCTCGGCTACGAAATCTGGATTAAGGCACCTCACTAAAAACATTTTGCTTTGCATTATTGAGAAGAAGAACAATGTTCGGATTAGCATTCAGGCTTGGTGTGAGTGTAGGGAGGATAATTGCAGATAGTTAATTTATTCAAACTTAATTCCTATTCCTCATTACTCCCAAATAATATTATCTATATAAATCTCCCTTGAAGAAGCATAGGAGTTATTATTTCCAATGGTCTGACAAAGAGGAAGAGCTTGTAACAAAGTACAAGTCTGCTGGGTCTGGCTAAAAATTAGGGGAAGCCAAACTAGCCCTGAGAGCTGAGATGGTGCCCGTTGTTCCTCCAGCCTTCACTTGCCCCAGGCACCGGCCGTGAGCTCTGCCCTCCTGCCCGCCCGGCTAACACGAACCTCATGCAACGGAAAAGCACATATGTGATCTGGAAATTCATTCCCCTGCCTGCCATGCTGGAAGCAAATCCCGTCTTTTTTTTTCCCCTTCTTTGGGACGGTGTGTTTTAGGGTTGGATGGGGGGTTGCCCGTCGGGTGGGAGCCGTTCCCCAGGGCAGATTCACGTGTTGCTCCAATGGTTCCTGTCTCCAGCGAAGCAGCTTGCAAGTCCTCCCCTTGCCACCTGGCAGGACTTTTCCTGCCCAATACTTCTCCGCTTCTGCCTGCCCTGTCTGCCAGCGTAGGCAGGTCGCTGATCCTGCTAAATCTCCCCAGCTTGCCCAGGCAGCCAAGCCCCAGGACCCTGGCTGGCAGCTTCCCAGCTCCATCACAAGCCTGGGAGGACAACGCTGCTGTCACCCCGGGGCCCGTCCTCAGGACGCTCTCAACTCTTCATCAACAGCATGGCAGGTTCTTGTAGGTTGAAGCGTCACTGCTCAAACTCCTGACATTTACTCACCAAAAATGCAGGTCCAGCCGCCCCATGCAACGTGTTCCCCGTGGTGGTGAGCACCCATGGGTTCCACTGAATCAACACTGGGGCGGCGTCAGCGAAGGGTCAGGGATTGGATGGACAAGCCTCCAAGCGCCCGCTTGAGACTTAAGCCAGCTAGCACTGTGCTAATTAAAAGCAACTTAGTTAAATGCTTTCCCTCTGGGTGCCGGTTTTTGCTATAGTTGGAAACCAGAGGCCGAATGAAGGGCTCGAGCACTGCTCTGATGCGTGGGAAACGGTTCCTGCTGTCGTTGCAGCCTTTGCTGCAAACAGTTCATGCTCTAAATGAAAGGAAAGCAGGAAGGTAAAGCAACCAGATGGCAAGATTTGCCTGTGGCTCCAAAACTGGTGATTAGCAGAACTAGGAGGAGAGCCTCGGTCCCTTAACCCCCATCCCAAAGCTGCTCACCCCTACGGCTGTGCAGGGTTTTCCAGCGCACGGCCAGTTTGTCATTACTTTTCCTGTTTGACTTTTTTATTATGCCAGCTCAAAGCTTCTCTCTCTTGCTGATCAAGTTTAAAATAATTATTATAATCTGAAAAATTGTGTCTGTCTTCCTGGGAATTAAATATTTAAACTCTTAGACAAATGGCCTTGCTTATTTCTGTTAAAGGGTCATGCTCTCAAATGTCACAATAAGTTAAATGTACCTTGAAAAATAATCTCATTTCTGGTTACTTTACTTTTCATTCCACTTTACCTCCATATAAATTACCCACACTAATTCAATCAGAGGGTTTGACACCGCAGCTCCCTGGGTGGACAGCTGGGAAAACAACTGTCACCTCCGATAGGGAAAAAATGAAAATGGTCTGGTGAGAAAAGCCGAAGGGGGTGAACACCTCCCTTTGGGTCACACACCGACCCCGCGATGCTTCTCAGGCTTCCTCGCATCATGGCTATTTTGTTATGAGCATCTTCTCTGCTGGGGGCCTAACCTCTTGCCACCGATGGACTTGCAGAAATGTCGGCACATTACAGTGTTCCAGAAGACAGAATGGTTAGGGATATGCTCTTTGGGTTTCGCTTTTATAGTGTAATGAGGAAAATTGAGGGTCACGTGTTGTAAAGGCAGTTGGGCTGTGCCCACTGCAGCAGCTCTGCAGGCTTTTGCAGTTCCACGATGGCGAGGGCTGGCTGGAAGCTGCCGAGCCCCAGCTCTGAGCTTGCTAACTGGTAGCTCAGGGCTGGGAGAAACCTCCAAACGAGAAAGTCACTGCAATCACTGTCGCAAGCTGTGACTTCGTGGCCCTGAAGGGGCTAAAGAGGTACTGGCACAGCCCAAAAGCCTGTGCAAAGATATGACTTCTGAATCATTTCATAAAGCACGGTTGGAAAGTCTCTAGTTCAGTGAAAATTGGCATGTGGCTAGAATAGAATAGAATAGAATAGAATAGAATAAATAGAATATTTCAGTTGGAAGGGACCTACAACAATCTTCTAGTCCAACTGCCTGACCACTTCAGGGCTGACCAAAAGTTAAAGCATGTTATTAAGGGCATTGTCCAAATGCCTCTTAAACGCTGTCAGGCTTGGGGCATCGACCACCTCTCCAGGAAGCCTGTTCCAGGGTTTGACCGCCCTCTCGGTAAAGAAATGCTTCCTCATGTCCAGTCTAAAACATAGACTCTGATACTCTGGATACTCTGAACACAGCTGCCTTGAAGCAGAAAGTGTGCTGCTGTGGCCTGCTATGTACATTTAGCGTATCTCGGTGTACAAAGTCTCGTTACCACTGGTAACGAGACCTGGCTATTTATTTTGTTTATGGGAGGAAGGATGTTGCCATTCAGCCACGTCTCCTGGAAGCTCCCGTGGCTGGATTCGGTGAGGCAGGATTTGACCCCTCAGTCTCTGGCACTGCTGCCTGCAAGAGGTGTCCAGGCTGGTGGCCCGTAGCACATCAGATATCATGATGGATTTGGACATACTTTGCTGGCAAAGAGCCCCCAGGAAATGCTGTCCTCGTGCTGCCCCACGATGCTCGAGGTTTGCTGATAACAGACGTGTCATTGCTTTGATTCTTCGGCTGGTGACGTGCTCTGTTTCAGCTCGAAATGCCGCAAAACAGCAAGAGAAGCTCAGCTTTTAGGGAGGGAATGATCTTCGACCGAAATCACTCAAAAAGCAGAGGAATTCTTAAAAGGAGGGGTTTGCAACCCTTACTCCAGCAGACCTGCCAGCTCCAGAGTCTCCGCAGGTTTTTCCCTTCCAGCAGCGCACGGCTCGGCACCTTCAACCTGCCAGTCCTACAGCGTGGCAGCGGTGGGGAAAACGGATCCCTCCTGTTACCGAGAATAGGCACGATGACAAATTACCCGTCGCCGCATCACCTGCTGCTGCTGCGGCGGGTGCTTAGCTCCTCGGGAGCCACGTTCCCAGCCCGGCACGGAGCAAGGAGCCGCAGCTAATTTTAGTCTCACCTTCCCCGAACTGCCTGGGGAAAGGGCAAAGCAGACAAAAGTTCATTTCTGCTGGGATGAGAAATTGGGTTGCAGGCGGCTTCGCAGCTCGGGGGAACTTGGGGGTGTGTTTTCAGCAATGACCGTGTCGGGTCCCTGCACAGAAGCCTCTGGGCGCTCTACCTGGCTCTTGCGCTCCGGCCACGTGGCTCCAGGGATTGATGCCAGAGGTAGGAGTGCTCCTAAGAAAAGTCTTCAGAGAAACCCTGTGCTCAGCAGCTGCTCGTGTGTGAACAGGAATGGAAGAGGAAAGAAACTCCGGGGGGAGTTTGTAGACGCACAATCTCATAAGAACCAAAACTTAAGAAAAAACATCCATGATTAAAAGAGGTTTTGAAAGTGGTAACGCTGCGCTATTTCAATCAATTCATTTGATACCCACTCATTTCGAAGTAATTTATCACAATTAAGATAGGCATTGTAATACGGTGTTGAAAACTCTGGCAAATTACATACCATTATGCCATTCAGTGATGTTTGCAAGCCTCCTTTTCTTTTTTTTTAATAAAAGCACCACATTTACATAAATCATTATTTTTGAGTGCTCAGAGCCAGATCTCATCTTCAGTCGGGGATGTGGGCGCCGGGGAGGGGGCAAAGCCCTTCGGCTGCTGCTGGTCCTTCCCGGGGTGTGAAACTGGGATCTGAGGTCAGCAACAGGGTGGTGGGGAGCCATCTGCCCGCTCTCATCTTCACCCGTAATCACTTCATTGCTGCTAAATGCCTCTGAAAGCCCAAACCCAAGCCCTGAGGGCCCAGTCCAGCGGTGGAGGATGTGCTCACACCAATTCCCATCAAGGTCCAGCGACTGACATAATTTGATCCATTCCAGGGCTGCTGCTAGACGTAGAAAAGCCAGAGGGAAAACAACCTGATGCACCCCCCAATGCTATTCCTCTGCTAATATGCCCAGGAACCTTTCTTTTTAACCAGCGATAAGAAAATCCACTTGTTTCTCAAAATTATATTCTGGGGGGCTGAGATGGGGAAGTTTAATAATTTCTGCTAAATTAAACAAAGCTGCAGTTCCCCCGGCAGCCAGAGTTATCCGTGAGTGATTGCAGAGAAAAATTGAAAGAAGTCAGGACATTTCATTCTGGGTTTTTCCAGAGGAAATATTTCCATCTTGAAAAATACCTAGTATTATTTTTTAAGGAGGGGGGAGGTCAAAAAGGGTCAGGATCAGTAAACAAACCAAGCCATTTCAGAGTGAGTCACACAATATGTTTTGCTTGACTTGTAAAACAATACTTCCCCCCCCAACTTTCATTGCACTAAGGTAAACAAGCTGGGAAAAAAGAAATCGCCTATCAGCAGAGGATGACAAATGTGTTTTGATGTTTGGGGTTTTTTTCCCCAGCCCATTTTTCCATCTTCCTTTACTCATTATTAATTAAAGGCAGCGGTTTCCCGCTCTGCGGCCCCACCTTTCACGCGCTGATGGCTGGCGGCACGGGTAGGACCAACGCTTCGCTGACTGCAACCGCGGGAGAGACGGGGCAAATTCTCGTGCAGCGTTTTCCCTGTCCCACCCATAAAAGTTTGGAAAACCCTTGTTGAAAAAACAAAAGTGAATGTGTCCTGGAGTCTTTCCAAGCTGTGAATTTGCTCCTTTCTTTAAGTATAAAAAGTGCGCAGGAGGGAAAAACACAGCTGGACTTGCAAGTTGTTGCAGTTCTTGGGTTGGTTTGGTTTTTCTTTAATTTAATTCCTCTTCATCCACTAGGACCGTAAGCAATGAGAGCGGATAAACCAGGACAGCAGGATCTCAGTTTCTCCATTTCTCTTAAGTGCTCCTCGGCTCAGCACTCAATTTGTGATGAGCTGTCAGGGAGAAAAATGTAACTCTTGTTCAGCATCATAACCAGACAAACAATTTGTAAAAAATAATCTTTTTGACAGATCATATTCCTTTTCCTGCATGAAAACAGCTTGTGGGCTTTTCTTTCCCCTTCATCAATTTTTTTTCCCCCCCCCCAAACGCTGTAGATGAGTTGAGTGGATTTCGGTGCAGTGATTCAGAGATTAAAGTAGAAAACTGGAGCTGTTTCGACAGAACACGTTGACGGGTGCTGGTTTCTCTGTTCCCAACCACATCGGTGCCTGGCCATCGCTAAACACGGCGCCGATCAGACCTGAATGCAAACCTCCCCTTCCCCAAATACCATCCAGTGCTGGCCCAGCCCTGCGCCGTTGCTGTGAATGCACCATCGAGACAGCGTATTTAAGGAAAGCTGATAGAGGAGCAGTTTTGGCCCCGGCAGGCTGAACGTGCTGCACGCCGTGAGCACTCGCATTGCAGCTGGAGTCTGGCACGCGGTGGTGGCCCTCCTGCGTCCCTTGGGGATGGACAGAGGGACCAGAGGGCCAAGACATCACCGGGGTTTGACCGTGCGCAGTGCAGGTTGTAGGTCTGTGCTTTGTATGTGGTGTTTTGCCCGTGGAGGCTTCGAGAGAGCTTTCTTTGAGGGTGAACAGAGCAAAGAGCCTCCTTCGTGTTAGTTGTGGTCCATGCAGGGCTGGGGAGCGGGGCTGAGCGTACGGGGTGCGTGTCCCCTGGCTGGACCCAGCCCTGCAGGAAAAGCTGGTGAGGCCGAAGGTGGAGAGATGTCTCTGATCTTGGTAATAAAAGATGAGAGGAACTGAAAAGAAGAGGCTGAGGAGACAACTCTGCCTTTAAACAGAATAGCTAATAAGTGGTTTCGGCACATCTCCAGCTGCCTCTGGAACAGTGGGTTAGAAAGCAGTGGGAAAGGCTTTGCGCACCGAGAGTTTGCTCATTAATAACTCAGAAATGGGCATGTTGGTCAAGCTGGGCTCTCCCTGTTGCTGTGCAAAGCTCCAGCCCTCCATCAAAGCCCAGGGAAAACTGCCACGACTCGCTCTGCCGGCTGCCTCTCTGCAAAGCTCAGAAAAGCAAAGCTCGGGGTCTGTCCCTGGTGCGACGGGGAGCAGGCGAGGTTCCCGCCGGGGCTGGGGGCAAGCACTGGCTGCGGTGAGCCAAAAGCCAGGCTCATGCAAGAGATGTCTTGCTCCCAGAGCAATATTTTTAGGCCAATCTCAGCATAGGAGTGGGAATAAGAGAGAGATTTTTGTGATCTTTCGTTCACCTCTTGTCTGCCCAGAAGTGTCAGCTGGGGCTGACAGTGCCCAAAGCACTGACAGGTCCCAGAGCAGACCCAGGCGGCCTCAAACCTCAGAAATATGCTAAAAATCTTCCTCCAGAGACTACAAATACAGAGCAGCGTCCTGTGGTACCTGTGTGCTGAAAGGTGTTCGACGGGAAGGCAAAGTGACAGGGACAAGGCCACGTCTCTGCTAGTGTTGGAGGATGGCAGGGACAACGCAGGGTGTCCTCGGGTGCCTGGGGGAGCTGCCCCTCTCCCTAATTTAAGCAAGCATTTATTTCAGGTAAAAGTGAAGCTGAGCATTCGTCACTGTGAACAATGATAGCTGAATCGATCATTTGAGTCAGCCTTTAGGCTGCAGGGTAACGAGCCGGGGTCAAACACTTAGGGAAGCGTTGCGTCCATGTTAGAGTAATGCTGCTTAAACTTCTCAGAGCCACAGGACTTATTTGGTTCAAATGTAGGGCAAAACTCCAGCTCCATCTTTCTTTGTTTCCCTTGAAGCCATTTGCCAAAGAAAAACAGTTTCTCTAAAACCCACTTTCATTTGCAAGATGATTTTGGGGTTTTTGCACTTACCACATCAGTCTATGAAAAGTGTGAGCAGCGATTTTGATTTAAAGAACTGTTTCTTTTTCCTGCCGAATGGAGTGTTTTGAACCTGGAAGAAAAACGTGGCTGTGAGCACTCAGAAGTCTCCCTCCCCCATGGTAAAGTGCACAGAGATGGAAAGATAGCGGGTAAGTCAGTACGGGCAACTAATGAGGATTTGAAGGCAGTCTCTACAAAGATCCTACTCTGGACAATCCCAAAGCTGACATTTATTTACATAAACCATATAATTGAAATGTCAGAAGAGAACAATTAAAAGCATCAGCTGACATGAACGTCAATGGAAGCACTACCGTGACCCTCTGCTTTCTGTGGAAAGGGAAAGATGGGTTTGGGCTGATTTTCCCTTTCCATTCATTTCTTTAATCTCTCTTCAATGCACCGAACGTCGTGATCTACCAAATACGATGTGTGGCAGAAGAAAAAGGTTTTAGCCTCCAACACCTCAATAGATGTTCCTCCAGCAGCGTGCCTAAGGTCTCATACTTATTAGGCAGCGATGGCTTTTTTCAAGGGTGAATGACATTTTCCCATGTGTTCGCAAAGGACAGGAGGCATCAGGGTGACAGTCCTGATTAAACCACCATTGTCGTGGTTTAATTTCAGTCGGCAATTAAGTACCACGCAGCCGCTCGCTCACTCCCCCCCACCCGGTGGGATGGGGGAGAGAATTGGAAGAGCACAAGTTAGAAAAAACTCATGGGTTGAGATAAAAACAGTTTAATAATTGAAATAAAATGATAATAATAATATGATAATAATAATAATACACAAAACAAGTGATGCACAGTACAATTGCTCACCACCCGCCGACCGATGCCCAGCCAGTCCCCGAGCAGCGGCCCCCCTGGCCAGCTTTCCCCAGTTTCTGTACTGAGCATGACGTCCCATGGTGTGGAATGTCCCTTTGGCCAGTTTGGCTGTGCCCCCTCCCAGCTTCTTGTGCACCTCCAGCCTGCTCAGTCGGCAGAGCATGGGAAGCTGAAAAGTCCTTGGCTAGTGTAAGCATTACCTAGCAACAACTAAAACACCGGTGTGTTATCAACTTTGTTCTCATCCTAAATCCAAAACACTGTACCAGCTACTAGAAAGGAAATTAACTCTATCCCTGCCGAAACCAGGACACCCATCCCCTGCAGCCCCGCGGATGGCCAGGGCAGCGTCTTGCACAGCGGCAGCAGTTAACCATGCGTTAAAAAACATTTGCAAAGCGTTAATGCCAGAGCTGGCTCCCTCCGGGCGGGATTTCTGCAGCCCGAGGCTGAAGCCGGTGCAAGAGCAGCTCCAGCCCGACCTGGGGCTGCGCACCCAGAGGAGATCCGAGAGGTGGAAGACAAGCAGAAAGGAAGGACTGCAAGTAGGAGGGCTGCACATGCCTGGCAGGATTTTAACACGGTAGAGGTGTTTTCAGGTTTCTCCTTGATTTTTGCGGTTCCCCCTCAGCTTATTCCCTCTTCCATAGCTGGAAGATCCTCAGCTGGCCTCGCAGCAGCTGGTCAGACAAGGTCATGTGAAATAATTGCAGCCTGCGCTCAGTTCCTGGTGTCTAGCCCATTTCTTTGCTGTAGGACATCCTTTTATTGTACCTGCCCTTCAGGACGTGGTTGCAATTCTACAGCAATGATAACAATATTCAAGAGATGATCCTTTTGGCATTTCTGGTGGATTTTTCACGCATATCAGGAAAAAAAAGAAGCCGTTCTTACAGCCAGCATCACATTTTTCCAAAGAGACACCTAATGAGAGCATTAGCGTGAGTGGTCTGCTTGTTTGCTCTGTCACATAACTCTACACCAGAGCCCTCCCGTCGTTATTCTGGTTTCCCTTATTGTCACAAGGAGATTTGCACCAGGCTGATCATCAGAGGGCAGTAAATAGGGCCGAAAGCGGATGTTTCCCGCAAAACTCTTAGTCCGTCGCAGCGTGCGACGAGCGGCAAGAACATGACAGTAATCAGAGCTGGCAGCAAGCAGTGGAAAATGTATTTGTAAGAGCTTTGATTAAACTGTCAGCTGGAGTTTTGGAGCAGATGCAAAGCATTTAAACATAGGCTGTTTAGTGGTGGGAGGCCTAATTCTTTTAATTTAAATGTTGGTTTAGGGGAAAAGCTATGGAATGTATTTACCTCTCGGTGCATACACACATCTTGTGCTGTGACACAAACTGGGAATTAGGAGGCTGTGTGTATAATCACAGAGGCTTGATGCTCGTGTTTCTGAAGGATGCTCTCTTGCATGCGTTGAAAAGTTTCCCTTTCTTCGGCACCAGGGTACAGCCACGAGGAAGCGTTAGGGTAACAGGAGGAGGTGACATTCGTGACAAACCCAGGCAGTGGCTCGGCCTGGGCTCGCCCCCAGCCTGTGGACCAGCCTGGTTCAAGGTTGGAGCAAGGTGTGAACTAAGCTCTGGAAAAACTTGCACCAAGCAATTAGGAAGGTAATTAGAAATCATAAGTTGTTTTAGAAGGGCTTAGCCAAGTGTTGTCCCAAGGAAAGGCCAAAATTAGAGCTGATGCTTCCAAACGTCGGTGCTCGCAGCAGGAGTGAGGCTGGTGTCTCTGCAGGGTGGTCCCTGGGCTGCAAGCGGCCAGCGTGGCTGGGTATCCCCAGGGCCGGTTGCCTTTTAGCACCCAAAAAAGAGCGGTGGGATGCCAATTGGAAGGGTTATATTAATGGTAACGAACAGTAATAATTACCAACATGTTGGCACGTAAGGCTGTAAATACGTATCCTGTTTTGAACACCCTTAGAACAAAAATCCTCTCCCCGTCTGCCTTCACAGATGTGCCCCATGCATCCAGGGCAGGGCACATTAGATCATTTAGCCCGGCCACTTCTTTATAAATAAAAAGAGAAATGGGAAATGTCATCTCCCTGCTATACAAGGTTACTTCCAAACTTTTCTGCTTTCTCAGGGTATGTGGATTTTTGCCGTGGTTTCCACCTTGCAGGGAAATCATTAGAAGAAAGACACTGAAATAATCCCACGTTGCTGCAGCGCTTCACGGGAGGTGCCATGCCGCTGCCAGTCCTCCTGCTCTCCTCCCTCGGCTGAGCACCTCGGCTGGGCTGTACCTCCCGTGACTCCCGCTGGATGGGATATTCAAAATTCAGGAAAACACTTAATTCCCAGTGGTTTTGGTGGGACTTCAGTGCATGGTAAGAACGAAGTCCATGTTAAAGGACACTCCAGATAAGGCCACATAATGCAGTAAATTTACTTACATTAGAGGGATCCAGCCTAGAAGGGGATGCTGATGCGGATGGGAGAGGTTTGCTGGGTGCCTGTGCTGGCCCGAGGTGGGGAGGGAGCAGCACAACGCACACGGGGGATCGGGATATGGCACTGGCAGGGTCAATTCGAGCTGCATTGCCGGGTGCCTGCCTGCTCTGTCACAGGCTTCAGCTGGGAAAAGCATCAGATTTGCCTACTTTTAATTCTTTATTTTATTGAAGGAGACAGCTGGATACAGTTTTGCATCATCAGCTCCAGAGACACAGAGACCTTGTAAAAACCATTCTTGCCTGTAAAGCAAACTGAGCGTGTAATAACTGCAGTGACCAAGTAGTATTGTCGCAGCCAGGAGGAGGACAGAGTAAGGGGTGAGGGAGGAGCAGGAGGTTTGATCCTTCCCAGCACAGGTTTCAGGGCAGGGAGCACAGACCCTGGGGAAGTTTCCGTTTCAGACCCACGAGTCCCATGAGGCAGGAAGCAATAATCTGAAATTAATTAAGGTTAAGAGCTCGCTTGCTCAGCTTTACCATCTCTCAGCATAAGCTGAGCTGCACAGGCAAAGCTCTGCCCTCCTCTTCTTTGGAAGCCGGTAGAGACTTAACACAAGTTTTTATAGCTGCTCACTTGTTTTAGTATGAAGCTTTCCTCATTTGTTTGGCCAGGGGGTTGAATGAGGCTGGTCTCCTGGGAGGACAAGCCCTGTTTGTGTTATGTGAGCGATGAGGGAGTTTGCTCACTCCCCCGCACGCTGCCTGCAGCCCATTCCCGAGCAGAGCTGCCACTGAGCCGCTCGGTAGCGATGGCCCATGGAAGGCAAAATTGCCCCTCCTGGGCTTTGGGCAGCTCTTGTTAAGCTGCTCTGAGAATATCCTCGGCCTCGGTGCCTCGGTCCATCTTCTGCCGTGAAGCCTCTGCAGCTCTGCAAACGCCGCTGTAACTCAGCACTGTTCCCCGTGCCAGAAACGGCGCGAGGATGCTGTCCTGTGAACAAGGAATCCTCTGCTGAAAGCGTAAAAAAGCTGTTTGCTGTGTTCATCGGTCGTGTAGACACTGGAGCAAACCTGTCAGCTTTCTGATTTTTGGCAATAGACTTTGGTTGGCTGTTAAAGGTAACCTACTGCCAGGTTTCCAGACAAGTGACCACTGTGCATGGGCAGAGAAAATCTCCCAGATTTTCATGGAAAGCACAGAACAGTTTTACAACCAAACTGGCCTTCACACAAAAAAATTGGAATTTGCAGGCTGAGATAGATGCATACAGCCCCGCATTAATCTCTTGCACTCTTGAACCCATTCGGATTTTAAAAGCCTCTCCTATGAAGAGCTCATACACTGCAGCAATCATAAAAATTATCTTCTATTTACAAGGCCCGAAGGCAATCCTTAATCATGAGCCCACATCTGAACGCGGCACTCCATCATTATGGGATAAGTGTATGAAATGGAAATACAGCCAAGGACTTTGGTGGTTTTCAATTCATCCGATGTGTAATCCTGCTCTGCAGTTCTCAGCGCAGGGGACGCTTTCACATCTGCACACCAAAAGCTGCAACAGGCAGCTCGGTGCATTGCCCACAGCCAGGGCCGCACGTGCCGGCAGCCGGGACGGGCTGTCCCCAGGGTGCTGTGCGCACAGGGCAGCTTGGGGACCGCTGCTGAGTGCTCCACCGCCACCAGATGTGCCCCACTGGGGACCAAGGACACCCAGTCGCTTGTAAGTGGGTGAAAGAGGACTTTGAGCTGCTTTGGTGGGCTCATGCTGCAGCAGGTAATTTCACTGCCTGGCAGAAGAAATGCTCCCAAAATGAACAGACCCCTCCATATTCCTGTATCACTGATGTCTCGGACCAGCCTCCTCCTCTGCGAGGAGCAGCTACGGATTAAATTTGTAACCTCTCCTTTTTGCTTTCCGCATCCCACCTCCCCTGAGCTGCTGAGTAGCCTTGACTCAGTTCTGGCTGATTTAATTCCCTCCAGTAATGATTCACCCCGTTAATAGCTTCTCAGAAGGAGCTGGTTAAGGAAGGAGAAACTGCAAACATTTCCAAATAGAGAAAAGCTCTTACATTTAATCTCAGTGGTTTTGTCACTTTCTTCTGCCATTCCATGTCTGCGACAAACCCCGTATTTTTGCTCAATCTGTGAACGCAGTTCAAACGAGCTGTGTGATATTTGGGGAAAAAAAAACAAACATCCTGTTGTACCCCTTCCCATTTGCTCTCTTAAATAGACATGAAATGAAAAACTTGGGTGGTAATTCACGGTCTAGACACTGTGTTGCCACAACATGCGGCTAATGCTGAGCTCCGCAGGAGTCCTGCTGGCTCGAAGCTTGATTGTGCTGTTTCTTCTGTGACTCCTAAGGGGTTTTGGAAAATGTCTACACAGCGAGAAGAGCTCCAGCTAAGTGCAGCTCCAGCTAAGTAAGAGCTGATTACAGCCCCACGATTGTCAGGGACCACAGCTTTTTTCCTGGGATGCCAGTAAGCCCTTCATCCTGGCAGCACGGATAGGCAGGAGTGGCCACAGTCCCTCCTGGAGGAAAGCCCCCGCCTTGGAGGAAACTTCTTTCAAATGTCCTGAAAACTCAAAAAGAAAGATGGGAAGTTGATCAACCCTGCAGGAGGAGAAAGCTCAGCATCTAGGCGGGCTTCCACCCGGTGTGAAAGGGGCAATGGAGACGTTTGAAAGAAAGGTTGGGAGAGAGACCGAGAGGCAGCAATCCCGGCTCCTCGCAGCCCTGTTCTGTCTCACACCATCCAGGAGGCAAATTCTGCACCTCACAGGTACAGCAGCCAGGGAGTGTCTGCAGATGTCCCACCTGGGAAGGACGTGTTGGCCAAGTCCTGCCCAGAGTCCTTTGGGTGCCCAAGGGTCACGGTGGTGGTTCCCCACCTCCTCATCCCAAACCAAACACAATACTCTGCCTCTGCCTTCAACCACTCTGCCAGTCTGTCCTCTCCCCAACAGCAACTGGTGGATCGGGACTTTTCAACATGTGCATTGATGCCTTTCATCCCTCTGGAGGGGGCCTGGCTTTGGCCCAGAAAGCTTTAGGGTAACAATTCTACAGCTCTTGGCTGCTCTCTGCTCCATCCACCTCCTGCCTGTCCTTTGGCGGTGAAGCCAAAACCACGTGCGACTTGCAGGTTGGGTTTGTTTCGCTGGTACAATGCGTTTTGTTTACAGCTCTTGAAATATGCATACAGAGACCGAAGAGCTCTTTTATGACTGCAGCCTGTGATTGATTCATATGGATGGGAGTTACAAGGCTTTACGATCCCTCCCTCAGTTTTACAGATTTGGATTTATCCTTGGGCAAAAGCTGGTGTCATCAAACGCCAGGAATCTTGGCTCAGGAGAGCCCACGTCTTGTACCCTCTCATCCTGCAATTACTGGGCAGATAATGTTCTCAGCCGGGGAACGTCCATGGGAGTGCGACGTGGCTTGGCTAAATGCCAGCAGAGCTGATGTAATCGTTCACATTCTGGGGCTGCGCTAGTAAAATGTGCTATAGTCTTGCGCACGTCGTACCTATATAATCCCAAACCAAGGAGCAGGAGGGAGAGCTGGGGGAATGACAGCTGACTGGCTCATTGACATTCTCCTGGAGTCTGGTGACCCATCTCCTGGCGCTCTGTGTCTCCTCCTACGTAGGCTGGCGGAAAAAGTGTGAAATATTGAAAAGATGAGGGTGAAAGGATCGTTAAAGCTTGTGGAGAGGAAAGCTTCCCGTGCTGGGAAGGACAGCGGCATTAGCACCAATTTCAGTCTGGAAAACCCAGACATTTTCTGTCTGAAGTGCTGGTCTTGCTCCGCTTTGAGGTGTTGGCATGAGGCAGGCTGAGCCGGGAAGGGGATGGATTCCCACAGCCCCGGCTTCTCGGTGCCTCAAGTCTGAATCAGAGCTGTTCGCTGCCGTCTGTGGACCTCCGGCTGCCCATAAGGCATCAGGAATAGCTACCAGCTCCTGACAGTGCCTGCGAGAAAGCCAGGAGGAATCAGCAGGAACTGGGAATATTTCATAATAATTAGTAAGATTGCAGTTGTTCTTTTTCCAGTAGCGATTATTGTTCCCTTCCAGGCCAGCTGTGTTTCGGCCTTTGCTATTCTGCAGTTTCCTCTTTCCCTGACCATGGAGCAACAGAGACAGAGTGTTTTCTGGACATATCTCAGCTGGTTTGGTGCTGCTTCGGTTTAAAGAAATTAAAAGCCATTGATTTGACAGACTTCTCTGTCCCTTAGCATGGAAGGTCTCTGGCAACATTATGAATTTTTAAAGGATGAAACAATCAATATTTTAAAGGAACAAGTGAAATTTCTCCCCATCTTCAGAGTTATTTCCTTTCTGGAAGAATGTTTTTTAAATCTCCAAAACTACCCTATGATGGACATTTCCATCCTCTTGATTAACTGTGCATGACTATGTGAAAAGGTCATTCAATTTTTCTTCCCTATGTTTCTATAAATCCTCTAAGAATCAGCAATAAAATACTTCATCTTCCTATTTCTTTTAAAAATAAATCTTTTTTTTTTTTTACCCTCTCTGGCCCTTTCCCTGGGGATTTCATCCTCTCCTGCTGCTGTTTTGCTTTCAGAGGCCAGGCATGTTGAAACTGCGGTCACATTTGAAGCAGACCTTGGTGCAGCATTTGAGAGGAGCAAGATGTTCTTCCATGGAGACTTGACTTATGATCTGGCCTCTTTTTTTCATTCTCCAAATAGATAATAAAAGGCATTTAAAGAGAAAAGATAAAGTTTCTCTCCATATATGAAGAAGCATCACAAGCAGAGACATAGCATGCTCGATATGACTGAATTGCAAGACGTAAGGGAAAAGGAGCAAATGGGGGGGAACCAAAGGGGAATAATTCTCCAGCAAATTGTCACGCTTCTGCATTTCCGAACAACAGGCTACATGCAAACAGGCTAACTCCTGCAACTGCGTCCAAAACAAGGTGTCTCCTAGCGTGGTCTGCACGTCAGGCAAACCGAGGCACACCTCCAGAACCCCAGTTTGGAGCTGTTACCATTGTAAGTGTTTGGGGTAAAATCCATCTCTGCAGGAGAGGGTGTTACTGCCGCGGCTGATTTTCCTCACAACACGACAGTACTACGGATGATGCAAAAGTATCAATTTCCTAATTCCTATCGAAACCCATGGGACTGAAAGATTGTCTTAGGAGCCAGGTGTCTAAAAACGTTTGTCAACGTGGGCTTGCTTCAAACAGGAATTTTCTTACTGTCTAGTCCTCCTAAATACTCAACTTCCTTACTCTTCCCATCCTCCTTTATTTTTTCTTCTAAAGAAAGCTTAAGAGGAACCTGTAGGACTAAAGTGCATGTGCCTGGCACATGTAACAAGTCGTAGCAACCAGAATATCCCCCTACACACGTGATTTTTTTAAATCAGGATGTGGTAGTGAGGTTGTCATAGAAACAACTGCATCCATCACCCACAGAATGGTAAGAAGAGACTGTTGTTCCTCGTTCAGAGAGGTATGTGGAGACAACAGGCGGTAGTGGGAATTAAAGGCACTCAGCATCTCAGAGGATGAGCTCTCATTCCAGTGCATCGTGAGTGGTTCGGTCTCATGAAGGCATTACGAGGCTTGATGTTCCTCTGAGCAGACTGAATGTAGGAGCCCCACTGAAGCCTTTCCTCAGGCAAACTTTCTTTGCAGGAACTGGATGCCAAAGCTTTCGACGAGATAAACTAGTTCTCACATTTGGTGATGAGCATGTTCCCAGAGAAGGGAGAGCGCAAAGCCTCTAGTAACAAAGGAGCTTGGAGTGAGCAGATACGGTAAGGTTGTGTGTTGAAGGCAACCTTCCTCGCAGGCTTTCATAACCCCTCCGGTTAATTGTGGGCTTAAGCGTTGGTTTAATAGCTTGAACGACAACGGATCAAAGTACAGTTCATTCACAATGTGGATTGGTCAAAGTCTGCTTGGGCACCTGGGAACATGAAATATTTTCTATCTGTTAACTTCATGTATATAAGCTCTGAACAGGGGGACAAATGACAAATAGCAGATGGCTAGCTTCCAAACAAACTTTAAGAAACTTTCAAGATGAGTACGTTCACCAAATGCTTCTTAGTTGCTAAATAATATCCAATGATTTTATTAGCGGCAAGTCCAGCTCAGGTTGTTTGTTCACAGACATAGTAGCTGCACTGACCTCTCCCTGTTCAGCCAGTTCTCCCCATTCCTGTTCAGCTGGGATTCGTTTCTCAGTGCCATGAAGACCGTCCTGCCACTTTGGACATGGAAAAGGGGATCTAATACATGGAAACAAGACTTGCAAACAACCCTGCAATGATCCTGCAAACAACCCTCGTGTGAGGAGTTTTTGGATCTGCTTTAAAGGTTCTTCATTGCTCCTGTTCTCAGCCTGTCGTGGACCCAGTGTGCGACCTGGCTATCAGATACATCCTAGGAATAAAATAGGCCACTAATGAGCGTTGTACCTGGCCATAAAGTCGTTACTGCGACTTTTATTACTGCTAAGACCGATGTTGGGATGCAATTTACTTAGAGGGGCCAGCAGAACTAACAGACTACCCAGAAATTAGTTGGAAAAGTTGCTCAGGAAAAGATTTTAAAATAATTTCCACTTCTCTGCAGGTTGTTTTGTAATTACGCTGCAAATTACCTCAAACGGAATCCTGAAGAACAATAGAAAAAACTGCCCATGTTCAGATCTCTTCTTTAAGACACAGCTGGTGTTACTGGCTGTTCTTGTGGCTATTTACTATGTAGACTGAATTAAAGATCAATATTTTAAGCAAGTATTGTTTGTACTATGTGTCAGGGGTCCAAAAGCAGAGACAGAGTCTTCTGAACCTGGGCATCTTGGTGCTGGTGTCTGCCGCTTTGGTACTAAATTTTTTAGTGAACTGTGGCACAGTAGAAGGCTGAAATTATGAGACAGTTGTTCTAAGCTTCGGTCTTAGAGAAAATAAATTATTCATGATAAAAGTACTACACAAATATTATCTCCCATTTCTCTATAACCTTCTTTGCTCCCCTTGCAGAATGTCACCTGCTCTTAAGTAACAAATAAGTTTTTAATGGGTCTTCACTCCTGGTTTTTCCTGAAGTCCCTGTACCAGACATTATGAAGGTATCATTTATTACACCATTAATTTCCTCCTCTACCTGTAAGCAGATGAGAAAACTCTCAGACTTTCCAGAAATCAAACCTTGTCTTCACAACCAGGAATCTCTCAGGATAATAAACAAAGAAATCCTAACGAAGTCAAAAGAATCCACACTTTTCATAGAGATTAGCAGGCAGAGCTCAAGACAATTGGAAGCTGTAGCTCACCTGTGACCCTAGTTCACACGAGAGCCAGCTAAAACATCCTTTTAAATATTTCCTGGTAAATCCTCAGCTTAAAAACGAATTATGAAAAAAATAATACAAAAACATATTTACATGCTAGAGCAGTGGCTTTAATTTTTTTCTTTTAAATTGGTAATTAAAGAAAAAAAATTCCTGCAACTTGAAGCTATTCCATCTGATTCTCACTCTTACAACTCGCTTGTATTCATCTATTACCATGTGAATAGGGGAGTGATTACACTCCTGCCAATATATTAGGTTTACCAGAGCAGGATTTGCCTTGATTGGCCTAAAGCAAGGGCAGACTAATTTAGTTCACAAAGGTAAATTAAACTGATAGGCTTTAATTAGGGAAAGTTCCATTTACAACCCAATATGGGGCATAAGGTTATTTGTACTCAGCACAGTCTCAGAGAAGATGACAGCACTTTTCTTTTCTTCTCTCTAATGCAGAATTCTTCAATCAATATAATAGTTCTGGGTCCTGGACTGCATATTCTCCTCATCCTGCCTGCCATAATCATAACCCAAATTTCACTTTGATTCCACTTTTTTTTCCTTTAGTGGGTGAGTAAGGTCAATTTAAACATGTTGCTTCTTTTCTGTACTTTTTAAAAGGTTTCTGTCAATATTCCTGTTAGCCTAAAGCCTGGTTCACTGTCTTATTTTTCCCTCTATTTTCTGTGTACACCTAGAGCTGTACATGCCACCAAACAAGCAGCACCGTCTAGAGGTTGGGGCTAAATGACCAAAACACTTTTAACACCACAGCTCTGAATACTGGAACACCCTTTAAAGCGTTTTATTCTTCTGGTGCAGCCAAAGTCAGTTTTATACACAACTGTGCAGTGATGCAGCTGTATACAAGGTGTGTGATCCACCGATTAGGCTGTAAGATTTGAGCATGAAGAACAGGCTAGAGTATGCTGCCAAAGAAGAAAGGCGCTGAAGGTGTTTTAAGAAAGGCAGAATGAAGGAGAATGTTTTCAGTCTACAAAAATAATCTTTAGTGTCAGTTTTAAGTTCTGTGCACGGTAAAGCATAGTAGAACCACATTTATTTTTTTTAATCTACATGCCGTTTCTCTCTAATAAGGATTCAACATCTGGGCTATAAAAATATAATCATGAAGAGGAAATCTATTAAAAAAGCAAAACAAAACTCTTGAACACAAAGCTTGTAAAATAAAGGCTTGGGTCAAAAGCCCTCACTGACGCAGCTGGTTTTCAAAGAAATGGTAGTAGCTTTTAGCAGGAGGGCAATTGCTGAATAGTGCTCTGCACATCCTGAGTTAAGATAATACAAATAGCCATCTGTGAGAAAAACAGATAGGCTAATGGCCTCTCCTCTCTGGTTAACAGAGCAGGGCTATTCAGAAACGCACGCTGGCTAGGGGGTTTTTTGTACGTTTTGCTTTTTGAGGGTTTTTTCCCTCTCTTTGATCAGCTGCTTTTTAAAAGTAAAAAACTGTAATACAGGAAACCATAACGGAATTCTGTTCGTGTCATCTTTTCCCCTTTCTTGACACATGTCACCTATTTAACCCAGTGGCCTACTAAGCTAAGGGATGAATGACATTTGTTACATTGCTCTACTGGAGCAGATGAATCTGATGTGTTCTCCATTATGGGTAATAGCTCAAACACATTCCTTGCTTCCAGGGAATGGCTGGAACAGATCGAGAGCTCAATTCAACATCCAGGTGCTTAAGTTGAAAGTCACAATTGCTATTCACAAGCTGTTTAGGTTTTTTTCTGAAAAAAAAACCAACCCTAAATTTATTGACTTGAAGGTTAAAAATCCTCGGACTCATTTTCAGATTACATAAGCAGGTGTCACGGGCTGGGAGTGCTTTTGCCAATAGTCTGATTGTCCTCTAACCTGTGCAAACCTTTTTTTTTACTAATAATGTTTGAGCACCTTAAAAGTCTATCATCTGTTTCCTTGCTGATCATGTGGTCCTCTATCAGGCAAGCAGCTTTATTGCTCTCATTTCAGTCTGCCTGAAAATGCTAGAAAGCTGTAAATGTTATATCTATATCTGTGTATATTATTATTATTCTTCACAATAAATATTCATTCAACATACTCACTTATTAGGGTGAAAACCCCAAATATCACATACTGTGCAAATTATGCATGTACGATATAGATAAATACGAGGTGTAATGAATTACCTTTCAGCTGTGTTTTAAACTCACTATAAACATCTGTACTCAGACTGAACTTTTAAAGGCAAGACTCAAAGCCCACCATACTAATGCATTTTACGCCAAATAGAGGAAAATGGAGGAAAATAACAGTGAATACAGTACTTCTGTGTATAATGTTACCCATGTATTTTATATGAAAGATTCTAGACTACATTTTTCTTCCAGACTTTGCATCATTAGTACAGAGATTACTACTGGTAACCTGCTAATTTAAGAACAACAGGGTAGCGAGTGCGATGGGCCATGCACTTTTGCCTATCAATAAAAATACTGTTCATTTTCACAGCTATTTCTTTTTCTAAATTCATCCGTGTGTCTTCCAGGTTCCTCAGAGACTGTTCAGATTCCAGCAGTTTTTTCTTCAGGGATTCAATGGACTCCGTCAGTTCTTCAGCTTCACTGATCAACCTGAACAGAATTACATTAATTAATTAAAAAAAAGAGCAGAAGCCAGTCGATGTTCAAAAAGACATATGAACTGTAATGGGAATAAAGATCAACAGCTACAGAATCATAATACTCAACAACAAAGGACCTCAGAGAGGTCCTACATACTTGGTCAAAAGCAGAGTTCACTTTCACAGCTTCTGTACAGAAGTCTCCCATGATTTAGATAGTACCAACAATGTCTTTTGCCACTAAGCACAGTGGAACTCTCCCTCCTCACCTTCTCCCACTCTGTAGGACACTTGTACTAAGAATTATAGGACAGAAATTGTTAGGTAAGTCACCCAGTTTGACTGGATCAGCATTTTGTTAAGCCTGGTTTTGGATATCTGTTCACTGGTATAAAACTCAAGTGTTAAAGATGATACTAGCACCAGAGATCAGAAAACAGTCTTTACTTTAAAAGCATATAAGCTTTTAAAGAGGCAGCAGCACACCATTTAAAAAAAAAGCAGCAAACTGTTTTTGAAGAAGGACATCATTTCAACTGCAAGTCAGTGAGGGTTAGGTTCTTTACCGCAATCAGCCTGCAGGGAAGGCACATATTTACTTCCTGGGAAAACAAATCCCTGTGTGCTATGCAAACTGAGTTAACTACAAACAGTGTAAGCCTGGCAATTAAACACATGCCCATTCAGCAAAGGACTTGCATGTGCCCTTACATCCCATTAAAAGCAATGTACATACTGAAAAGCTTGCACACGGATGGTTTGCTGAATCAGGACCTTAAATGAGTGCGCCTGAGATGGTATAAAGCATTTGGATTAACTATAACTTCTTCCTCACTGTATAAAGAACAGCATATTGGCTTTGAATGATAGGAACCTTTGCTTCAAGGATATTGTAAGCCTGCAAAAGCCGATTCCCCACTTTTCCTAAGGGTAGGAAAATATGAAGGAGGAGAATGAATTGCAAAGCTTATAATGAGATCAAAACTGACAAATGTGACACTCAGACCTTTAATTTGAAAGGATTTGTTGACCTCCAGTTTTAAAACGGATTATTGCTGAAAATCAAATGCCACCAGCCTAATGCTTTGTAGTACTGAGGACTTGTCTCAGACTATGAATATGTACAGCCCATTTACATTCTCAGCACTTGAAGCATAATTCATTCGGCACATAGTCCACCTTGTGGTGAGCTTTTGCTAGCAGCAAAAGGGTTGCAAATGATCCACGCGCTGCCAGATTTTTTAAATAAAAAAGAAACCACACAGTTCAGAGAAGAAAGCGTAGAGACAAAAGGCAGAGTTGAGTCTGTAGATTTTCTATTTGTCAATACATTAGGTTAAAATGATATTTTCCTCACAGTGATTTCAGTGAATTGAGTTGTTTCTGACTTATATCAGAATCAAACCTAGTAATAAAAGCTGAAGGCTATGTGTTGCCAATAAAAAGCGCAAAAACTGTCTAACATAATTTCTGGATAGAATGGACACCTTGGAGGACTTGTTCAATAGTGTTTACCTGAATTGTGCTTCGTCTCTGCAGAGCTCTATGTTGGGCCGAAAAGACCTGTCATACAGCCTTGTTTGAGCAACTTTCACTGGGGCTTCTTTGTCTCTGATAGCTTCTTTGAGAGCATCAATGTTAGCTTCTTGATCTCCAATCTCCTTAAGGATCTAAAGAGGATACCAAGAAAAAGAACTGTTTAAAAAAAGATACATGTTGTCTCTGTGCATGCTATACATCTGTTCATGGTCCTAGTGAATCAGTTATAGTTTTGACCTCCTATTTGGCCAGAATATAGAAGAAATAGAAGTACAAAGGTGGTTTTGACCTCTATTTCTGCTAATACACTGAGAATCTGATCTTTGGTCTAAAAAGCAGCAGAAAATATTCTGCAGCCTGTTCAATAACTCTTCCATGTCTCCTGACAACACATCCCACCTCCATGAATTGCTTTTAATTGTAAATGTTTAACTGTAAATTACCCAAGAAAAATTCAAGTTATTTTGAATGAGATTGAGAACTGCTGATCAGCTTGGAAATGCATGGGTTGCTGGCATTAGTGAAGAAAATGGAAAAGACAGGAAATTCTGAACCTCTTCTCCCTCATAACCACTGACACACAAGCAAAAAATAAAGTCTACCCAGCTGTCATTACCCAACAGGTGCTACGGAATGACTATTTTTTCCACACTTGCCAATTGCCTAACAGGGAAGTAGGAGCTGCTCCACACCGGCGAAGGGGCAGAGGCTGAAGACACCTCTTGTCACTTGCCGGGAACTGCTGATGATGATACTACTGCAGCCCAGCATGGCTTTCATCCCATAAAAGTGATAACCAGGCTAGCCTAGGAATCCTGGCCCAAAGATCAGCTCCTTGATCACACAGTTTTAGGTTTTAGTTCAGCAAGACATGGAAGAAAGTGTTTAATTTTCTTCATATTTAAGTCCATCTCTTGTTTAGAGAAGCACAACAGAGAGCAGAAAAAGCTGAATTGGAGCCACAATCCAGCTCTGAAGACTCTTATCAGATCCTAAGCTGACACAACATAGTGTTCGATACCTGACATGGACAAAGACTTTTTTTCTAGAGGATAAATCTACTGTGATCTTCTCAAAAGAGACTATCACGCCTGTAGCCAGCATTCAAAAAATAACACTTACTTTTTTCAAATGATGCTCTAGTTTGTGTTTTGTATCGTCCAGCTCTTCACAGCGTTTGGCAAAAGCTTCATTAACAGCAGCACATTGCATCCTCAGGTCCTCAGATACGTCATGAAGAATATTGTCAATCAAGGCACGAAGATTGATGGAAGCCAGTTTTTCTCGTTCTGCCCTATAGATGTTGTCATGACTGAACTTGGCCCATGTCTCCGGTGTTGAGGCACTGGAAGAAGAGGTGAATGGTATACAAATAGGAACCTTGCTCTGTTGTTCAAGTTGCACTTAAGAAGACAATGTGAAGCTGGTTCTCTCCCTGCAAAAGTGTTGTCAACCTCTATTTGTCTTTGCTGTTGCATGCAGTCTAGACTTACTATGAAGGAAGAAGACTAATCCTTTATAAAATTAATAAACTCTTGTTCATCTTGTGGCTTCTGAGGGAAGTAATACACGACACAAAATCATCCAAAGTTCTTCCATCTTTAGCTAACACTACTAAGGCAAAAAAAGTATACACACACTTTTTTGTGCAAGCACAAGCAGTTAAGTCACCAGCAAATAAACACATGAATATATTCAAGCTTTACAGTCTGTGTCTACTTTGAAACAAAAAGAAACAAGATCTCTGGTTATACTTTGCCACGTCGAGCAGCAGAAGGAACTACATAGCACTTGGGACACTCCATCATATGAACACTGCCTGAAAGGGGAGGGGGAAGCAGCAAGATTTATTGTAATAGTAATCCTCTCTGTGTACAGGAAGCAGCACTTGCCTTTCCTGAAAGAATGGCATGACTGCCGATGTCAAATGGCAAGCCTCAATAGGATTTAGATCAGCCTTTGAAAGTACAAAGCCAATTATTTCCAAGAAAAACTTTTACAAGCTCAGTTTGCATATAGTGGACCGACTTTGCCATCAGCGATATGCCACGCTGAGATGGTAGTACGACCTTTACTATCCATGTAGCTATTTTAAAGCTATGACATTGTACGTCCAAAGAAGCAGCAATCACACCTTTAATTCAGAGCAGCATTACAGCTTTCACTGATGCAAAGGATGTATTGTATCTTACCAGGGTTATTTGTGGAGGATAATGACAGTAACTACTCACCTCTCTTCAAACTTCACTGAACCAGGATGGAACTGGATGTTGGTGCTCTGGTTACTGTATCTTCCACATTTATCATCAATGTTGTACGTTTCAACTTTGTCTGACCAGTCCATTTCACAAACCTCTTTGTGATCTCGGTTTAATCTGAAAAGTCATTATTATCACACATTGTTAGTGGAAAACAACACAATTAACAAAACTATCACAGACATTTGTGAAGCTAGGCTCTGAGCCTTCGTCTTTCAAAGGGCAATGAGAACATAAACTTTCCTTTTTGTCTTGAACATTCTAACCAAACTCTCTCTCCCACAAGTATCTGCTAGAAGGACAGTGAGCCTGACGTGTTAACCACTACCCTAGACCTTCAGTACTGTTCTGTGCCTACTGAAGGCTTAGAGCTCTTATAGCCTGAGACAAAGGAGTTGTTGGACTTTGGATTTTACACAATAATCCTAAAACACAGAGGATTTTTTCAATAGTGGTGACAGCTGCAGTTATTATGGGGAGAACAGGTAGGTTTGCCCAACAGAACACTCTTCCCATGATAAGACATCAGGTAGTGCTAGCAGAAGACCCGTCCTCCTCTTTTGCTAGTATATTGAGTGTGACTCCATAAAGTGACCTTATATCATTCTCCACGCCCTCCTATCTAGCCTTTCAAAGACTGTAGCACGCAGACAGTGTAATTTGTCCTTGGAAGATACGAGTACAATGATATTCAGAGTTAAAATTGCTGCTTTGTTGTCAAATGAGTCACACGTCACCCAATTAATTAGAATGACTTCAGATTACAAAAGACAGTGGGTCGTTATCAACTGTTAACACCAGATGTCACTCTCACCTAAGGAATTAAAAAGACTCTGCTGGCCAATGATACTAAATGATGGTACTAAATGGTACTACACCGATCTTAAAACAATTATAAAAAGCGTAGCCTAAACTCAGTAGACTCCTCTCATACTCTAATTGATGTAACAGAACTACTTTAAATTATTGTGCATTTATAGGCATTCTTTCTAAAAACAATATTTCATTTTATCCGGTAGAATAGCACAAATTGGAGCAGATTAAAAAATTCTAAAAACTAAAATATCAAGGTTTCCAGCAGCTAACTCCTTCATATTGATGCACTTTAGGATTCGGGTAACATTTTTCCAAAGGGCTTGTTATAAATTAAAAGCAAATATTCCTTTTGAAATGCAATGAACATCCATACTGATACAAAAGGTAGAGTGAAGTTTCATATTTTAAGTTCATACTGACATCTGGCGACAAAAAAATCTTCTTGAAAAGGTCTTTTGATCAGATAAATCATTTTAAAAGAGCCTATACTACAAATATGTCACAAGGTGCAACAAGGTAGAGTGATATCCAGATAATTCTTTTATTGCACTTAAGTTTAGTGTTGGAAAATCAGAGAACTGAGTACACATGCTGGAAACCAGGACTGAAAATCTAAAGCATGGCTTTAGGGCATGGCTCTTCTCCTACCTTACTCTACTTGAAAATCCTGAAGTTTCATCACTGAGTACCTCTTTTCAGGTTTAAATGGAATTCACATGGCTCATAAGCCTGGCATTGGTCAGATCGTTATCCACTGGGCATTGTACCCCTATATGCCAGGAGTTATTTGGCTATATAAATTAGCTACTAAGGTATTGTGAAAAATGTCTTACCGCATCTGGTTACCAGCTTGTGTCAAAGTTCTTTTCAAAAGCTCCTGGATATTTCTGATAAGTTCAGCTTCCTAGATAAAAACATTGAGACTTCTGTGATATCCAGAGCGGTACATACTATCCTGCAGAGCAATTTGATTTCAATGGTTGTGGATAAATATTTAAATCTTCCACTCATTACCCACTCTTATCCTATTATTGCAAGACACGATTTTCCGAGGAGTTAGCAGATACTGAGGTAACTCAGCTATAAGTCTAAGGCGGCAACAATACTTGGAATACTTCTAAAGCCTGGGGATTCATTATTTTCATATTGCATGTGTATTTTATGAAAAAGTCTATGTTCTATCAGATTAAACAGAGTATCTGAATTACTTGCACAGTCTTGAAGTAGGGAAAAATAAGGCAACAGCATCATGCTCAGCAGACCAGAGTCACTGCCTTGCACAAACACAAGGTGTCGTTTTAAAACTGGGCAGGACATTGTCTGCCCTGCAAGCACAGACTCAGATGTCAGAGGCTGCTGCCTTGCACAGGGATGTGATACTGCAGATCAGCTTCTCTGGCAAGACGCTGACTTCCAGAACCTGCTGAGTCCTTGCAGATACCTTCAGAGCCCGCTGCCTTGTTCTGTAGGAAGCGTTTTTTCTGTATGCAAGGCAGAGGCTTCCCATCAGATTCCTGCAGATCTCCAAAAATACGGTTTGTCTGACGTACAGTGATGAGGTGCTATTTAACATAAAGGAGTGGCAGTATCATAACCTTCTGTTGGCCTGCCTCCTTTGAATGCTTCATATTAACTAAAAACAGAAGTTACTACTCTATGATTTAAACAGCTATTGTCTGCTTCAGCAGGTATAGGAAAACTGTCATACTGTAAACCCAATGACACTTACAGCTTTCATTTTTTTATTAGATCTGTTTATTCCAGGACTCATTTTGCCTCTGGTGATGGACAGTATCGAGGACTGCAGAATTATCTCAAATATGCAATGTTGCTTGAGGGGTTAATTTCCTCTGAGTTGGAAGAGAGTGACTGCTCAAAGTCACGAAGCTGTGCCTCACCTTGATAATGGATCCGATGTCTGAAGTTTCAGCTCAAGCTGGTTTTAGCAGGAATGTTCATTTCAACACAAACGTGATCAAACCAAAAAAGACCATACTTTCTAATAATCTCTTGTTGAACAAAAAGTACCTGGTGCTCATTTTTGACTGCAATAATGCTGCTTTAGGGATTAACTATCAATGCTCTATGAAGTGACTTTACTGACCTGGCGATTACATATTATTATATAAAAGCCAGTCCAGCAAGCATTTTCTTTTTTATTATTTAAAGGAACTTAATATTTGAGGCTCGGATATTAGAAAGAGATTTTGTATATGAAAAGCTCCTAATTAATTTTGCTGGTTTACATCAACGACAGTCATCCAATGACAGCTAAGGGAGTATATACTTACTAATAAACTTTATTCCCAGAACACTGCTGGCACTCGTTGATCCTTGTACTGTTTTTGACAAATAAATGAGTGTGTATGTCGCTGCAGTGTCACTTTCTCCATCACAAGAAACCAACAGGGACCATAAAAAAGATCATTTTATTGTAAATGGAAAAGGACAATCATGATTGGAAAGAAAATATTATTTTTAAGGCTCTAAAAAAGCACAATTAAAATAAACACATAGCTGAAGGTATCACTTTACAAACTGTGAAAACACTAAAATTCACTTCCAGCAGGGAGGAAGTATTACAATGGCTGAGTTGTCAAAGTAAACATTCAAAAGGATTTTAAAGGGTTAGAAAGATCCAGCACTCAAAATTACGTTTATAGTAATTGATATTATTTTGTGTTGGGTAGTCAGTCTCCATGTAAATAAAGAGACAACCATTTTCCTGTGAGTAATGTGCACAATTTTAAATGAGAAAAGCCTTCCTTTAGCAATTAAGGTCTCTCACATGGAAAGAGTGAAATAATGCAAAAATAAAGAATTCCCTTGTTGAATGACCTAAAATAAAATGTAAAAATGGATTCCCTGTTGAGGAGATACACATTCAAATATGACATTTAAAACTGAAGATACAGTTCTCATAATTAATGGCAGTCTAAGACTAGTTAGTGTGAATAAGCAGGCGTAAATGACAACGAATTTTCAACGCTTATCTACTAAATTATTTTTCTTAACTTTTAAAACAGTTAAAACGTCAGATTGTATGGCTGGGAGGAGCTGTGGCACTAGGTTGAAGATGAAGATCCTTTGATCTAGGTCCCCCAGTCCTGGCTGTACTGTCAGGCATCGCAGTACAATCCAGCCTGCTGCCCACCCATAGCTGTGGCTGGCTCGTGGGATCGACGTGGGAGAAGGTCCACACTGCATGAACGCCTGCCAGGTAGCACTACCTGCAGAGGAGCAGGAGCTGGGAATCTCATATACCATGTGGAGGACTTATAAAATGCCATGTCTGCTCCTTCACATTTTCTTTGCAGAGTAAATTCCATCAACAGCCGTGGCAGAGAGCGCTGCAGCCAGGAGCACAGCTCTCCCGGGCTTCGTGATTTCAGCCATAAAAATGTGGGTGATTCCACATTCAAATCCAGGGGTCAGATCTGGGTTTTAGCGACTGGCAGAATAGATGACCTTCATGTAGTGCGTGCACAGAATTGTGTTGGCAATTCATTTGAAGGCCCAGTCTGCATTAAGAGAGGAAAAGCATGTGAAAGAGTTTTAGTAGCTAGCAGCATCTCTGGTTCAGAGATGAGATTTGCATTTCTTCATTTCATGAGAGGACTTGGTAGATGAAATGTCTTTTTTTTTCTCCTTATTTTCCCCATTTATCTCTTCATGTGCTGTCTATTAAAATTAAATACTGTCAAATCTGAAGTGATCTTGGCTTCTTTTCAGCTGTCTTCTCCACAGTTAACACTAATAATAAACCTCTGTTATTATAAATGGTTGTCAATTAACAGGGAGAGAACATTTTGAAGTTTAGCGTGCCATTTATTTTATTACAATATTTAATGCTTATGATGCAAAAGTTGGATTTTCCTCAAATCTAGTAATAAAACCATCCCAGTTCATGACTTTAAGCGTCTAATTAATGGTGCAAAGAAAATGTTTAAGAGCAGATGTTTGTGCCTTCCATGAATTTACAATTTCAGTTTTTTTGCAGCCTGACTTTTTACATCAGTGACTTGCAGATGTCAGCAATGTCTAAATGCAGCACCCAGGGCCAGAATGACACACAGTGAGAGAGCAGCTAAGAGGAACTGGTTGAACCCCATGAGAGAGGCTGTGCAGTCGCCCTTGATTACAAATCCAGTTGCATCCATCCGTCAGTAACAACATGACACCAGATGTCCCACACATCAGGACAGCAAATAAAAGCAAGCTAGCTTACAGATCTCACTAGATTTAGACAGCCAAACAGCGTGTAACAGGAAGACTGTTATTCGTTACAGCTGGAGTGAAAGCAGGTAACAGTCTTCAGAATCCCAGCTCTGTGACTGGCCTTTTTCCCCGCTGGTCTCCAAGAGTCATTTCAAAATCCACAATCTGCAGATGTTGAAAATAAGCACTATACTCTTAACTGAGCTGTCTATGTACAGGACTGTCCTACTGCGCACTGGTTCACTTGGCAAAGCTACAGATCACAGTGTTTGGAAATGGTATTCTGTTGTTTTCCTTGCCCCATTATTGCAGTTAGCAGGAATACATGCATGTGTATCCTTTCTCCACTTTTTTAAACTTTAATTTTACACAGTTGACAGGATCTTGGCTAATGCCTTTGTCTTCAGCATCAGGGAATAGCTGGGGCTGACTTCATTGTTGAAGCAAACACACAACAAATCAACACTCTGAGTCTAGGGTAAAAAAATGGCATAAATTAAGTACATCCACTTATTCCACAGTCATATCTGGCACTCAGTTAATGAGTCTGGACACTGGACATGTGGAAATAACCTTGAAATGCAGTATATATGCAGCTGAAACATGATTTATTGACAGTATACCACCAAGTGCCAAGTCCTTTGCTAGGGCTTACATTTTCAATATTAAATGCGTGCACATAAACATACTAAACTGTTGTTAAACTGATGCAAAGGGGATTCAGAGGAGATGTCATATGGGTTATGAAAGTCAAAAACCTCATACAAAACAGATGCGTGTACTGCTATTTCTGAATTCAGCTATTTCCAATGCAGCAGCACAAAGAAAGAAAATTATTCCACTTGAGAGATTTTATCTTCTTTTTAGTCATCAAAGATCCTTCTTTATTGGAAAAACAATTGTGTCCTTCAACCTCTTTTTCTTAACTTCATTAAGAAAAGATTAATATGCTGTTAAGTGGAGCCAATGAACTTCTGAGTAACAGCTGATTCTGCTATGCATGTGAGGCATTTTCACTTAAATACCCTCATCCCTCATTCCAGCAGTGGCTATTTAGTGGTGGTGTGCATCACAACAGGTGATCTAAATACAACTCCATGCTCAAAGCAAATAGGACAGATGAGTTGGAACCAAAACTCCTTAAAAGAAATAGATGGTGTGCCAAAAAATAAGAAAACCCCAAATCTTATCTGGATGCATAAAACCTTCATCAGAGATACTTCTGTTTTCTTTGTGAGTCATCTGAAATGATTCCTACTGAACAGATAATGAAAGTGCAATTACATGCAGAGATTGAAAACTGCTTGTGTATGTGTATTTGATGTTGCCTCTTTAAATGTCATCTGCCAAGGGGCTGCTGAAAGGTGGTTATCTCAGCAGGATGCTCTGGGAACCGGGAATGGTCTTCATTGCTGCAGAAAGCTGAAAGCAGGAACAAAACCTATGTCCTATGAAAAGGTTTTCCATGACTATGTGAAAGGTAGTCCCTTATCCAGACACGCTCTTCTCCCAGTTGCAGATTTCCCCATGCTCCTGTCCATGGGAGCTGGCAGGAACATGGCAAAGATACCAGAGAATGACGCCGGCACAAGCCTGGGCTGCTAGTAGGAGAGGAAGAATTTCAAAGGAAGGAAATGCCCTAGAATATCAATTAACTGTGTAATTAAAACGGCAAGGAAAAGAATGTCTGTTTCCTAACACAGCTGACTTTTAGAAACTATTTCTTCTTTTTCTCAATTTTTGCACGGGAAGAGAATAAATTACTCCTGATCTCCCTTGCATTACCATTTCTTAAAAGAGTTAAGATTAGAAAGTGACTGGACAAGTAAGCAACATTCAGAAAAAGTATGTCAGTACTTTAGTGATAAAATTTGCATAACTCCTCCAAATAAGCAAACGTAGTAGCACAGAGCTACCAGTGAACTGGGCCATTAACTTGGAAATCTGCGCAGTGAACAGTCAGAATTCATGGAAAAGCAGCTCTAAGTGTCAAGAATTATTAGTCAGTTTTGGAGAGAGTAAGAAATACAAGGTACCATCTGATTTCTTGCAGTGGAAGAGGTGTAGAGTATAGTTGCAGCTTAAAGAGCTGGCAAAGGCACAGAGGGCATATTTTAACATCTATTTGCAAACATTTGTGCCATAAAATCTATTCCTCTGTGAAAATGGGAAGGATTTCCTCTGATATTATGTACTCCTCTTCCCTCTGCACTGGAAAGGTCATTGGCATGGCAACAAAATCTTCATTTCTCAAGAGTCCATCTGCTGCTGGTATACACGCCTCATCTGAACTCACATCATTCTTTTTGGATGACATCCTACTTGGCTGTTGACGGTCTGTCGTCACGAGCACACAATCACAATTTCAGGTGAAGAATTAGCAGCAGCAGCAACAGCAGATGGACTACTGAGCAATGAACAAACTATTCTCTGAGACCGGGAGGAAAGAAAAGAAATACAGTAGAGAAATCCTGCCAGAAAATTAGGGTTTTTTTGGATAATCTTACACTTCACAATTTCTCTAAAATATCAGCAGCTGATGAAAAGAATTTCTTTTCTGTAATCTGAATTTTGTAACAACTCCCACTGAAATATCCTATACACTAACTCTCACATGTTTATATTTTTGACTGAAACAACCTTTTAAATATTGATTACAATTCAGCAACTGTACACAATTCCTCTTCAAAATATTGCTAAATACTATCCTGCTAAATACTATCATGCCATCAACTATGTAAGTCCCTTCAATATTTTTCTAACAACAAATATTAATCATCTGGCTTAATCAGTAACTCATCATGAATCAACTTTCACAGTATATTGGAGGCTGCAGGCAAATAATCATTAATTTACTTGTGGGACACTAGAATATGTATCATTCCAGAATGAAAAATGACCCAGAATCTGTTCTCTGTAACATGTGCAGCCACAATAATTACATCAGCTTTGAAGGCAATCTACATGCAGTGTTGGATCGCAGTGACAGATAACAAAGTGTCAGCTGGAGTAAAGAGTCCTCTACGGGAAGAAAAGGATCAAGCAAATTTCAGGAGAGTCTCAGGTTTGTTGAATTCACACTGTCAGAAATACCATCTGTCTGTGCCCCCCGCTTGCCTGGAGCTATCACCTCATGGAGGTGTCACACGACTACATTGTACTGTTCATTGTGCTGTCCTGCAGGCCATTTAAAATGATGGTTTGTGTTCAGACACTGTAGTACGGTGTTGGATCACCACCTCGTCATGAACCTTGGCAAGACTACAGCATCAGACTCAGTAGTAACAGGTAATGGCAGAGACTGCCAGATTTGGACAGCCTGCACATGGAAACAGGAAAGGAGAATTTCACTGGTCCTGAATAGTCTGCTTATTGGGTACTGCATTTTTAAAGTGTAACCTGCAGAGATGAGGGGACTTTAAGCTGAGCAGAGGCTGGAAGAAGTTTAATGCCAGAATAGGATGCCCACCTTGGTTCAAGAAATCTCTGTTCTGATTTTGTTTGGATCTGGTCTGAGAGAGGGGATCTGGTCTCCTCTAGTCATACTCATGTGATTTTAAATACTTTTTAAACAGAGGAAGGATTTTAAACAATCCTTCTTAAACCTAGGAGTGACAGACAGAGAGTCAAGGCTGCCAGGAAAGGGCACTAGGCCTCTGTGCAGTGCCAGAAGATACCTTCATGAGCTGCAGTTATCACCTACTGACCAAGCTGTTCACCACTTTAGAGACCAGAGCAGCAGTAGGAGAGGGCTGCCAACAACCCTTAACATCCTAACGTCCCGCTCACCTTCAGCAACTCTCTCTCCACCTCATCACTGACCAGGTCCGGGGGTTGTCTCCTCTCCCGGCACTGCAGGTTATCGGTGGCAATGGCATAGGGCACCTTGGTGGCATCGAGCGCCTTTTCCAGCCGCAGCTTCTGGGCCGCCAGCAGGCCGGTCTCGGCATCGAGGTCCTCAATCTCCTTCTGGAGCTCAGCCTTCCAGAAGTATATGTCCTGCAGGCGCTGGCCCAAGGTGGCCATGGAGTCCTGCTGGGCGCGCTGGGCGGTGGCAGCGGCATGTTCGGCCAGCTCCTTGGCCTCGGCCCGGCCGCGCTCAGCCTGCTCGCAGCCGGTGGAGGCCTTGTGGTAGAGATCAGAGTTGCTCCGGCGCCACTCGGGGAGCAGGTACTTGGCGGTGCGGAAGCCAGCCGTGGCCAGGCCGCTGGAGGAGTCGGGCCCCGTGTTCAGAGCCACCTCGCACACCTTCACGGGCAGGTCGGAGGCGGGAACCGCCTGCGGCGCCGGCTCCTCGGTCAGCAGGACCCCGGCCTGCGCCATGGCGCTGGGGCCTCCCGCAGGGCAAGCCCCGGCTTCCCGCTAGGCCGCGCCGCGTCCTCCCGTCGCCGGGGCAACGGCAGCAGCCAATGAGGAGGCGGGTCCCCCCATCGCGAAGGGAAACCCGATGAACAGCCCGCCCCTCGTTACCGCGCCACGACAGCCACCAATCAGAGCGCGGATCCGCCCCGAGGGCGCGTTGGATAGGGCACCCGCCTCCAAGCCGCTTGTTGCTATGGCGACGGGGACACCCAATTGGGAAGGAGCGGGGCTTGTCGGGGGCGCTGGCGGTGTCATGGCGGCGCCGTGCGGCCTCGGGGCACGGACCGCAGTCGCCCTCGGGAATTGGGGCGGGAGGATTTCCCGGCACAGGCCTTGGTGCATGTTGTAACGCTTGTAATTCGCATGTGCGACTGTGTTGGCGAGAAGCTGGGGAGACGTCTCTACGTTGCGTTCTGGCTCCCCTTTGTGCTGAGGAACTTCTCTTTTCCAACCGCCGCGTGCGCGCGGTAACACTTTTTCCTGTTTGTTTCGGAAACACAAGAGGACCCTGACAGGACTTCAGCCCGGTTCCTGCCCCGCAAGCGGTGGAGGCGAGGGGGAGGCGCTGCGTGCCCCTCCGTGCTCGCCCCGAGGCCTAAGGGAGCCCCTCGGGCGGTGGGCAAGGAAGGCCCTGAGGAGGCCCCGGGGCCCCGTGCGGGGGCCTGCGGCATCCACTGGTTCTAAGCCATTCAGTTGAAATACGCTTTTGCACCTCACTCCATTCTTAGACCCAAATGTTCGTTCTTAAGACAATTTGTGTGGCTCTGGCCTCGTCATGGATCAAGGTGCTCGTGAAATCCAGCTGCTGTGGCATCCCCTGTTTAATTTTCACTTGGAGAGATAAAGGCGGCTTATGCTTGAACTATATGAAATTTTGGGGGGGTTGCCATCACTGTGCAGCAGGGAAAAGAAATGAGAGGCTGCGAGGCGAGAGGCGTCTCTCCAGAGCACTTGGAGGAAGGAGGGAAGGTGCTGGCGAGCACGGTGACAATAGAGGGCACTCTCGTCCTTGCACTGCGACCGATCCTCTGTCTTCAATGTCATTTTGATTTAGAAAATAAAAAGGAAGAAAAAGCCATGTGCACTGCAGCCCGCCCAGTGTCATCCAGGCTAATCGGCTCCTTGGGTGTTGAGGTGAGCGATGCCTGAACCGCATCGAGGTGTGCGCGGCAGATAACACACACACACCCCCCCCGTGGGCACGGAGTAATGACTCCCCGACTGCCGAGAGGTGCCATTTGCACCACACAAACTTCTGCAGAAGGCACTTTGCTTTATGAGAGTTTGCTCTAAATCCACAGAAAGTCAATGGTCATTTTTCCTACGGGGTTTTGCACTCTTTAGAAAGATCAAGTGGTTGCCCCCGACAGAGAGCCTGCATTTGAAAGATGCATCAGGCATCGGCTGCAAGCGGCTGCCCGCCAGCCCTGTGCCGCAGCTGGCAGCACATGCCCAGTAAAGGTTCCCTTCCACAGAGGTAGTGTTGAAAAAGGACATTCAGTCCCAGCAGAAATAAGAAATCCTTCGTCGTCCCTTTTGCAAATATGATAATATAATTGGCCCTCCAGTTAAACAGCAGCAGTCGATGATCGCTTTGCACTGCTGAAGTCACTGGAATGACACCCTTTGCTTTCCCTTTGCACTTCATTTCTGTTTCTCTCCTTTTTCATGCATCTTTTGTCTAACTGTCCTATCTGTTCCCTTCCTTACGTTACCCCCAGCCTGTACCTTTCTTTCTCTTTCCTCTGCTTGTGGCTTTCTCTGCATGATGAGCTATGCAAATTTTGCATTTTTAAAGTACAATAAGTCTACAGGAAAATCCCTGCTGAGCTATTCAGAGTGAAAGTCCTTGGTATGGAAAATACATTTTTTGAAAATAAGGGCAGCAACAATTTGCTATTAAGTAGCATTTTTCTCTGAAGTTTTCAAAAGAGCTTTTATTAGTGGCATTGTATCACAGCCCATTCAGTGTCACCCAGGCAGTTTTGAAGGTGGGTCAGTTAGGGCCATGATGGGACGTGGCCGAGGTTGCAAACTTAGCAGCAGGCTGGGCTGAGTCCCAGGCCCTAAATGTGACTAGTAAATTATAATCGTCTCCAACACGGAAACACTGCACACACACACACACACAAAAAGTAAATTCTTCCTGATCCAGTGCAAGGATTACTTCAGCGAGCAGTTTTATGGTTGTTATCCCAACTGGTCAATGTTTCCAAGGACCAGACAGATTTTGGAGAGTATTTTCATCAGGCTGGGTTTTTTTGTCAGCCTAAGCCTGTTTCCAAGTGTTCACAGATGCGTCATGTCCTAACAGGCTGCATATCACATTGTTGCAAAAAATAAAAGCAAAACCTATTGATACCTGGAAGATTCAGGAGTTCCCTTCATTATCCAGGGCAGACCCAGGGACCCTGTGTTTCAAAGCCATTCCGACAGCCAAGTGATTTAATATGCCACTGTAAGATATAAATTATTAACAGCTATTCAAGATGTTCCCAGAGCACAAGATGACAAAACATACTGGAAGAAAAGAACAGAAATGTTTTCCAGCTCAAATCTTTTGACATGCAATAGATTAAGATTTCTCTTGGCTAGAATCCTTTTCACAGGAAACTGGTTCCCCTTCCCACAGCAAATGCTCCTGTTTATGTCAGGTGCCCTGTGAGCTTTTTTTGCTTGCTGCTGCTGCTTCTTTTTGCCTTCTTTCTTTCTTTTGTTTGAATTTTTAAATGTAGCATGAGTGGGCAAGGCAATGTTGTCACCTGGATCCAGTCTTCATGTTTGCACCTAATTCCTTTCATGCTGCCGTCTGTAGGACAGACAACAAACTGCTCGGTGGAGTAGTATAGGTCTCGTGCATGGAGAAGGGAAAGGTTTCCTCTCACACCCCAGCAGCTGGGAAGTTCCTGTCTTGTCCACAGCACAGAAGTACTGGAAACGCTTTCTCCAAAGAAGGTTTGGGTCCTTGAACGTGTTCCTTCTCCCTGTAAAGGCAATCAAAAGCTTGAAAATGTGACACAATTCTATCCAAATATCCCTCCAAGCAGAGGCCAACACATGATATAGTATTCTGAAAATTTGCTTTTCAAGCTATGTTGATGCTTTGGGGGCTGCCCATGGGGACCTGCTGAAGGGAGCAACCCAGCTTACTGTGTTGTTCTAAGCTTAACAAAATCTCAGCAGAGAGCCGCTATATCATGGCTGCTTTCTTGGAATTAATAAGCATAATTACTAACTAAATGCTGTCCCATCAGCAGAGAAATCAGAAACAAGACCAACAAGACCATCTGCCATATATCTTCTTGGAAGAAGGAGCTTTGTTCTCATGTTTAACGTAGGGAAACCTTGCTAAGAATGGAGAACACATCATAAACCTTCTATAGTTGGCCAGGTAGGAAGAGATCTACCGCAAACAGGCTACAGACTGATCACCTGGCATAAATATGATTTACCTCCCTTCCCCTCCCAGCTCTGTCCCAATTTCCACGGAGGAAATATCTGGATGTGCTGGCTGGCAGGGAGACGTGGTGCCTCTGCATCAAAAGCAGTGCAGTCACTTTTCATATCTCTGTTGTGAAGTGCCGAAAGATGCTTCTTCTCTCTCAACTAACGTAGTGGGGTGGGCAAAGAGAGCTGAACCACTTTCCTGGGCGGCTGGGCTGGCTGCTGGGCTTTGAAGTGCTCACTGCTAACAAATAACCAGCCGTGCACAAAGGCAAGCAATCAGTCACACAGTCAGGAAATACCATCTAGCATTTAACTGCAATTCAGCATTTTGCAACGAGGGGAAAAAAGCATAGCTGAAATGGAGTGGTAGTACATTAAAGTTTATATGGTACATCAGAGGGGCATTGGCCTGAGCTGCCCATTCTCAGGACAGACTTGCTTAAAAAATCGATCTCCCTTTTTTTTTGTTCACAATGGACGTTCTCGTGATGAATTGTCTGCAAAGCAGCCAGGGGTTGCTTTCACTGCATTTCAGATCCCAGACCCCAGTCCTGCAGTTTGGACTACTCCCATCACATAAAATTCACACCAATGACCCTAACTGGTGCACTGTTTTACATCCGAGAAACACTGCATCCGAGGATCCTGATTTGCTTTTCTTACCTCTATGAACCAGGCAGATATTCACAAAACCTGTTCAATTTATGTAGTTTTGTCATATTTGCTGCTGTTTGAATGATCCAGTTTCTTGAGTCATGTAATAGTCCTTGAAGCTCTGGGTCTGCCTCTGTGAAATGCAGCTTCTAACCCAGACTCTGACCAAGGAGAACTTGCCGGCAAATGCCGGCCAGGTCTGAGCCGTTAAATGCACAGAAGCTAGATGCCAGACTCTTAAATCTCACGGCTTTCATGTCCTCTCTTGGCTCACCTGAGTGCAGCACCTGATTCTCCATGTCCACACTGACCAGGGCAAGAAATCTTGGGCTCAAACTGGGCATTGACAGGGAGGGCTGTGTGAGCCCCAGCGAGCAGGGCTGGGGCAGAGGGAGGAGAAGAGATGAGCCCTGGGTTTTCCCAGGCCATATGGCGTTGCAAGGGAAGGCCTATGAATATCATGGGCCTGGGAGCGCTGCTTCAGGAAAGCCCTCTGCTTGCAACAGAGGGCCAAATTCTGCTCATGGCGACCCACTTGTTAGAATTTGGCTCAGTTTTACTATGAGTGGAACATCGATTTTCTTTATTTAATATAGCATCATTATACTTTTTATCTGCTGGCTGCATACCCCAGTGATGAGTACCTTAGAAGGGTGATAGATAGAAAACACAGTGCATTCATCTAGATGATAGATAGGGAGAAAATGTGGTGAATTAGTTCAGAGGAGAGAAAATGCAGTCAATTATTTTACATAAGGCAGCGTCTGGTACTCACAATCCCTGCCTGGGAGTGACAGAACACATGAATAAAAAGATTAAAGAGTTCGGAAGTTAAATTTTTGTTTTAATATCAACATATGAGCAAAATGTTACATTTCAGCTTAAGAAATAAACATATGCTAGCCTCGGGAGCACTGATGTTCAGCAAAAGACTGAGACCAAAGGTTATCTAAGAACATAGGCATTTTTTTGTATTGTCTCGTGTCATTGAGACTAGAAATGTCTCTGCTGTTTTGAATCTAATCACCCCCTCCTAGAATTTGATAGATTCGGATAACGTTAATTATTTGTAGCAGTATTAGCATTTCTTTTTAAAAAGCAGTTATTTCACAAACAAAACAAAGCATAAATTGAGCCATTCCAGCATGGATGAAAACACCATTTAAAGCTTCATTTCCCAGCCTTATATCTTGGAGGCAGACTGTGTTTGATTAGATCCTTCCAGCGGGTGAGGTCAGATTGAGTGACAGCTATCTATGCCAGATCGACACTCTGTTTATTTGCATTTTCCACCAGCTCTGGGAGTTTGCACTTTCTCCTTCCTGAAATCCATCTTGATGGGGCAGCATTAGACAAATCATTTTAATTACAGCGCAGGGACTCGAGGCTTTTCAGAAGGTCAGGGTCTCCGCGCTGACAGGTTTGATTAAAACCAGACACGGGTAAAGAGACCAGAGTTAGACGGAGAGCGGCGAGTCTGGGCCAAAAGGGAGAGGGACGGCAAGTAGAAATTGTCTCACCTATGCGACCCCCTGACGTGTCCATCTTCCCGGCGGTGGCGAGCCAGGACCGTGCGGCAATGAGAAAAGCGAGGACATTTCTGCTTACACCACAGCAGGGATGTCAAACTGACAATGTGCATTGTAGGGACGCTTGGAGGTTGAGAATAATTAGCTAAAATCCCTGCCTTCTCCTCTCCCGCCCCAGTCAGAGCTGCCATATCCTCCTCGGCAGTAGGTAGCTGATTTGCAACAGTTGGGATCTGCTGCCCTCCCGTTACGCCAGGCCGGTCAATGAGGAAATTCAGTGGCAGTGTTGGTCCAAAGCTGCGCCGTGGTAGGACTTGTTTTGGCAAGGAGCTGCCTGCCGCGTGCTGCCAGGCAGAAGGGCTGGAAGTGGGAGCTGGCGAGTGCCCGGTCGGGGTCTGGCTTGGCAACGTGGGCACCGAGCTGCTGAAATAAAACCAAGACTGTCCTTACCCAGTAGTGCCAGGCCCCTTCCTGCTGCTGGCAGCTCCTCTTACAGGCATGGGCAGAGATAGCTCTCGCATTATTTAAAAAGAGAAAGCAGTCTGGTTGTTTAGACCTTCACTGGAATAAACTGGTTTAGTTCCAGTAGGTAAATGAAATTACACTGACGTTTACCAGCAGAAAATCTGATCTCATGCTTATAGCAAGACAAGATATTATCTCTTTAAAAACTTCTCAGCTTTTGACTTTCAGATTCCACTTAGCTATTTTCTTTTGATATACTTTTGTCTTATTAGATTCCCTTATGCTCATCCAAACATCATCTTGATGTCTATTTTTGGAGCATGTCTTCCTTCCAAATCAAGCCCCTGGCACGTGAGCGTGGGTCCCATCGGTAAGCGTGTGAGTGTGGGAGCACGGCACTAAATCATGATTAAGTCTTTTGAGTTTGTTGAGTCTCCTTCACCAAATTGCCTTCCCACATGGAGGATACGGTGCTCTGTCCCCGAGACCTGCGTGAACGATGAGTCACAGGCGTTTATTTTTGCTTTCCAACAATTGCTATCAAGTCAGGGAAGTGTGTCCTGTGATTCTTCAAAATTGAAATCCATGTGCGGTTGCACATGGATTTCTGCAGAAAGCAAGTCTTGTGCTGTCCTTTTGGTGTTTTTTTTTTTCTCTTTTCCTAATTTAATCTGCTTAAAGGAGCCACGTGGTGATAATCGGACAGTGTACTGCTGACCTTAAGGAGTTCAGCAGCCATCTGTTTAAAACGGAGATGTAAAGAATTTCCAGAGAAGCCTTTTATTATTCTCTTGGTTCAAGAAAATAGCAGGAGGAGTCCTCAGTGTGGACAGCAGTTTTACAGCACTAACAAATTCCACAGCTAACAGGAAAACAATCAATTTATCACCCAAGGCCGCTGCTTTCTCTGCGTGGAGCCCAGAGGTTTGCTGCGGTTTGGAACGATAGGCCACCAGTTTTAGCTAGCTTCATTTTCCCAGCTTTTTCCAACTTTGTAGTTGAAAACAAAGTTTTCAGCTTCATTCTCTTTCTGCAGCCAAAACGTACATCTGCAGGCAGAGCAGAAAGCAGGGATTTTGTTTGAACAAGCTCAGGCCTGTTTAGGGTTTTGTCTGGTACAAACCGGGGCCTTAATCCTGCACTGAGACGTCCTGGGAAGATCCTTGTTCTGGCACGGAGCCCCATCAGAACCATCCACCCTCCTTACGGGCTCCATGCAGCCAGCCAGTGCCTGAGGTTTATGATGGATGGCTAGAGTCTATCAACATCATGGGATACATTAGCATAAATCCTGCATAAATAGTTGCATAAATTAGCAGAGGACTTTGTTTTTTAGCTAAATAATTTCCCTCTTGGGCCTTTCTGTATTTCCTTCAGAGCCCAAAGGTGAGCAGATCATCTCATCCGCTCTGCGGTCTGATCCTGGCAGGCTCCAATAGTAAAACTATGCCAGGTAAAACAGTCAGGGAGCTGACGCTAAAGGTTCAGCTGTTTTTCTCAGCATGTCTAAACCTGGTATTAATCTTTTGTTAGCAAATAAGGAGTGTTCCTCATCCACTGCATCAGTACGTAAGAGAAATTCACTGAAGCCCCAGTGACGGTGTTAAGTTTTGCCCCATAAAGGAGGGATATTTAAGAAGTGAAGCTGCTGCTTTTTTTTTTTGGCAAGATATAAAATGTGCAGATATGTAAAATGTATAAAAGCCTGAGCCTGAAGGTCTTTGCAAATGGAAGCAGAAAAATGTTTAATTTCCGTTTTAAACTTGAGCTGAGGTTGCACTCTGTGCTGTTCACATTGTCTTCAAACTGGGGAATGAAGAACAAAAATCTTCAAAAGCAGTGACTTGGGTAGGTGGGAATTTCAGCACACGATAGTCTTGGAAAGTCTTTTCCATTGCAGAGCTGGAGCATTTCTCCCGAAAAGCACTCCTAAGGCAGTCCCCGCTCCCACCAGGGCAAACCAGTCCGTGTCCTGGGCAGAACCACTCTTGCTGCAGGTAGTTTCTATGGGTTTGTGTCTTTGCGATCTGCTGCCAGAGTCTGGACATGTTGCTGCTTTCCATATCTCTGGCAGCGCTAATCAAAAGCACAATATGGTCTGAGAATTTCACTTCATACCAGGGAATTAGTCAGCAGGAGAGAAAGCTGATAATCTGCACCGTGCAAGTTCTCACCTCCTGCAGCACCTTGCAGTGCGTCACTTGGAAATGGCTTTTGCTGAGCTGCCACACTTTGCCGAGATGTTATTTCCTACCAGAAATGTTCAGTGCTCGAAGCCGGTGTGAACGGGCAGCTTTGAGCAGAGGGGAGCTGAGCTGGGTGACAGCAAGCGAGCACTCGGGGTCACACGAGAGCGTGACTCAGGCCATGGTGGCAAGGACGTGGTGGGGAAAATGGTACTAAATATTTGCACAAATAATCTCCATTTCAGGTTATGGTCCGGGCTTTTTCCAGAATTCAAGACTCAGACTGTCTAACCAAAACAGCAAACCTGCGCAGTTCAACCCTTCCAGCTCTTTACCTTTATTCTCCTTTTCTGAAAAAAATTGAAGCCCCATAAAATTTCCAAGTATGGAGGATGAATCCCGCAAATGTTCTCGGGAAAACCAGGCCCAGGCAGAGAGATGAGTGATGGGGAATTAGAAATTAAAAGCCTGAGTGTGAATATGGAGAGGGATCTGAAAGTAATTTTCTTAAATACATAGAAAAATCCACAAACCAGGTTTCCTTTTAGGAAGGTGAGAATTACTGATCTATTACTTCGGCGTGCATTTCACTTGCTAGGAGGTATTTAGTATGAAAATTCACAGGGATACGGCAGGACTTTCATAGTCACTAAGTGGAAGAGCTTTAATGAAAATGAAGTTTATATCAGGTTTTTGACTGATCAGCACTAAAAGCTTTTTTTTTTTCTGTCTTTTGTGGGTGGCTGATTTTATTTGGGTGGCCACGCTCCAGCTCCATCAGACCACTGGGAGGTGAGAAGGGGTGGGGTTCAATATACAGTTAAAATTGATGTGTGTTTTGGGTTTAATGACAACAACTTAAAATTTCTGGAGTGCATTTCTCTTCTAAGATTCTTCTGATCTCAGCCATTGAGTTTACCTTCATAAACTGCAAGGAAAATGGAAAAGTAATGTCCTTGTCTTAGGAAGGAACTTATTCAAATTTGTAATTTGATTAATATTAATAATATATATTACTCTCTTCTTATTATTAGCAAATCTGACATTAACAGATCTTCTGCAAAGCTATTAGTCGTTGCTAAATATTTACTTAGCAGCATCAGGACATTTCAGCTTATTTCTTTTCTCATGAATCATTTGTTCATAATATCGTTCTATTTTTATTCTTGATGCCTGATCAGTCCCCTGAATTGCCAGCACTGTCTCTGCTCCCTGTTTCCTGGCTGACACCGGCAGTTGACTTTCTGGCACATTGTTCTGGGGGATAAAACTGTGGTTCTAGAAGCCCTGAATGCAGGAGACGGTGAACATTTTCCATAACTTCCAGATACTTATGACAAAACATTAATAATATAATGTTCCCTTAGGAAAGAGCAAACAAAAAGTGGTGTGTTTCCAGGTCAGCTTATTCTATCAGACGCTTTAAAGCAGGGGCAATGAGAAGTGAAGTTATTCCACAAACGCCTGGACCAAACTAACTGTAATTCTTTGGAGAAGTGTGGGTGTATCTCTGCTGGGAAAGTGAAAATTAAAGACGAGTACATTGGGTTCAGCAAAGCTCAAGGTCTCTTTACAAACAACAAGTCATGCGTATATGAGCTAACTCAGAATGATGCTATTTGCCTCGCTCTGTCCGCTAGCGACACCCAGCCAGCTCCATCCTGAGTTGGCTCAGCAGCTCGGAAAGCTGCTGTAGATGGCAGAGGAAAAGGACCCGAGTCTTGGGTGCTCTGGGGAGGCCAGTGTGCTCCTTCAGGATTTACAAAGCCATCTGGATGACACCGAGCTGTGTTCCCAGGGGGAACGGTGAGAGGCAAGACAGCCCTGATACCAAGCCTGCCCCTGTACTTCACTGGCCCTACATATTCCCCAGAATATATCTTATTTATCATACCTGGCTCGTTTCCTAGGACTGAGTCCAAAACTGCTTCTGATCTTGACTGCTGGAGTATCAGTGTAAATACAGCATGCTGTACGCCCTCCAAGAGCAGTCCCCAGCGAGTCGACTGTGGTTATCCCAGACAACAGCCTGATATTAAGATCCCCCATTATCAATGGTTTGACTTTTAGAAAGCCGTCTACATAAACAAAGCCTATTTAGCTTGTGATTGTGCCCTGGAGAGTGTCCTACAATCACTTTCATTTCCCCTTTTGCCTTCAAGCGAAGAGTCTGTCCTAGCGATGAGAGCAGAAACCGAGAGCCACGGCTTGGATCCACTCCCGGCTGAGTTACTGCGTTGCTGTGTGGCCCTGGCCATGGCGGGGCGTTTTTGTTTTTCAGTCCATTCAACTAAATAATGAATATTCTGTCTGGAAATGGTTGAGAGAGACTCTTGTCCCTACAGAAAACTGCACAAGAACAACTAGATAAATGGTAATACAAGGGAAATTAAAATTTAATGGCAATTAATTGAAAACAAAACAAAAAAACAAACTTAAATTCTTAAGAAAATGTTGTACATGATTTTGAGATCTTTGCTTATTGATGGACACCGATGTTTTTTGCTAACCATCCATAAGATAGATTCTGCTTTTTTTGTCTTTGTTCTCCTATGAAAGTTACATTTGGCCAGCACTTTCCATGCAAATTTTTGCTTCCGCAACAGCAGAGTTTTACATGAAAAAACATTCTGATAGAAAAGTTTTCTCTCTTCTTGTTTATATCATTCTCTCCCATCTTTAACAAAGGATTGGTGCCTTTTACTGTACATAGATGATATCTTAAAATGTTTGTATCCTTTGCTTATTTACTCAAGACGCTAAAGGCTCTTTCTCTGTATGACATGTGCTGGCGAAGAGCATTCTCTGCCCTGCCGGGTCCACGTCCCGGGGTCCGCTCACCCGCTGTTCTGCCCGGCAGCAGCTCTCCGAGACGCCTTCTCTCTTCTAGCAGTGATGAGCTTCTCTAAGTGATATCCATGACTGCTAGCCAGAATTTCATTATAAGATTTTCTCAAATGAGTGGACATGTGCCAAATTAACGCTTTTCCTGGGGCCATAACTATACGTGGGGACCCATTTTGTAGCGAGAGGCTTTGGCAGTTTTTTCCCCTCATTAGCACTGATAGTTAATTTGCTGTCCCCCTTTAGTCACTGCTGTTGTCAGATTTGTTTCATCTTCCTGATATTGCTTCTGTAATGGGATGAGCCCCGTGAGGCACGTGCTGTCTTACATGTGCCCCCCTCCATTTTCCAACCTGGGACGTGATGCTGCCCACCTCCCAGGTGGTCTGCAGTGCCTCTGTCCTCACATCTCTGTCTCTTCAGGAAACCCTAGTTATTTGTACAGTCCTTTTATTTATTTCCGAAGGCAAGAGAAGGATTTCAGAGCTGTGAGTTTGTTTGTAGGGCTCCCACAGAGGAAGGGGATTTCCTGCTTCGCTCCTGGTACACGTCTCCTTCGGATCATGCAGTTATCTCCAGGCAGTGCCGCTTTCCTACGCCTGCTCTAACACTCGTGTTTTCCGGCACCTGAAGTTGCGGGAAGGTTTCTGCATGACAGACCTGCCAACCTTGCTGCTGCTCTTGGCTTTGAGCTGCTCTGAAGTGGGTGAAGTAGAAGTGAGAGTCTGGCCGTGCCATAGAGAGAGCAGGCAGTGCCTTTAGACACTTCCCGCTCCTTGGGCATACCCCATTCTGTAAAAGACAACGTGGGACACAGCCTCCCAGATCTGCAGATTTCAAAGCTGAGAATATCACTGTCGTAACTGAACTGGGGTTTGTCTCTTCTTTTTTTAATTTTTGAATTTAGGGCTTGTTTACATTGGAAAATTAACCTGGGCTAACTGAAGGCTGGAATTTAAAGTGGATTCATTCAGCTGCATTCGCTTCTATGTGGACAGAATTACAGAGACCTTAATTTGGTTTGTTGTGATTTGTCTCCAAAATGCATTAAGATAAACTAAATTAAGTCCATTTTTGTTCCAAAGAAATATTTTATATATGCTCATTCATTTTAGAAGTTCTTAGATTAATTCTGCAGAAAATGTCCCTGTGTAGACACATCAACATTCCTAATAATATTTGGCTGAAATGCAAGATAATAGCAAAGTCCGGGCTCAAATAAAAGGGATGAATCATCTCTAAATCACATGCTACGATATAATAGGATAAAGGACAATTGTTTTGCTGGAGAGAAGCTGCCATGCCCAGACCAGCTGTAGGGTCATTTCAGCCTCTGAGACAAGAGCAGGGCGAGTCTGAGGATCGTCCCCTGGGCATCTACGGAGGGTAACAGAGCCTGATTTCCAGAGCACGCGTCAGCCACAGGTCTCACCACCACTCTGGATGCTCACCTGCAAATGCAACAGTGGCAGCATTTGATTCATCAGGATTTGTCTCTTGGGACCCCAAAAATGAGCACAGGATTGAATCAGACCTTATCCAGGGACACGTGAGGGCAAAGGTGTCCTGTCCCGGACTGTAGGGTACCCGAGTCCCGCTGCCGGGTGGCAGTCTGTGTCCAGCGTCCTTTAGGCCGTCGTAAAAGCCATGGAGTCACACAGTTATCCCACGCACACAGCTTTAAAACTGCGGGCACCCTATGGAAGCCAAGAAAAGTTACTTCATATTTGCATTAGTATATCCCAGAATAGGAGGTGACTCCCTCTGCCAGCAAAAAAATTAAAGACCGAAATGCCTATCCATTACTTAAGCACACATGGACCCATTGTCATAGTCTTCATCTCCTGTGCCCCTGGAAAAACTGTTCCTTGGAAATTACAGTAATTGTTTTATTCTCTTTGATCTCTACTAATAAAGCTATGGACTATCACTCAGCAGGAGCTGTTTCTCTTAGTTAGGATCTTTCCAACGGTACTTACATTAGGAAGGCTCTGGGGAAATTTCAGTAAATGCACTTGAAAAGAGCTCTGCAAAACTGCTTAGACCTTCTGTAAAAAATATTTCCCCCGCATTTGCTCAGCACACTTCTCAGCTTGTTTGTTTTTCTCTTTCCTGCAGTTGTTGTTGGACTGAGGTGAAACCTAGAGAAAAGAGTTGTGACTCCTTGTCAAGAGATCTTACGGCAGCTGGAGAACAGAGGGAAAGATTTCTGAATCCCAGACAAGTCACTGTAGAAATCAGACTTGAGAATAACAGTGTCTTGCTGTTCATATTTTACTTTCCAACCTTAGTAAGGAAGATGGAGGGGTGATGGATATCCACTGGTCCTCCAGCAGGGATCCCTTCGTGTCCAAAGCGCGATGTAAGAGCCCCCAGCGTCCCTGATCATATCCCATTATAGGAAATGTCATTCCATTCCCAGGAAGGACAGCATGGATCAGACTTAAAAGTAGCTAGGTACCTCACTCTTACGGAGATCAGTGTAAATTGGGCCTGCTGCATTTAAAAATCCTATTCCCCAGTTTCATGTATGCAGCTGATAGGAACTGTTGCCCTTTGGTGTGGTAGCCCTGTCATTGCCAAGTACTGAGAGACCTGGTGGGTCGGTCTGTTCGGAACTGGTTCTGCAGAAGGACAGCAGCCCCTCAGTTCTCCAGCCCCTTGGACAGCAGGTGGCTTGTTTAGGAATTTGGGAAGTTGTTAGATTTAGGTTTTAGTCCTCAGGCTTTAAACACCACAGCCAGAGCTGAAGATCAGCTTGGCAGATCAAGTCAGCAAGCCAAATATCAGCCCACCTCTGGCACACACAGGAGTGACACTCACGTTGGGCATGGGCGAGTTCTCACACGCGGCTCTTGGTGAGCTACAGCACGCTGCAGTCACCTTCTGTAGAGCTGACAGATGTATGGATGGTTGTAAGAAGATGCAAAGAGAAAGCCAAATGTCAGAGCCGGTGGGCACTGATGGAAGAAATCTGACCCTTTAAAAGCAATTTGCCTTTCAAATGAAGCGACCAATGAGTTCCCCAACCTGTTACATCTTTTGGCTACTTCTTGCTGTTTTGAGATGAAGGTGGCAGTGGCCTTCACACCAAATAGGAAGGGTCTAAAGCATATCCATGTACCTGCCTGCTGCATAACTGGCAATTGAAAACAAGAGTAATTGCACCCTCTGGTCTCGTTTTTTCTTTTTCCCCTCCAGCTAAAAACTGTAAAAGCTCAAAAGACCAACTGCACAACCTTAAAGTCATATTTACTGTGTTTGGCATCCTGCCACAGGCGATGGGAATACGGTTCTGTAGATGTTGCTAGCTGACTGCTGCTTTATGCTTAATGATCTCATGGATGTGCAAAGTGAAGAAATATAATCCCCAGTGAAGACAGGGGGCAGGGTTGGTAAGGAATAAAAAGCCTCTTCCTCTAAACTGGTTTTGATCTTTCTATGGGCTGGAAATGAAGAACAGTAATTAAAGCCTAACTGGAAGAGATCAGAAAGCTTTTAAAATTAATAAAACTTGTAACAGGCATCAAGGATGATCATATTTAAAGACTATGCAGGCTGACGTGTCAGGCGGCTCTCAGAGCGTATGCTCTCTCTGTATAGGTGTGCCAGCCCTGGGAGTGCCGGCACGCACACGGGAGCAGGAGCCATGTTCCCAGCGACACTGCGGACGACACCTTCCTCATCTCCTGCTGGGTTTTCCCTGCCGTAATTCCTTGGACCACACCAGGATTATTCCAGATTTACTCTGGTTTGTCAGGCTTTACCTACAGGGATGCGGGCAGGTAATGCACAGGAGCCTTATTCCCAACTCAGTCCCTCACCTGGAGCTTGTGTTTTATTTTTCACCACTCAGTTATTTTTTAATGACGAGACCATCACCACATGACATGCCTCCAGCAGGTGATGCTTTACGTGAAGAACCTCAAGCTGCATGAATTGACAACATTGAAAAAAATAAAATAAAGACATATCATTCCTTCCTGAGCTTTTAAAGGCAAGGACATCCTGTGTATTATTTGTAAAGATAATAGTTTAATGGCATTTTAATACAGCCATTGTCCTTTTAAACACAAACGTACTTTATATCAGGAAAGAGGCAGGCAGACTGACCGCTGCCTCAGAGGCTTTGAAAGCGGCCATTTTACAACAGGTTTGCTCCATGCTGATATTATTTTCCCACAGGAGATAAATGTTCTTGGTCTGGTCCTGGGGAGTATGCAATGCTCACACCAGAACAGCCGGGCTCCCCCGCTGCAGGAGCAACAGCTCGGAGCAGGGGACAGAGACCTTCACGGCTACAAGTATCTGAAAGGTCTGGACCAAATGTCTGTGTTTTACATTTTCTTTATCCCACTGTTTGAAGGACTGTGAAACACATAAATGGCTGATGCATGTGGGCACCAAGAGTGGGTCTCCTGAAGCGGGTGAGCAAAAGGTTCACCATGGACATCAGAGAACTTGCCCAGGAAGAAAACATCTTTCTGCAATGCTCCAACATCTGCTTGCGCTGCCATGAGTGTAGCAAAGCTCTAGGTTGGCAGCACTCTGGCAAAGGCATTTTTTTCCAATTAAAAAAGTTCTGGACAGAATTAATGCACTTTTCTCAGCTCCAGAGCTGACCGTTGCGAGAGTGAAGAGAGGGAGATGTTCCACCTCTTCCCTTTTACCCATCTGGATGAAAGTGATGTGCAAGGAAAGGACAGAGAGCAGCCGCTAAGTCTGGCTATGCTCCGTCGAGAGAGGAGGATGGGAAAGGAGAGGATGTTTCAGCCCTTGACTGCCATTTATTCCAGCACTAAAAGAAAATGAATTTTTAAATCCTAATGCTGAAACACCTATTAAAAAGAGTACTAAACTATGGCAGAAGAGTGTCTGGGAGGGAGGGCTTTTTGGATTAACCCAGATGATTTATTTATTTATTTTTTACTGCAAATGAACTCTCACTGGCTTTCTTTAAAGGTTGCCTTTTTTTTTAAACTACTGTGCTGGGAAAATGCTTTTAAGTTTCATCTGCTTTGTGTGTGTGCATTTTCTAAGCCCTGGGTTTATTCCTTATTGGAAAATGGTCTTGGATCATCTCTGAGTTGGAAATTTTATTTTATTTATCAGGTGCGTGTGAGAAAGAGGTTTTTTTAACTCTTTAGACTCTTTTTCATTGGCTGCTCAGCACCATGTCTTTGGACCTCAAACTGTGAGCCAAATCCTACCTGCTACACTTCTTCTTCCCGCTACCACCCATCATCTGCCAGCATCCCATCGGGGGCCCTGAAGCTCCCTGTCTCATCTCCTTGTGTCTCTGCCTTGACGCAGAGAAGGGGTTAAATGGGCTCTCTCAATTCTGCTAACGAGCTGTTATTTCCTCCTCCTGGCACTGTCACTACCCACAGCTCCAGAAGGAGAGGCTGTTTTTCCTGCAACACCCTCCATGGTTGGTGGAGAGGTCTGGAGGTGTCCGAGAGACGCAGACATTTTCACGTGTTGTGCTCCTGGCTATAATCAGTCCATAGGCTGTGGATGTTCATGGGCAAAGTAAAGCTTTCAAAAATTTGATCTCTAATCCAAAATGTTATTACATCCTTCTACACTTCAGTATCTCTCTCAAGAAAAAGCTCTGTGCTGACAAATAACACCGAGAGAGGAACAGTCATGTAGGGATGTACCAACTCAATTTGCAACCTTATTAGGGATTAGCTCTCTGGCCAAAACCTGTTGCCTGAGGATTACTAATAGACAAGTAGATTTTCAAAGGGTGCCCAAGTCAGCTCATATTATCCAGACTTTGTCCGTACTCAGCCAAACCCTAAAGCACTAATTCTCAAGAGATGTCTCAGTTTTAGGTGGCTCAGGAAGAGGCACAGCAGGACAAAAGCCCGCATGAAATACATCAGTTACTCTTTCTCCCAGGAGATCACCAGTTGCCCCAAATCCATTTGCTTGATGCCCCAAACCCATTTGCTCTGCCAGAGCCCTAGGCTAGGCCCCCCTCCGCGGGATGTTTCTTATTCTCTTGTGCAGAATTCCCTTAAAAAAAGCCATAACAAGTGGTTTCCCTGAACATATTACACAAATTATGTTTTTATTGATTACAAAGCACCACTGGCTCGAAAGAACACTCCCATGATGCTATGTATGCAAGTATGTCACATAACTCTCTATATTTATCAACTTCCATCTTCAAACTAGTTAGATTTTTGCTTCATTAATCACATTAAAAGGCTGTTCCTGAACCTCACGCCTCTGATGGTTAGGATTACACTTCTGATTTCCATCTTAATTTATTTATAGCCATTTGATTCACGTTGCCACGTAAGTAATACTAGAAATACAAAAATAAAAGATGATATTTAACAATCTGTCTAGACTGAGGACAGAGAACGAGTCAAAAATCCCTATTTTTATTGTTGACTAAGCATATGATGGTATATTTTACTAATAGGAATTTGTATTTCAAGAACAGATGAGCAGACAATATAGATGTTAATTTACTGAAACCAAAACACTTCTCAGTCAGTAAGGTTATGTACAATTTACAGCCCTATGGCAACAGCGAATGTCAACGGTTGGACTCGATGATCTTAGAGGTCTTTTTCAACCTCAATGATTCTATGATTCTATGATTCTGTGTTGCAGTTAAACCCTGCTTTTGCAAAAGACCTGGCTCTCCTTCGAAGGCTCGGCTCACTCTGCTAGCTGGTGAGCGCTTGGGCTCTGGGACTGCCTGTCCGAGCTGAGCCGACCCTCCTGCCACCTCTGCCTCTTTGGACGCTCACCTCTCCAAGGCATCAAATTTCCATCGTATCACTATTCTTCATAGCATGAGTAGAAATCAGAAAGCCACTGATTTAATCCAAAGGTATCTGGACCTTTACCTGCTGAGTGTTTTGCCTTCAAGAGGCCAGAAGTAGCCATAGGTGGGGCTTCTTTATTCATATGCTTGTAAGAACAGATCGCCTCTTATGCTCTGGATTGTGCAGCAATAAAATCCATCTTCCTTGCAGAATAAAGCTCATGTTAAAGCCAAATTCTAGGTGCACAGAAACTCCTTCTATTGTCTCCAGGGGATATTGTCCATCCCAGCAACTTGAAAGCCAATAGGCTACATCTGAAACTATTTAGTCCTCAAAAAAATCTGCCTTCCACAAGAATATGCCTATTTGCAGCTATGAGAAGATAGTTATTTGTTAGTGTTTCCTAGCAATGGCATAAGTATTGTCAGTTAGAAATGTTGAAGAATTTTATTCCATGAAGACACATTTCAGAGTGTATATTATCCCTCTCCTCTAGAGGAGGAAATGCGGTGTAAAACTGCATAGTTTTCTTGCTTTGCCAGCACTAATAAGTCTGTAATCAAGCTATCATCACCCATGTGATTCAAAGGGTTTCTTGTTATTTGAGCTTCCCCGGGGAATGGTTTACTCCTCGCACTGCTCTGCCGTGTCATGGTCCCACCTGCAGCAGGAGGAGGCGGCTGTGCTCCCTCCACGTGCCTCTGCTTATCGGTCAGCCACAAACCAGCACAGCTCCGGGCAGCTCCTTGAACCGGGGTTGGACCTGGCGCAGCTCATTGTGCTGGAGCAGGTTAAAAGCTGGTGATGCCCAGCAAGAGCTGGCAATGGCCAGGCACCGGTTCATCTGGATGTGGAAGAAAACATCACCGCATTCGTGTTCCCTTTGTTGAGATGATGTACCAGCAAAGACTTCCTCTGTGCGTGGTTTCTGAGGCGTGTGATCTTTGCAGGGAAATGCTGGCCCTTTGCGCTGCTGGGAGTAACCGTCTTTGCTGCTTGGCCATATGTCCTTGCAGAGCTCGGTCAGGTGGCTCAGCCGCAGCTTGGGACACATGCATGCTCACGGGCCGTTTCAGAGTCCTGGGGAGCACACGAGGGCTGAAGGTGGCTGCTGTGCTGCATGGCCATGCTGCAGGTTGCAGGGGCTTAGGAAACCCAACTCTTTCCAAGCCAGCACAGCCTGGCTTGTCCTTCCGCTTGGATTGCCTTAGCACCATCGCTGTTGCTTAAAACCTTTAATGCTCTGCCCCCTGTGCCTAGCCAGCTGGCTTCCCGCCTACCCAATGTGCCGTTGTCGTGTTTGTCATGGTCGCGGGCTCTGCACCTCCCCTTTGGCTTGTCACCGTTGCACGGGAGGAGGCAGGGAACAGCTGCCAGGGCCAAGTGTGCAGCCAGCACCCAGGCAGGCGTCGGGACTGCCACCCGCCTCCCCACGGGCCCCTGGGAGGGAGCGCTGCCTCGCAGGGTGTCACACATGGCCAAGGGCTCATCTCTGTCGCTGGCAATACCATGGTCACCTGGCCCGCAGGCATGAGTCTCGAAGCTGGCACCCTGCTGCTGGAAAGGCTGGAGCATCTCACACACACTGCATTTCTTCCCTTGGCTCGTGTACGTATCTGTAATATGGCATATGTTTCTTTTTCATTTGATAACAAGAGACATCAAAAGATGTATATTGATTTATTGCCTACAGAAATGCACACTGTAATATGGCTGCAAGATCCCAATGAATCTGCTACGTCAATAGCTCCAGCCCCTTCACAGAGAGCAAATGGAGAAATCTGTGAATTAATAACTTCCCTGACCTCCAGCCTCTTCAAGGCCAAACAGCCAAAGAAGGAGTTAATCCAGTAATCCATTTTAGCATCTGGAAGGCAGCACACTCCCCGCCTGAGTCTGGACTTACAAAAAAAAGTGAAGAGAAGGAAAAGCAAACAAATCTTAGGGCTGGGGAGGGGAGGACTGAAAGAGAAACAGAAGGGAAGGAGAGGGAAGGATTGCAACCCGACAAAGAAAGCGGCAGGCTCATTTGCAGTCCCCGGCTGCATGTTGCCTTCATCTTGCAAAAGAGGTTTGGGGCTTTATTTGTTCCACCAGGAGCAGCTGGGCTTTGTGAGTACTCACCGCTGGTTTTTTGCATTGCTCAGTGCTCAGGGGAAACTAAAGCTTCTGGCAGTGACCTCAGCCTGAATTGCTCCTCGCCTCTGCAGCGAAGTCCCTGACCTTTTCCTGCCAGCTCAGCCAAGGGCACTGTGAAGCTCCCGCCCGTCCTGGGACCTCGGAGCGCTTCGGCAGCCGCATAACTGCCGCTGATTTGGGAATTCTGCTTTCATACGCTATTCTCAGTCACTTTATTACTTTACCAGACTCTAACTAATCAGCTTGAAATTTCCTCTGTAAATTTAAATTAAAAAAAAAAAGAGGAAAGAAACTGGCTAAAATATTCCAGCTGCTCAAAAAAGAGGAGAGAGGTTAAAAAATACATTATATTCCTCATTTTAAAAGCACAGCAATGGTTTGCTTTGCTGTGAACGCTAGCAGTCCAGCTTTCAAATCCCAGTGTGAGGCTCAGAGTGGGTCAAGGATTTGCTATTCTCCCCCTGTGAAATTTGCCTGTGTTGGGACAGAGCATGAGCTGCTGGCAGACAGCTCTGCGCCGGGCTGGAGCACTCCTGATGGGCAGCAGTCGATTTTGCTCTTTTAAGTAAGTTGCACCCTTCAGACAAGCCATTGCTGGGACGCGAATAGACGCCGCTCCCACTGCACATTAAAGCACTTGGCGGGGGGGAACCACCTTTTTGGGGTGACTTCCAACGGGATGCTTGGAAATTGTGGAATAGCTGCTATCACCTCTTCATAAAGCCATCTGCTGAGCATACACAAATGTGAGCTGGTGAATTCAATATCACAGAATTTATTAAAAATCCAGTCAGTATATGGAGTTGGACAGAAGCTGTTAACAGCATGAATGGACTTTTGGTAGCAGACAGAGCCCAGCTGCTTTAAGGAAGACCCACTCCATGTGCTGGGCATCAACTTGTATTATTTTGATTTTGGATTACGGTACTCTTTAATTAAAGGTCCTAACTTTATGATCCAATCAACCCAGATAAATAACAACTCTCTTTTGCAGATCAAGTCGTAGGCTTATCACTTCCCAACAGCCATATTTTAAAGACGATCCATAAAATTACACAGCAAATCAGCTTACATAGCATCTGGTCGCTGCAGCTGCGTGCAGGCAGAGCTCTGCACGTGTGCTGACAACTGCATTTCAGCGACACCGTGCCATCCTGGGCATATGTCCGACCCAGCCCTTCTCCGATTACCACCATAACTGTTAACTTACTGCTTCCTCAGCAGTATTATACTCTCTACTACTCATCCCATTCATCCCACGAAACCTCTAGCTCAGAGTTGTTGTAATTATAAGGGGGGAGGTTACAGTGCTGGAGGATGAAATGTAATGCAATTAGTAGACTATTATTTTACCCATTCTTCACCTTTTCCTGCCAAATAGCTTTGTTCTAATGAAGGGTATCAAACAACCGTTTCATTGTGATTTAATTGAGCCGTTACTTGTGCCACACAGACATCAATGAACGGTTATGGGAATGCTTTTCAGGGATCAGTGGAAAATTCAGCATACTGGATTAGCATACATATCTGTAAGGGATGAGTCGTGCCAGTCCTACCTTTAATGCCTGCTCGTTTCCATGAGCCTTGCTAGACTCAGCCTCTCTCCAGTCTATGCAAAAATTTAGAACCCACTACAAAAGCAGCACAGGGGGATGTGACACCCTTTCCTTGGGCTGGTTGGGGTCGGTGGGTGCAGAGGAGCGGTCAGGATAGGAGCCACGGTGCTGAGGGAGACTCTGAAGCAATTTGCCCGATATAATGCAAAGAGCTTAGGATTGATCCCAGACCTTGTTTCCACTCCTGTATGTGAGCAACCCTTTTCCCACACCTTGCGAAACTGCATTTTCTCGATACAGCTTTGCAATGAATTTGGCAGAGATGAAAGCAAGGGCAAGTCGCGGCAGCCGCGGCAGGGCTGAGTATGAAACTCCAGAGGGTAGCTGTAGAGCTGAGACAAAAAGCCTGTGCAGACCTATATAAGCTAAACTTGCCCCCAGATAGCACCGCTGTCTCATTTCCTGGAATATATTACCTAGACATAGCTGACAAAAATAAACAGAGGAAAAAAGACCGTTCTGTAATGCAATCAAACCTCAGTTGCCCATTTGTTTTTGTCCTTGAAAAGAGCTAATAACATGGTAATTGGTGGAGATATCTCCCAGGCTCCATAAGTGAAAGCAAGAGAGAGATTTTCCCACCATGAAATAGGCTTATTTTTCTAAAGAAGAGAGGGAGGTATTACCCAATTAAAGGAATCCATACAGATTTCTACCTGATGTCCAAACCAGTGAAACCTTGTTCCTTTGAGTGTTGGCTTTTAATGGCTCAGAGATTTTTGGTGTGACTGTGGTAGAAAAGCATCCCTGGCATTTGCTTCTTGGCAAGGGAGGATCCAAGCCCACTGGAGTGTATCGAGGGTCAAAAATACCTGGAAAAATTTCTCCACTATGGCTATTCTTGCTTGGCAAAGCTCATGGTATCCAGCTTTGCCCCACGACTCACCAAAGTGGCAAGCACTGTTTTTATGTCCCAAATCCTGTAAAGTCAAGAGCCAACCAAATGGAGAATATTCAGCTAAAGCACATTTTGTCTTTTAAAATAACGTCCCTGAGCTCCCTCGTCTCCTTACTCCTGTCGTCAAATTCGCATTGAAATTCACCTGTTGTAATAACCAGCCGTTGTCACCCAAAAGGCACACAAAATTTTGGGCCACAAACAGCAAAATTGCTTTCATCTTTCACAAAATGCCCAAAGCAGACTCTGATTTTTTGAAATATCTGTTCATTCACTGAGCCTTATTTTTTTTTTTTAATTGTCACATCTCTAGCTGGGGTCCAAAAAATATAGAAACATCCTGAAAACAGGTCCTAAAATTCAGTTCTTGCATTGCCTGGAGTCTGACTTGGAGCTTCTTTTGGCTCTTCCAGACTGAAGGACTCCAAGGGCAGAGACAACACGGGATGTGGATGCAGGGGGCGGCAATCCTGAGAGTCGAAGGTAGGTGCCCAAATTCCAGCAAGTATCTCTGCATCTTAATCTTAAAAGCATTTCACAAAATCACAGCCTAAAATTGTGGAGGGCTTGAATAATCACCACCACCACCAAATGTGTCTGTGAAGCACTTCTGGATCTCCCTTTGCCCCGTTGTGGGTGTCCTTGCTCGGCTCTGCGGGGACTTCCAGCGGGCAGTGCTGTACCGGCTCAATGGGAGCACCTGTGGGCTCGCGCCGCTGGGCGCTGGCCTCCACAGCACCCACGTCCACGCCGCAGAGTCCAAGAGGATGGTCTGAGCTTTCACGGAAAAAAGCAGGAGTGCAACGAGCCAACCTCCCAGGCTCTGCCTGAGCCCTCCTCCACTTCATTGTCTTGCAGTGCCAGTGCCAGGAAGACCCCGAGGTACATGGGAAGCATAAACTCTTAGTCCTCCGTTATCTTGCACATTAATTAATATTATTTAGAGCCTGATCTATGCTGCTTTTATCCTTTGCAAAGTACTTATGGTTTTTTCAGGATCCAGGAGCTACAGAACAGTAAATTATCATTTTATTGAAGTGATTGGCTTTATCCTAAAGCAGGTTCTTAAAGAACAGGCTTTAAAGGTTAAACTCTGTGCCAGGGTAATATGTATATCACATTCCTGGGTGCCTTTTGTGTTTAAAAATCGACAGTTTCCATCTGTGAAAAGAGGAATTTAGACATGCTGATACTCTGACATTTAAATGTGAGCAGTGGAAGATAAACACAGTCTGACATAAAGTAAATGGGGTGACATTAGGGAAAGTTAAATTTCAAATATTCATGCTCCTGCTTCTACCTGCTGGGGTACTGTGTACCAGAAGGAGCGTTACCATGCATTAACACTGTCACGTCTCTGGCGTTCGTTACAGCAGGTCGGCACAACACACCCGTGAACGTGATCTTTTCAAAGCAAAGGCCGTAAGCTTGTTCAAAACCTTTTCTGGGTAGTGATGAGTCTTACATCCCTACTTTGCAGCTAGCAAAGCTAGGCTCAGAAGAGATTTAGGATGCACGTCTCCGCCATGATCTCAGCTGCAAATAATTTTACAGCAGTTCTGGATGTGCAAGGAGCGACCAGCGCAACTTTTAGCACTAAGCCTCCCTGCTCCAGCCTGCGCCTGTACCTGCAGCCCAAGCAGGTCGCTGTCTAGACGTGGACACCCGCTGTGCCATTCTCCAGCCAAGTGAAAGCGCAGGGCTGAGTGGCGGTGAATACCTTAGTGGGCTGGCTGTGATGGGCTGTGCGCATAAGCAAAGTCTGTAGGGAGACGTAGTATCTTTTCTCCTTAAAAAAGACAGGGTTCCTTCACTTGCTATAGCAGTTTCTGTAGTAAATAGTATTATTACAAGTGAAATACAAGCACAGAAATATGTAAAATGTGCTAAAAAAGGTGAGCTAGTGAAAGAACACAGTAAAGTGGTAAGGGGATAGCTAGATATAACATCCCTTTGCAGTAGTCCCAGTCTGGTCTGATTTTGGTGTTGACACTGTCTTGTACCCAGGCGACCTTGAACTAACCCAGGAAAACTTGCATTTGTGATTATTTTTTAAATCTCCGGCCCCTTCAGTAACCTGATCCCACACACAACTGTGTGTAACAAAACAGCTCTTTGGGATCTCGTCTGACTTTCTCTCTTCAGAGCCCCCAGGGTGTGTAGGCAGGTTAAATAATGCAAAAGCAGCTGTAATTGTGCTGTGCAGTTTCTCTGGAAACATTTGAAATATATTAGCACATTGTTCTTTTTTTGTTCTTTTTTTTTCGTGGTCTCTTTTTAAGGGGTCTAGAACAAATCTAATGGTTTAATGAGATATATGACAACACACGACATGAAAGAGATTTTTAGTGACTTTCATTACCCAAACTCAATTAGAGGAATCAGCAAGTCCCCTGCCGTGAGAAGTGCAGAATGAAACCTTGGCAAGATGGGACAGATGCAAGAAGAGAGACTCATTGCAAAACGAGCACAGAGATACTCACTGTACCCCCCAAAGCACCCAATGAATGCCGAAACACATAGATTGCAGCATTAGCAACTTGTCTCTGCTGTTTTCTCCCTCTAAGCTGGATAATTAAACATAAATAGTCCCTCAATCTATTCTTTTAAAAACTATTAATTTAATGTCAGATAAAGTCCTTTGTTTGCTTGTTTCTTGGGAGGGGGAGGATGGGAAATAAAGGCTTGTTCAGCTTTTGTTTTCTTTCTTTTGGTCCCACTGTAAGATATTCTTGGATTTTGCTGTGCGTTGTTATATCAGTGCCTGGGACTAACGTAGTGCTGTTTGATGCTTGGCAGAGGGATTTCAGGAAATCTATGAAATCTAAGTCTGCTGTGGCTGGTTCACACACATAGTGCTGGTCCCAGGCTTAATGCTTGGAGGAGATGCAGCACGTCGGGTTGTTACATACTCCTCCATTCCTGATCTTGCCAGCGTTATCCACTGCAAGCTGCTAAAACCAAAACATGTGGTCATTTATCCAGCTGAGGCCCAGAGCCCCCATGTTGCAGTAACTGAGGACACAGAAAAACGCCACAGATTTGCAGAAAGCGGTGTCACAAGCATTTCTATGGCAGGTCTAGGAACTCACAGCTCAAGAGAGTGAGCAAAGGGAGCTTTAAACCATGTCTGCTCCTCTTCCTCCTCTCTTGTGTCTTTTGTGCCTATTCATGTAACACATGCTGAATAATAACAGGTGGGCAAACCATGTATCTAAGCTCAGGTGATCTCAAAGACAACCATTTCCAGCAATTCTGCAGCTCTAACTCGCTGGCCAGTCATGGACACCCATGCTACCCTCCAGTGTCTCTTCTCAAAAGGCTTCTCACATCAAATCCCTTGCAAGGGCCTCTTGCCAGCTGGTTTCCACCCTCTCCTCTCCCTCTCCCTCTCCCTCTCCCTCTCCCTCTCCCTCTCCCTCTCCCTCTCCCTCACGGCTGTGCCCAGCCTGCAGGACAATGCTCTCCAGGCCTGTTGTTCAGATGCATGGCTTCTTTTGACTCTTCTCCATCACGCAGGGCAGGGATGGAGGCTCTGTGCTCCTCTTTCCAGTCCTACCCCCATTGGTGTGGGCGAGTTGCCTGCCAGCTCCTATGCTCCAGTTTCTTCTCTGCTCTCACAGATGTACCGCAGCCTCTTGGACAGTGCACGTTTTGCCATTGCTTTGTTTGGCTATTGGGTGGCTGGAGCTGTGCCTGCTCAGCTGCGCGCTGGCCTCAGATCCAAGGCTCTGTCGTAGCAGGCAGCCTGCCTGGCCTGGCCTGTTTTAACTATTGTTAACTTGTGTCCTCTCCATCTTTCCTCTGCTGGATTTTAGCAGACAACCCCCTCCGGAGAAGCAGCCAGCACCCCGGCCTTCCTGCCCATCAATCCTTCTAGCAGGCTCCTGTCTTGTGCTAAGAAGGATGCATTGCAACGATCTCACGATACAAGAAGGATTCCCCATCAATCGCCTGTCTTCACATCTGACTCAGCTGTGTTAGTTCCTTGTGAGCACCTGGGGAAGGCATCAAACCCCCACCTCCTCCAGACCCATTTCAATGCTGCTGCAGCCCGTTGCTTGCTACGGAGTACGCTTCCAAAACCAGTGTGACACAGGCAGGACTGAGGGTCGTGAGAGGGGTTGTGCCGGTGCATTGAGTCACACGACAGCCAGAGCCCCCTGCATGCCTCCTCGCCTGGCAGGCAAGAGCCCACCTTACCAGGCTGCCGGATCTGTGCTTTCTCTCAGTGGTCCTCCCAGGTCCTCCCAGGCAGCCCCTCGTCCTGCAGGTCTCTGCTCGACCGGGCACCGAGGGAGCTGTGCAAGAGCAAGGGAGAGGCACCACGACAGGGAATGGTACTGGGGGACATCCCCTCCTCTGCCCGTGAAACTGGAGAGCTGAGTTTTGCTAGGCTGTTTTCATTCATTAGACACTGAACTATTTTGCTTTCTGATGATAGCTGGACACTGGTGCCTGGCCAGACAGTACAGTCTCCAATTTGTCTCTGGCACACCTCTCTCATAAATCTAATTCTCTTCGTGAATGAAGAGCAATACACTACTGCTAACAAAGGTAACCAGGTAAAGTACTTCGAAGAGACATATGATGAGTGAATTCCCCTGAACAGCTCAGTCAGTGACGGCTATACACGCTGGCCCACACTCAGATATACTACAATTTTACTCATGTTCAAGGATAATCTCCATTAGCAAAATGCATTCATGTCTACAGCATAAATTCTTTCGGTGGGAACATGTCAGTCCGCAGTCAGACGGCTTTGATGGCTTCTGCAGGATTGGCTCAAGCACTTTCCCAAATGGGAGTGAACAGAGATCAATTTAGGCATGTCCTTGCATTATTGCAGGAGGGCAATAACACAACATCATGTTGTTTGCCACCACTTCCACGGAGCAGAGTGTAATCCCTACTACAAATCACTGCTTGTCACTGGGGTGGGGGAGAAAGAACTGTCAGCTGCTGGGAAATAAATGGCTATTAATTTCTGATCCATTTACATCTGGAGTTTCCTTAAATGGCGTAGATTTAATTCTGCCCAAATGAGGAAAGCACATGCAGGTTACAGGGGAGACAGATAACTATTCACTTAAAATTCCAGGCAAGACTTTTGCTTTTATTACCCTCATTATATTTTAAAGACATAACCAACAGCATATGCAAATCAGAACCTTAGATTATTAGCAGGGAAAACCCTACTGCATATATAAGTGCACAAATGTGACTTAGCAGCAAGCACACTAAGGATATTGCACATGGTCACTGACATCCATTTAAAGGCTTCTAGATCACTGAATTGGTTTCATGGGGCTGACTGTAACTGGAGTTTGGCTGACTTGTACTGTTAAGGTAATCTCAGGGCTCACTGTTGTTGAAAGGGGCGATCCTGCTGCCCCCTCTGTCCCCATTCTCTTCCCCCAGGGCTGCCTACAGGCTCCTGCCTCCACCGCAGATCAGACCCTTCACTGGAAAAGCCCGTGAAGTTTTCTGCCGGTTTAGTGAGCTGAACCATCTCAGTGAAAGGTCTCAGGAGGCAGGGCAGGCATAGGAGGAAGGTGCTAGAGCTTCCCTTGGCAGCAATGAGATATTAGATATCACTCGTGATGTCAAATGAAGTCTTTCTGTCTCAGTTCTGGGGTTTAATCACCTGTGCAAACATACAGCCCTTCTGCGCCTCTAGCCTGCACCTTGCAAGCCCCCTGCCCACAGGGCATGTGGACTTACAGGAAAGTGCAAACTGAAAGCACGAAGGCACGCACGCAAGGAGTTTTAGCCCTGCAGAAGTGCATTACAAAGCATCCTGCATTCCCTAAGAAGTGACTTCAACTTTATCCCGTAATGTTCCTTGACAAGATAATTTAGTCATCTTAGCGAGCATGACATCCATCCCAGCACTCACCCAGCATCCTGGGTTGATCTGACACAGCAGTCTTCCTTCAGGATGTCTAATTCAATAAGTAACAACACAAAAGAGTGGATGCTATGGAAGAAGATGGTGTATTCAGCAATGCTGACAGGTACAGCAAGACAAAGGGGAGTCTTTTGATGGAAAAGCTGAATATCAGCTGTGCTATGCAGGTTTTTCAGTAAAGAAAAATTATTATTATTATTCAAAATTTTTCCTATAGAACAAATAATGCTAGAGTAATCTATTTCCATTAAATTCAGCAATAGTCTCACTGGCTTTTGGACTTTTGAAAACTGTTCTAGTGGAATTACATTAATTAATGCACAAAGAACAATGCACAGAAATAATAGGGAGGATATTCCTCAATACGTATCATATCTTTAAAGCATTATGATAGAAACGTCTGCGCAACATTGTGGCTGAGGTGCCAAAGGTTAAAAACTGCAAATGCTGGTCCCAAGTGCGGGATGTTGGGTAAGCTATCTTGGGACAGAAAGGAGGTGAATTGGGTACTTAGGTCTTTCGCTAGCACGTGAGGTGGTTTTTGGATCATATAAATAGATTGTATTCCTGTGACATCTAGCATTCTTCTATCTACAGGAAGTACTGGGATAAAACTGATGAAATAAAAATCTCTCTGCAAGATATCGTTCCAACACAGTGCATTTCATTAGTTTTCCTGGGATTAAATAGAGAGCAGCTCCCAAGACCCTGTCCCTGCAGACCTAGCATGGGCCACACAGGTTGACTACAAGAGCAGGCTGCTCCCCCAGAGAGCCTAAGCCAGGGGTAGCCCCTGTGCAGCAGAATATTAGCAGGTAAAATACGTAGTGAACGTCCTTCAGCTCAGCTCTGAGCAGGTGCCGCTCATGAAGGCACTGCTCACGAAGCTGGTGGTTTAGCAGCACACCCGGCATCTGCTCACTGGCACTGATTGCTGCGCAACGACGTCTATCTTGAGAGGCGACAGGAAATTTATCTCCCAGCACCTCATCAAATCAAGTGTAATTCCTGACCATTTGCCAAATGGGAGCGATAACTGTGCTAAGTGCCTTGCAGGGGAGTCTTCTCTGAATCACGTGTGTGGATCATGAGCTCCTGTCGGCTGCAGTTATATATGACTTGATTAAGTCATATAGAGGAGCTCTGCTGACCTGCTGAGAAAGGTCAGAGCTGTCTCTGTTACACCATGGACATTTCTGGCACATGGCACGTTAACTTCCTGGATATTAAGTAGCTGTATCGTGCCTTCAGGTTGCCAAACACAGGCCACTTGGTTCCTGTCAGCTAATTTCCCCTGGGCTTTGTGATCTAGAAGAATTTGGTACTTTTCCTTTTTCAGCCACTCAAAACCATCTCTCCCCTATTGTACAGGGCTTCTCCCAGAAGTCTTAAGGTGGGGGAAGCTCAATAATAACCTCATTCAATTACTCCTAAGGCCAATCTGTAAGTTCTTTACTCCTCATCCTTTATCCCTGAAAAGGCCCAAAGACAGTCGGTCCATCCCAGCCTTTGCATTCAGGGACTGCAAAGGACTTTGCAAGGCCACTCTGGATAACGGGGGAAGAGAAAAAACTTCATCCACCAAGACAGCTGTGCTTTAGCTGCAGTGAAACGCCTACTTTAAAAATGCTCATCTGCCCATGCAGTTTGCCCACTGCTTTGTGATTAATCACAGGACTTCAAGCCAAAGTGATTACTTACAATACGGTGTAACGTGGCTGACTCTTTGCAAAGCTGGCATGCAGTGTTTGGAGGTTTTCCAAAAGAGGTGACTCCTTTTAAAATGAATGCTGTGTATCTATAAGGGGGCATGTAAAATATAAATACATACACTTACAAAAACTAGTTAGTGCATTGCCCTGAGCTCAGCTTTCCATTGGTGCCCCTAAGCTCTTGCCAGAGACTTGCTAAATAGCACTGAATTCGTATTTGATATTCTCTAGCTATTCCCTTTAGCAACTAAAGGGATGTAAAGACAGTATTGCAAGGTAATCCCAACTAGTTGGTTAATGCACACCTGGCAAGCTCTCAAAGCTAGTCAAGATATCATGAACAGGTGGAAAACATTGGCAGACTATTGTATATTTTCTTCTTCTGCAGGAGTACAATAGCAGCATTACCTTTGCGAGGTCTGGTACAACTCCCTTCCGCATGCCTAGGAATCCTTCCCATGATTGCAGTAGGACCTGGAGTGGAGCCTCTGTAGCAAACCCCAAGGAATAAACACGAGCCCTCACCTTGGGCTTTGTGGGATGGCGGAGCATATGGGGTCCCATTAGGAACGTCATATTCTAGCCTCAGGGTTGCCAAGAAATCCAGGTGATATTTGTTTGCACCTTGGCTTTTGGCTTTTGGATGGGAAGAGCAAATCCAGTCCTTTGAAAACAGTTGGCATTTTTATCTGTCACCGCTACAAGCAGATCTAACATTTGGCAAAATTATGGAACGAAATACTTGTTACAAATGTCAGGTAGAGTAAGCTTTTCCTTGTCGATGTGGATGGAGACTTACATATCTGAGGGAATGGAGGAATTGTGTTTTTAAGGGGCAGGCATATTTTGAATGTGGTTTTGCTTCTGTTACTGCTAATTCACTGTCCCTTTGGGACATGTTTTCTATGTTTCCTTCTTTATCTTTTCTATTTAGACCATAAAATCTTCAGGGAAAGGATTGCTTTGCCTTGTATGTACTCAATACCCAGCACTCACCGGAACCTCTTCGTGATTATTGTGTATCAAATATGCAGTATTGTGTCTGCAACAAACTGCTAGGGGTAGTACAGCACTGAGCACAAGGGTCCTGCTTCTTGATGGGGTACCCAGGAACCATAATCGTGCAAGAAATAAGACTATTTTAAATCTGGATGTTAAGAGGTCTGGATTTGACAATGCTTTGCTATATATCCACAGTAATGAAACAACAAACACTAGTGAAATATTCAGAGTCCTCGTTTGCATAAAAGGAGATACTTCCCCTTCCCCCCCTGTCAAAACTTCAGTGAAGAGGGAAATCTCTGTGCCCCAGGAAGCTTAGCTGTGAATGCTTTGAGCTGTTCCAGCACTTGTGTTATAGCTTGGTGCCTACAGTCACAATTAATTAATATGTGTATGCATTATCTCCTACCAGGCTGGCTGGAAAAACGCCTTCTAGCTTGGTATGTATTTCTGCTTCATTTGCAGGGGCTTCCAGCCTCACACTCCCTCTCTAAATATTATATATACTGATCTAATTTATTTACAGTAAGTTCATATGCCAAACTGATGGAAGATGATGGTCTGGCCTGGTAAAACCAGTGGAGAAGCTAGTCCTCCTAGCATGCTAGTCCTCCTAGTATTACTTATCCGTGCCAGACGAGCATTGAAACATGGGTATCAATTTTATACAGATGTGGCATTTAGACCTTAAAATAGTTGTCTTTATAAAGGCAGTGAGTTAAGTTAGATGATTGACTGGATCAGACTGATAAATGATAGATGATGGTACACAGATATGGCAGAGCATCCCTGATTTCTCTTTCGCAGCTCTAAGTGTCACTGTAAATTGTTTTTAACACAATTTTGAACCTCCAAATCTGGCAATGGGTAATAAATCAACTTGAATCCATCAGCAACTGGCCTTATGTGTGCCCCTGTGGTTTGAATATAGCTACCACTCTGTGAAATCCAGAAGGAAATTTAGACATCATAGAGAAAGGGAAGCGTCTAAGTGACTCAAATACAAATATGAGAAAAAAACTCTAAGTAGCAAGAAATAAGCAGTAAAAGCTGCCAGGAAGATTCAGTCAACAAAGATATATTGGGATATTGCTGATTTAGAAAGCGCAAAGTTTGGAAACTGCTTTGACTCCAAGTTTTTGGCCCCTCCTCTTGCCCACAACATTTTTTTTCCTTATCCTGTGCCTCCAGGCTCCAACTCCCATGCAGTAAAGGCAGGTGCTGTACAGTGTGAATTTGCAAGTCCCTCACTCCCAGCCCCACACTTCTGCCACATCTCAGAGTCAGAAGCGTGGTGCACGCCTCTGAATATCAGCCATGTCCTACTGCAAACTGCCTTCCTTGGCTTCCTGCTATGGAAAAGCATCCTCCAGTGCAGGTGGAAAGTCATGTCCCAGGGGGTAGCATCTGTGTTCACTAGGACTCGTCTAGCAGAGCTGTGACACCCTGCATGGGTTCGTCTCACCAGCTGTAGGTGCCCAGTTAAAGCCTATCCAGCAGGCTCCTTCCAGTGTGCCTGCAGAGAGAAGTAGGTCCATGGAGTAATTAATTTGGCCCTAGAAGGTGTCCAAGACTGGTGGGTTGGGTCTCCTTCAGGAGATGTTGATCTTTATTAGCTTCTGTGGAAGCCTCTAAGTAGCTGGCTTAGATGAGATGCTTGAGTTACAGATGGCAGAAGTTAAGCAAGAAATTGCCGGGTGTCATTAAGGTAGGTATGTGGGCAGGATTTCTGAACTACACAGGCACTGATGGATTCAGATACTCAGCGTGAATTTTAAAAGCACCTCCCCATTCAGCACCCATTCCTGAGATTTAGTCTTGCCGGGCAGAGATTGCTTTGGAGGATTACTCATGCTTTTGAAAAACCATAGATCATACAAAAAAAAGGATCCTTAGGTCTGCAGAGATAATTGTTGCTCAGACTCATACTTGCTGTCTGTCCAAGCACGTTCCAGCGCCTCTGAGTTTTAGGATAATGCCACAGAAAGGATTACAGATATCCCTTTTCATTAGAACAGTGCTAGTAGAATTTCAGTCATCAATCATGCTTGCTTCAGAGTCTCTTTATGCTCTGAAGCTGATTAGCTGTTGAAATAATCCAGCTTTGATGGCAAGCAATGCTTTATTAATACTGCAACTGACTGCTTTTCTCCCATCATTTGCTTTTAATGGATCCCCTGCTTCTTTGTTCCTTCTTCTGCCTGTGGAGCCCTCAGAAAGGTTTGGTGACTAACCATATGCTTGGATGTACGTTCTTTGCATCAAAACAAAGCCTAAAATACAAATGCTGCTGGTTGTGTTCTGGTTTTAGGATCTCTTCAAAGCGTAAATATGATCTGACAGTCTTTCTTCTGCAACTAGGCGCTACACAGGGATTTACTGTTGTCATCTGTGTAGGGGTGTGCTGGGTCTTAGGCAGACTGAAATTCCTTCGCATGGTCTCCATCTGTTCCATCTCGCATGAAGTAGGTCTATCCCTGGAGCTGGTACTCCTCTCTCATGTGGATCTAGGGAGGTTCTGTGCCCATGACCCATGATCTCAGGAAGGGAGAAGAGGATCAGCTATATCCCACTTCAACTAGAGGGGATTGATTTCAGCAATAGTAATGGGCACACCAGAGAGCCAGAGAGACACAGCTAATAAAGACGCACCAAACAATTAGCAGCACTAACACGTAGCCCCTCACCAGCCTTCTCCCTGCCCACGCCCCTAGCAACAAGCAACAGGTAAGTGAGAGGGATAATATGAAAGGATTAGATCTGCAGCCGTTAAAAAAATCTTCTGTCCTACCTAAGTTCTTTCATCCTACTTAAATTGCATCAAAGGTTTCCTCTAGATGTAGCAAAATTAGGTTTTTTTCCTATGTTAGTGAAGTAGCACCTAAATGGCAAAATTTGTTACTGAACACTAAGCAACAGATGTTAAATGTCTTTAAATTAGCCTAAACCATTGCTGCAGCTGACGAACTTGCCTTCTCCTGGACCTGCCGGTTGCTGGACACGATCTGTTGCAGACCCCAGGTTTCATCTGATGTGGGCAGAACTGGGCCCGGGGATGGGTTCCCCTTGAAACTTCACAGGACCCTACAATAGTTTTGCCTTCCGTTTGTGAGACTCAACAGCTCTTCTGTACAGATTACTGGGTCACAGAGGAGGCTCTGCTGTCACCCTCTTACATCTGGGGAAGCTGTGGAGAAAAGTGACCGCTGCTTTCTCAGGCAGGCCAGTAGCCACAGTGGGAACCTCCTGGGGTTTAGCGCTGCTGTGCTGCCTGCCCTCAAAGCACTCGCCATATCTTTAAATCAGTTCCTTCTTAAACCCAATGACGAATTACGTGTTTAGTGAAGATATTTAAGAGCCTCGAAACTTCGACAGCATACTTGACAGTGTTTTGGAGAAATAAAACTACCCAGTGATATGATGTCTCGTTTATACGTAAATTGTGAAGAAATTAGGGAAAGCAGAGGGCTGCCATTACAAATATTACATAGATAACAAATATTTTGCATATTTGCTTCCCTAAAAGCTTTTTGCCGTGTTTCAGCTGGGTTTATAAAAATAAACAAGTGTTTTGGGTGTGTAACTTGCTGGCCTGATTCTCAGAGCTCAGCGTGGCTTCAAAATCAGGTTACTTTCATGTGCCTCAAAGCTGAGCAGCAAGAATCATCAGTCTTTTTTTTTTAAATATAAGCCTTTGATATTAAATATGTATTCAAACCTCCCACTGATACCAAGAAGAGCTACACGCACATATTCCAAGGTAAAAGAAAGCTCTCAGCTACAGCATGCCTAGTTGTTCTGGTTCTGAAATGAACATTTTTGCAGTGTTAAAAAAAAGGGGATGGGGCTCGAGAGATCAAAACAGATGAACGCTTCATCTTTGGTGGAACTGGAAGGTGCATTTGCAGAGGTAAGAGGGTGGTGTGCTCTACCCCAGAAAGACAACCTGTACAACTCATGAGGCATGAGTTGCGAGGCTCAGAATAGCTCCTGATGGAGACCGGTGAAATCCGTAGGACACAGATAACATGTGAAAGCACTACCTGAGGGGAAAAATACCAGAGAAAAAGTGGCCATAGAAAACACGTTGGGTTTGTCAACTGTCACCGTCAGTAGCTTTCCAGGGTTGTCTGTCTGAGCAAAACAAACATTTTCAGTTTGCAGGAGTGGAAAACTCATAATAGATTCAGGTTATTGTGCAGGGCGATGCCAGGCTGGGCTATTTTCATTTTCGTCTTCAGATGAAATAGGGTAGAGAACAAGTCTCTGCCAATTTAACTTCATCATAATCCCATTCAGTTACTCCTAGTACATCAGGGAGGTTGAAGATCACAGCCGTCAGTGGGCTGATCTGTTGCCAAGAGCAATTGTCTCTTCATATCTGGTTCCAAAGGCCAGAAAGGCTAGCAAGGCCGTTAAACGATCACTGCAGCATGATGGCTCTGAAGTTAATTTCAGAGATTATAATCACACTAGGCAAATACTCAAAAACTGGGCATGCCTGTAACCTCACTATGCTATTCTGGCATCGCCTCAAAATGTGGCTTGTTATGGTAGGAGTTCAGTACAGGGCACACAGATGAGCCGTCCTGCCCTGGGTATACAACAGAACCCATTATCTCTTAAAAAAAAAAGACAAACAGCCCAAGCTTCAATTGATCGGCCGAGTGACTACCGTCTCACCAATTAGCTGTGTGCTGGTACCAGTCAATCTTTGGCAGAAAGCTGCCAGTTCATTTCAAGTGTTGCTAACACAGAGGGCCATTTTAGAAAGGTGGTGACACAAATGCACGATCAGAAGTCACTGATTTTTGTTGCAACTGGAATGTGAAACAAGAAAGGCGACGTGCATCCTTAGTTCTGTTCTGAAGAGAGCAGGAGCAAGAGGAAATGCATTTCATACCAGGGCTTTTTAATAAACTGTTAATAAATGGAAAGATATGTTTTAATAATGGTAAATACATGGTATAAATTAAAACCCAACATATTCCTACTTAGTCCTGGAGATCACAAACCATCCTGTAAAGATGCAGTAAACACAAAAAAGGTGAAAAGCAGTGGAGACAGTGCTGTAACTTTATAAATGTATACAGACAGCCATCACTGATTAACTATTTATTAAAACATCTCTTCATCTCTGATTAACATAGTATAAACTATTTATAAGCACCTTTGCAAACACTGGTGCAATCCATGATGATTTGTAATTATTTATCCATTTGTTGTAAGAGTTGTCGCTGGTTTTAACCCTGCCTGTGCTATCCATAGATGCAGTGTTAACAAAGCAGCTGGCCAAAACAAAAATAAAGGTTAAAGATTGTAAGAGCAGGTAACGAATATACTATAGGTGAAGGACAGAGGGAAAGAAGAGATTTACAGCCTGTCTGGGCAAAGTTACCAGATGTAGGTAATGCGGTTACAGATGCCCAGGTGATGCAAAGACCCATAAAGCAGTTATGGATTCAAACCCAACCCAAGTCGCCCTTGGCCATGGTGGTGGCTGCAGGACAGACCCAAGACAAAGTGCCAGGGATCTCTCTCTGCGTGAGGAGGAAGATTTCTCACAGGTTTGTTACCAGAAACAACAGTCTGGCTGAGTGCATCACAACCTGTATGAAATAAGACCTTCCCCATCCACAGAGAAGTCCTTTCATGGTGGAGAAAAACATAAAGGAACTAGTATTTGCCTGGGAAATGAAAATACTGCACTTATGTGACCTTGGCCACTGGCTTTCTGCATAAGTGAGTCTCAGTTTCCCCGGAATGTCAGTAATGGTATTGGTTTCCTTATGAAATATTGCCTTTGATTTTTTGTTGTTTTGCCTTTTTTTTTTTTTTTTAAATTCAGATGTGTGCTGTGCGTTCTGAAAATCAAAAGTCTGTTACTACCTGCTTTTGCCCTGTACTCCAGATTGCACAGATGCTGTTAATGACCCCAACTATCTTTGGAAAGGCAACAGATATTTAACAATCCTGCACAGGTTATGTGAGTAGCATTTTTCTGTTGAAGGGTGGTGTTTTTATTAAGAGGACTTATATTAAAAAAAAAAAAAATAGAAGGCTGTTTTATTGTGATGTTCTTCAGCACAATAAAATTCTCTGTAACACAGAGGATTTATTAATTATGTAACCTGATCTGGAAAAGTATTAAAGTACTAAATTAAGAATCAGGTGAAGACAATCCCCACTGAGATGCTGAGATAATGTCTAACCATATTAATACTGGATATCTTACTTTTCCCCCCAATATCTTGAGAGGATCCTATTTCACATTTGCTTTACATGGAGATGTAAAGAGTAGAGGAAGTAACAAAGACTGCAGCGTTATCAGCAGGATTCAATTGATCCAACTGGCATGATGAAGAGGCTTTTGTCAAGCCAATGCAGGAGAAATCTTTCTGAGCTATTAGAGAATAAAATCCAAATCAATTGGTGACCCATGGTTTCAGGTCTCTGAGAGCAGGTAGGTGATCAAGACAAGTCTGACTCTTGGAGTGTACGAAACCAAGCAGTTCTCAAGAGGCCGGAGATTTGTCACGGTCTTTTTGTTATGTCCTTGCAACCATTGAAGTGTTTAAGCATGAGACAGGTCCTGACCACGTTAATGCAGAAGTCACTGTGGTCATTGGCCAATGGCCTGTCCTTGGCCTGCTTTGGAGCAAAAGTCACTCACTTTCTGGTCACAGCAAGTTACCCCTGTCCAGACGATGAGCAGTCACCCAGGTGCGGTCTTCCATTAGCAGCAGTTAAATCCCTCTGAAGACAATGAGGCAGTTATTCGTGTTTCTCAACATAATGAGAATCCCACTTAGGTATCGTTTTATCTCAAGTGTTTAAGGGTTTTAGTGAGTCTTTAATAACAGGCAGTCTTTAAATGGGTCTCATAGGGAAGACTCAATTGCATTCCCCAGTACAGACAGCAACTCCAAAGATCACTATATTGTTTAAGGCATTTGTAAAGCCCTAACACAAGGGTTTAAATGTCGCTCAGGTGATGGAGAGGGCTTTGGACAAAGCTTGAATTTCATCCCAGGTAATTGTAGCATTGACTCTCCCGCGGTGAGGTCTGCCCCCGAGGAGAGCAGCAGCGTCAATGAGGCTGGAGCCCCGCTGTATGAGGCTGCAGTAACATGCCTACCTCCCTGCCTGCCTTATTTCTGCTTTCATGGGATGTTTTTTTCTCTTTGCACTTTTTTTTTTGTGAATTTAATTACATGTATTTTAAGGAAAACAAAACACTAGAGTGAATCTAATTACAAGGAATTTATTGACTTGAACCTCATTCACAGCAGACTCCTAACCCTCGTCATCTTTCTGACGAGCCAGACGAGGCTGAGAACTGTTTCTCCCCGTTCTGAGACACTCTGACCCTGATTTGATATAATTGGTCTCTTGCAATAATCGAGTACTTGCCAAGAGCCAATTTAAAGGTGCTACCATCTGATTTTTCTCCCCAGTAGAAGGATTAACCCCATTAGCAATGAACTCTGTGCTGCATGTCCGTAACCTTACAGAGGAACATAATCCTGTCTCACTCCACCGGCTCATTTTTTCTTCTGCAGTAAATACAAACCATTAAGAATCTCCTTATCCTTCATCCTTCATCAGCAGGTCCACAGTTTGGACCTGTTTTTACCCTGGGTGGTCAGAAGCAGGCGGTGATCCCAAACAGGGATGGGCCAGGATTTGAACTGCTGGAAACACTTGCCAATTCATTCTGGTTTCTCTTTTTAAAATGGCACAGATATTATTTCACTGCTCCTGGCTTCAGGCTGTAGGTTGATGCTCAGCTCTGGGAAGGACTGAGAGGCGGCAGAGCGGCCATTTTGCAGGGCCACTGCGAGATGTGGCTTTCAGTCACGGTTTGGGTTATTTCCTCTCCCCCTGGATTACTGCCTCTTCCTCCCCAGCCTGTCTGTGGGACGGCAGAACAAAAGCACATTGTCCTTTCAAAGTCTCTCAGAAACTGGCTTTGCGTGTTTTAAGAGAGCGGGGGCTTTTAGTGCAAAGGCTCCTTGCGAGCCCCAGTGAGGCCTGGGAATCCTTACCTCTCTCTAACGGAAAGCTACCAGCAATGCAGCTGTGAAAGGCGGCGCGGCCGCCTGCAACGTGAGGGAGCTCGTGCTCCCTGGGCCGGGCAGGGTGACAGGGTGGCTGGGGTGTGGAGCAGCTTTTCGTTCTGCTCCCGTCAGACCAACCTGAAAAACATCCCCAGCTCCGTATGTCGGCCTGACCCTGCCTCCGTCCTCGTCAGCAACTGTCCTCATTGGTAATTGCTTCAGAGCGTGCCCGGGGGACACCTGTGTGCGGCTGGGATTTGCTTAGGCAGCTGTTTTCCTGCAGCTTAAAAATAAATATTGAGATTCCAGTTGACAACAGGCTGCAGGCTGTTCTCACGCTGGGCTGCAGCCGGTCTCGCTGCTTAGCATCGCCGTGCCAGTGAAGGCGGAGGGCCACGTCGAAGGCACGCGGGAGGGAGGGAGCTGTAGGGGAGGCCTGGCTGTGGCTTTTACTGAGCAAGTTTTTAAACATCTAAGTTGTTTTTAAAAAGCGATAAGAAATAATTAATAATTAGGAGAGACGGAGATATTCCAGTTTACTAATGAAATTATATTCTTTGTAGATAAAAGCAGAGACACGTAAGGATGTCACACTGTATAAGGAACAGAAGGTAGATGTCTCCAGCAGGCTAATTTTATACACTATAATGCCTTCCTTATCATTAATAACACCATCCTACATTTAAAAGGTTCTCCTCTTCCCAAAGGACTGGCCTAGTCCTGAGGGCAGATACACTGATAAGAATTTTAGTAAGAAATTTGTCAGATTCAAGCCAGCAGATTCAAGCCAGTGATGCCTTCTCCCAGTGCTGAAAGGCAGCCTCTGCTAGGGTGGGGAAAAGCAGCAGCTCAGCCCCAACATCTCACAGCCGGTTAGTGGAAGCTGGCTTAGAAAAAGGCTGATGGAAAGGAAAAGCCTTGTGCAAAAGGAGCATGCAGGACTCGCTGCTGGGCTCCTGGGATGGAGGCAGGGCCCTGCGCTTCGCTGGCTCTCAGCTTGTAGGATAAATTAGCAGTTTGGTTGCTCTGAGCTGGCCTATGCTGAGGAAAGGAAGGTGTTGTTGATAAATATTATCTAACAGGAGCCTTTGTCGTGGTTTAACCCCAGCCGGCAACTAAGCACCACGCAGCCACTCGCTCGCTCCCTCCCGGTGGGATGAGGGAAAGAATCAGAAAAGTGAGAAAACTCGTGGGTTGAGATAAAGACAGTTTAAAAGGTAAAGCCAAAGCCACGCACGCAAGCAAAGCAGAACAAGGAATTCATTCACTCCTCCCCACCGGCAGGCAGGTGTTCAGCCATCTCCAGGAAAGCAGGGCTCCGTCACACGTAACGGTTACTTGGGAAGACAAACGCCATCGCTCCGAACGTCCCCCCTTCCTTCTTCTTCCCCCAGCTTTATGTGCTGAGCACGACGTCATATGGTGTGGGATATCCCTTTGGTCAGTTGGGGTCAGCTGTCCCGGCTGTGTCCCCTCCCAGCTTCTTGTGCCCCCCCAGCCTGCTCGCTGGTGGGGTGGGGTGAGGAGCAGAAGAGGCCTTGACTCTGTGTCAGCGCTGCTCAGCAATAACGGAAACATCCCTGTGTTATCAAGACTGTTTCCAGCACCAATCCAAAACACAGCCCCATACTAGCTACTGTGAAGAAAATTAACTTTACCCCAGCCAAAACCAGCACAACCTGGTACCGATGAGGATCCCACTTGTTATCTGACAGAGAGGGATGTTAGTGGAGAGGTAGCACATGGGAAGTGACACATTAACATGCACCTGCTCTCTGTGGTGCAAAGTGCCGGAATCCCAGGCTGCGGGCAGCTTGGGAGGAGCAGGAGGGGCACATTTGCTAGAAGGGTGAAGATTTTGTTCTTGAATCCCAAGAATGTGCATTCAGTAAACTTATTCTAAAATTAGAGTAACCTGTCACTTCTTGCTTGCCAGGGGAGGGTGTGGGGTCATGGAATGTGGTTGTAATGCCACCAGGATCTTATATGGGATTCTGCTGCTTTCAGTACACCAAAGCTGAGCGTCTACTATGAGTGTGAAGGTCTGCCAGGGTCGGACTGAAACCCTGCTTCTGTTAAACTTGAGGATTTTTGCCATTGATTTCAGTGAGGCCACAGTTTTCACTGCTGGCCCTTTCAGTTATTGGAGCAAAACACAGTAGAAGACCCTAACTACTGCTGGGTGGAAAGAAAAAAATCGTGTATTGGTTTTGGCTTGAAAGTTCCAACATTCGCTTGTGAATTTAAAATAGAAAATCTATTTGCCATATGTTCAATTCCAGAAGAACTACGTCTCTGGAGAGCCTGCTTCCTTGGGTTGCTTTGGATGGAGAGGGACTGCTTACAAATTTCTTTGCTTTTCCCTCTTCTGTTTTCCTTCTCACATTTACTATTAAACTAGCATTGACATTTCTGTGCCATCTGGCTTTTTTTGTTGTTGGTTTTTTTAAGGGGCTGGGGGAAGAAAGATTCAGGGTAAAACAAGAGTCTAGACCAGCAGTCAAGAAAGTGAACAGGGGGAGCCCACACTGGAATACTTTGCCAAGGGAGTCCAGGTTTCAAGGAGACGTTTTAAGTCTTGGAAAAAGGAGAGGAAATCTCCACACGTCTGAAAGGTGGGTTGGTTCTGGCACAGCTAGACATACTCTCCGCAATGGCTGCTACAGCAAAGAGGCACAGCGGTAGACGGCCCAGGAATTGCTGACATGCAGGTTACTGTTTTATTCATCTCTCTAGAGGCCAAGAAATATTCAGACAAATAAGGTTGTCCATTTTATGGACTAGAAGGAAGTTTGAAGTCCCTCTGGACCCGCAACCTCACATGTTTTAAGGTAGAGGTTGGTATGTTTGAATGAGGCTACAGTGAAGGGAGAGAATTGGACTTGCTGGCTAGGAGATTTCCCCCTGCTCCTGTTGGATTCATCAGCTCTCGTTAGGGTTTAGACAAGCCTGGGAGAGGCTATTTCCAATTAGGAGGAGTTCTCAGCCTGAAAAACAATAAAAATAGGATTTCTTGTGAACACTTCATGCAAACAGTTTGTGGGATTCATAATCTTATCACAGAATTTCTTGCAACATTTCACATTTCCCAGAGAATTATTTTTTTTTTCCTAACTTACATCAAACAGCTTAAAATTCAGTCTGCCCCTGCTGACCTTGTACAGCTGAGGAAAGAGGTCATGGCTGACATTGCCAGCTGCAGTGATTTCAGACACGGTGTCTGTGTGTAGTGTAAGCAGAAATTTATACTTTTTAATTTGGTTAGAAGAGTACGTTAAATGCCCAGAGAAAAAGCCTAGATTGGAGCCTGGCCAATTGGTGCACATTCAAAGTGTCTTCAGCAATGGCAGAGTTGGGGCTGACAGCCGTCTGGCCAGGCAAGACCACGCATGCATTGACACACAGATCACCCCCTGCTTCACTTCTGGGGTGACAGGAGAAGACGACATATGAGCCATGAACAAGATCGTATATGGAACCTTCACAGCAAGTAATTTATGTAAATTGCACTTAATGTATGTAGATAGAACTGACACTTTCTCCTGGACTGCTTATCTCCAAAGTCTCTCGCAGAATGATGAGATTATGACTCTGCATAGCAAGAACGTCCCTTCTCTCAACCCTACAGACCAGATATTTGTTGTTGGCACGGGCAATTTAGTTACTAATTCCCAGGGTTAATACACAATATCAGGCTATTACACCGCATTGTATCGCACTTACTGAATAACGTTACATGTGGTTTGTATTTAATTTTAACTCCATTTCTAATTTTTCTGTGGTGGAGTTACATGACCGAACAGGGCCGTGGATGTTATCTGCTGTGTCTGTATGGCACTGAGTGGCTTCTAGTTCATCCTTTGCCTCTGTCTGTTTCTCCCCAACTCTACTACTCCTCTTGTGTCCACACAACTATCTCCAGGTAAATATTTGGTAATCAATGATGTTCTTTGTCTATCGCAGGCCAAAATGAGACTTCTTATTCAACTGTTTCACAACGAATTAAACCACATAACAACAATGAGGGGGTTTAATCTTTTTCTACGTATTACTGTTTGGTTGCTATATAATGCTTCCTAAAGAGATATTAGTGGGCTGAGGCTTAACCTGGTGTTAAGTAAAAGAGCTGTAGACCTACATGGGGCATGGCACTAACCAAGCTCTTTAGGATCTAAAGGACTACACGGAGATTTTGAGGACCTGAGATAATGCCTAGCTGTACTACAGGCTTTTCTTCATGGCCTTGGTCAAGTCACTCAAACTACAAAATCCTGCAGCAGTTTGGGAGTACTTTCAAAAGTGATGTCAACACTTAAGAGTTCACTGAAGTCTCACTGGAAGTCAGTGGGATTCATTACCCTAAGCCCTAATCCTTCACAGACTGAGACATCTGAATTTCGTCCAAATTTCTGTCTTGGTCTCTGGACATAGGGATCTCACTATCCAAGTTACGTGGGGGCTTGTAGAGCAAGGCTAAGAGCAGTTCTGCACTTCACAAATGTGCTGGCAGTGGGCAGGGAAGGGTGGCTGCGAGATGCTCATCCAGGATCTTCTGCCCACCATCGGCCAGAACGAGACAGACGAATCTTCCCTGGCAGCACTGAAAAGCCAAACCCTCCCCTGCAGTTCTGGTGCATGAAATCCAGCGAGGGAAATGAAGCGAGTTTGTTTCTCCTACGAAAATTAAACCTAAAATATGTAACAAAGCACAATAAATAGGGGAAAAGCAGGGTAAGGGTAAAGTTCTGCAAGCTCAGCACTGCGGGATGGGGGGTGGAGGGGGTGTCTGCACTCAGATTAGGCAGTTCTGGGTCTTCAGCTTTTTAAGAGTTCAGGCTTCACAGTCTTTATGAAACCAGTTATTTTCCTCTTATCTGGGTCCCTTTTAATTCACGTTGTTCCCAATCCTCCATGCTAGTGAGAGTGTTTGTGCCGGACTGGGTGGGAGCAGGGCAATTGCTGAAAAGGCTTCTGTAAGGATTAACAATAATAATGTGCACTTTATAACCATGGTTAGTATTAAAAGACATTTGACAAACACTGGACTTGGAATGAAAGGCTTTTAAAGCCCCAGCCAAGCTATTTGCAATTAGAACACAGTAATGTACATTCATTTTGTATGTAAGTTGAGCTCACAAAAATCTCCTTTTTTGTCCATTAACAAAACCACAGTATCCCCATGAACAAGTCCCCTTAATCTTCACAGTGCATAGTCTGTGATCTTATCCCTAGAAAAGCTGTGCAATGTCATGCAGCTCCAAGAGAAACAAAAGCAAAGTCCAAAGCAAAATGGACTCTCTCCCAGAATAAACAGCACTGATTTGGGGGCGCACCAGTATTTGAGGGTGGTTGCAGCTTGAATGGAGTGTACGATGTATTCAGATCCCAGGAAAGAGCAGAGAGCACAAATTCCTCCTGTTCCTGCATAGAAATGAACAGAAGTCAGAAATAAAGGAGTTGAGCATGAGCACAGCAGTGACTCCATTTCCTCTCCCTGTCTTGAGTGTCTGTTCATGTAGGCTCAAAAATAGAGAGCAAGAGGCCGAGTGCACAGAGAATAAATGACAAGGCTTACTGCCTTCCTGCTTTGCCTTTGTTTCACTATCCTTATTACAGGATTTAGAATTTTTTCTGATCTCAGAAGTGTGTGTGAAAGATGCAGGAGTCAACCTCTACTCCCCAGGCAGATCACCACGGAGGGACTGGAGACTGTGTTTAGACAGTCTCCTCGGGCTCCCTCCCACCGGCATGGAGCACGTAAGCGATGAGATGAAAGGAGTCCTCCTGGGTTGTGGTGACCAACCCCAGCTGTTGCAAGCAGCCGTGTTACACAAACCTGTCCATAAATGCATCTGACATCCTGCCCTCATTATTGCTGTGAAGAGAATCTCTAAAAATCCACTCCCTTGATGATTAAAAACTTTCTAATTTCCAGACTAAGTCTGTACTCATTGGATCTTATGTCCTTTAACTCTTCTTACACAAGGTTCACCATGCACCCACCGTGGTACAGGGAACAGTTATGCTCTGCCTAGCCTTTCCCTTTTGACATTGCCAGTGTTTTTCTTCTTCTCGTGAAAAACAGGCTGTCCATGCTCCCTGGTCATGCAGTGGCAGCTTTGCAGGACTTGAACCAAATGTTCCAGTCTGAATTACTTTCCTGAACGGAGCCTTATTTCATTTTCTGGTGGCTGGGCCACTCTGAAGGCTTAGAGCCAGCCAAAATGAAGCACCAGGCAATAGAAATCAGGCAAGCTTTCAGCTGTTTAAATACGGTTCATCCTTCTCTTTTGGATAAGCTGCGTTGACACCTTCTCATAAACTAATATGCCTGGATCTAACCAAGTGAAGAGTTGCCCAGATAGCCTTTGGTCACAGTTGCTGTATCCCCAACCTCCGGCTGACCTCTGAGTGTGTGCTTGCAGAGATTACAGAGTTACCTCTGTAATAAGTAGCGAAGGACAGACCGCAAAGAAGGCAGAGGAGAACCTGACTCATTCCCATCCTTAAGCAAAACATCTGTCTTGCCGCTGTCAGATGAAATCAAGTATTTACTTTTGCACATTAAGAAATTTAAAGAAAAAGTCCTTGTGGGGAGGGCTGTCAGCTCCCCGAGGAAGTTATTAGGTTGGACTTAAAGGATTTATGGGAAAAAGTGTTTTAGCTGCCCCCAGAGCATCATACTAGCCCTAGTGTTGTTCCAGTTGTTTTATCTGACTGTCTTTACAGGTATTTCGGGTAATTTACCTGCACAGCCAGCCTCAGAATTGCTCTTTTGAACGCAATTGCTGTTATTTGTGAAAGCACCACTCTCAAAAGCAATATTTCATCATTACTGTAAAACATCGTGCCTGCAATTATCGGAGAGAGTGTCTGTAGGAATCTTATGGGAAACATGGTGATGCCTGAAGCAAGCCCCAGACCCTAAACTCGGTCTCGTTAGTGCCTGGCTGTGACATGACACTCTCTTACCCCAGCACGAGAGGAATGAGAGTTTGGCCTTTACACTGCCATGTGTGTGGGCACTGGATCAGCTCAGATGAGTCTGGCTTCTTAAAAGCACGTTGCTTTTGGAGGAAGAACACTGCTTTATTTCCAGCATAACTCCAAACAAAGATTATAACACGATGAGGAATTTCCCCTGCCTTGGAGCTAGCTCTTACGCTGCCTTCCCTCCAGCCCTTTTCCATCCGGACACCAGCTCCAGCACTCTGCAGAAGGCTTTAGGCTTTTAGAAGGAATCGAGGCTTGTGTCTCAGATGATCACTGTACAATCCACCTGGCAACTAAAGGGCAGCAGCTTTAGAGACATCATAAGGGAAAAAATGGAGAAAGGTGATCTTCAGTTGTCCACGTGTATCGCATCGAACGTCACATTTGTGTAGCAGATCTCCCTGTCACCATAAAGTTGTCAAAGCTGGTAACAATTTACAGGCAAAAGAGGTTGCAGTGATCTTAATTACAAAGATATGTCTTCCTTTTGTAAATTGTAAGCTAAAAAAAAAAGATTCATTTGGTTTTAGTCACCTGTCCCCCTTGTCCTCTGGAAACAGGGGAGAGAGAAGAAACAGGAATGGGGGGAGGCAATATCTAAAAAAGAAATCAGAAAATGAGAAAACATCCATCAGAATGGAAATGTCTGACTTCAGGAGGGAAAAAAAAAACCACATTTAAAATTGGAAAATCACCTTGACAAATTTCCACCTTCCGTAGCCACCGCCTGAGGAAGGAGTTTGCAGGAAATCCTTTGCTTGCTGTTAGGTAAATGCACGGAGATGTAAAATCAGTTAAAGACTGTTACCCTTATCTGTTTACTACCCAGAAGTGTTAGCTGAAAAAGGGCTCCATCTGCTTAGACTCAGGGTTGACCTTCCCCAAAGAAGGGGCTTTTAGATACGGAGATTTTGTTTCCAGATTTCTTCCCATTTAATTTTACAGAATGACTTTACCAAATGGGAAGTGCGTATGATGGTTTGACCAAATGAGAAATCCAGGTAGCGACAGCTGTTCTGGTGTCTTGTATTATATAGTGCAGGCACACACAAAGCGGGGGAAGGAATGTTATCGGTGTTATCAAGACATCACTGACGAGTACAGCAATCACAGCAAAGCCTGACTGACATTTTCAGCAGCTCCTGTACTTAAATGAGCACAGATGTAGATATGGTAAAAGCACATGAGCAAAGGTAGCTCCAGCTCAAATTTCGACAGTGTTGCAGACAGGATGACTGACCATGCCCAGCCATCTTCAGGCAGGCGGCTTACTTGCTAATTGTATGCAAAACTGCTAAAATTAAAGCTGTCCGAAGTTACTGAGAGCAGGTTGAAATGTAGAGCTTCTTAGAATCATAGAATAGAATCATAGAATCATTGAGGTTGGAAAAGACCTCTAATGTCACCTCTTGTGACATTTATTCAGAGGAGTATATTTTTTTCCGGGGCTGCTTGGTTCACGTATCTCATTTTTGAACGAACTGCGCTTCACTGTGTCGCCCGCTGAGCTAACAATTTCTGACAATGACAGTAATTATTCTGCTACAGTAGCAATGCCGTTGCCCAAATATGTTCGGGGAATGGCTTTACTTAAATGAACAAGAATACCGTGAACCTGCAAAAACACTTGTGGATTGAATAATTTAATCTTCTGATTCTGTTAATCCACAGTATTGAAATACCGATAACCGCGTTCATTAACAGAGCAGTAGAAAAGTAGGAGACGATTGATACTGTGCTAATGAAACAAAAGCTTTGCAGTCACTTTGGGAGAACTCAGTTGCACGATATGTGAACGTATGTCTTCTCTGCAATCTGGAAATCACCCACGGTCAAGAATCAAATGCAAAGGCAGCTCTAAGGCTGGGTCTAGCATAAAGCCAAGAGTAGGACACTGTTGTCCTTGCGTCAGTAGAGTGAGCCTGCAGTCACACCTTGCTTTGGGCAGGCTTCCATCCCAACACCTGGGTTTGTGTCCTGCTGGAGGAGAGCCGGGGTTGAGGCTGCTCACGACTGCCCACCGGCCTGTGTGCACACCTCCGGGTCCGACTCCTTCTGTATTTCTTATGTCTGTGAAAGACCGAATAAGCCGTTCCTTCAAAGGAGGCAGTTGGAAAGTGCTTCTCTTAATAACCAAATTATATGTGCCACTTTTTGTTTTGTAGCACTCTTCCAGCCTTATCGCAGCACTTTTCCATCTCTGAGCATAGTCTGCATGACTCCTCAGTTGATGGATGTTTATTCTTGAGGTCATGATCTTTCAGCCAGGATTTTACACAGAGCCTTTTTCTTCCATTCCACCTTTGTATTTTAACAAGAACTTGTGGCATGAAAAGGAGAGAACGATACTGAACACTCCACTTAATAAATGGAAACTCAGCAAGGGCACTAGAGGACATGACTACTTCATAACTTTCAAATTATGCTGGATGTGAAGCAGGGAGATTATTCTGGATGGGTCCACTTGATTTCTTGCCAAGGTCAAGACTGTGGCATTCTTGATGAGGAAGCGGTTGCTTGAGTTGCTTCATCAACTATTTACTTCAGGTTTAATGACATCTCAGTGTTATTTTTCCTCTGTTCTTGAGGCATTTGCTGTTTGTCACTCCATTTGCAGCTGCGGAGGTCACGCATGTAATTCTATGAAAGGCGACATACATCCAGACTTCTGTCAAGGCTGCACCATGTTTTGCCTCTTCATCTTGGTTAGCATTACTTTGCAGTTTTAAAGTCATTATTTCTCACCCTCAATGGCGACTGCTGTCTGATTCCTTATAGACTGGGTCCCTTCTGGTCCTGAGCTACAAAGAAAAAAAATTCTGTCAAGAATAGGTTCTGGGAGGAGTCTGTCCTTTACAAGATCCCAATGGTTTTTTGTCTCCATTTCTCTCCTCTGCAAAATACTAACCAGTTATACTGTGGGTCCCACCTCCATTCTTACACTAGATTTTAAGTCTTATCTGGCATAGACTGCTTTCATCTTAGTGATTTTTGTGAAATTAGTCATGTCATAATTTGACTTTTTTTCCTTAAAAATCCAACCCTTTTTCAATAGGGAGCAACAAAATGTGGATTCCTGGATCTCTGCTGGCTGCTGGATTTTCCCCAGACCAACAGTGACATTTGTGGAAGACACACAAAAAAATGCCAAAGGCACCGCAGCAGTTGGCTGCTGTGGATGTGGAACAGGCTGTGGAAGAGTTAAAGCAGCACAGTGACAAAGCACTGAAATGTCTGCGGTGCATATCTTACCACCCACGAGCTCTCCCTGTCCTTAATCACCAGGCTGTCTGATATTGGCTGAAAGTGTCTTGTGCTCCCTCCTGGAGTCCTTCCGTGGACTGAACAGCCAAATGAGAAACACTATAGCCCTGTTTATAGCAGAGACCTTTTAGAGACCCAGAGAAAAGGGGCTGGGAGCGACCCTGAGACATCTCTAGATTACCCTACCCGCTGCCCCAGGGCAGGATCAGCCATCCCTAAGGATGGGAGCAGCCTGATACAAAGACCCCCGGAGACAGATCCTACAGTGCCCCGGGCAGATCCTGTCACACCTCACCTTCCCCCTTGACAGCCATCATTCCTACATTTTTGCCTAAATTTTCCATGCACAAGATTCATGATTTCTTGACCTGTACCCAGGCAACAAGCAGAACAGATCAGTCCCTTCCTCTCCTCACCCATAGCTTTTCCTGAGGGGTCCCTCAAGGACCAGCCCTATATAGGCTGTTATTGACTTCACCTATTTGCCCTGATAACAAAGCGATGACATCTTGTCTTAGCTTGCAGTTTTCCTCTGTGACAGCAAAAACAAGTTTGTTTTTCCTAAGTAAATAGTTTTTTTCATTTCTTTGTCAGGGACGGAATCACTTCCACAGAGTATTTACAATGCAAAGCCCGGAGCTGTGCAGGCAGAGTGTTGTGAAAGATGCTTTCCCCTCTGGGCTGCCTGGGAGAGGACCGAACAGCGAGGTTGAGCAGTGCCCTTCCCTGACCCAGAGCTATCGCCTGCGATGCTCTGTGCACCATGGGGCAAGTCAGATGTTAGAAGTCACAGCTTTGGAATATTTATGTGTTCTCCACACGACGGACAAAACATAAATGGGGCAAGAAGTGGGGCTGGATGCAGAAAAACACTTTTCTTGCTGAAGAATTCAGGGCTTTCAAACTGGTTTCATTCTGCTTGGAATGAAAATGAGAGCACAGGAGTTTCTGGAGAAGAAGAAACCATTCAAGACCCTCTCCGACCCTAGCCGCTAACCCAGCATCCAGCTGACAGACGTCTGAATCTGTCCCGTGAACCGCATCCTCTGCAGAGCTCATCCAGCAGTGTGTCCTTGCTGTGTAGCTTCCTAACTCCTCCGTCCTCTTTCCCATCCTCACCGCAGCTGGACCCAGCCCTGCTAAGCGTTATTGCCCTCATGGCACAGATGAGGAGACCGAGGCACACTGAACTTGGCCAGGAGAGCCGTCATCCAGATCCCTGCAATGTTTACATTCATTTTCCTAGTCTTTTCACCGGTTTTTGTGAAACCCATGGCCAGGTCACTCAAACCCAAGGTGTGCCCCTTGAAATTCAAGTTCCCCAGATCAAGAACTGGTCACTGGTCAGGATTTTTTTATTATTATTTTTGTGAAAGGTTAGTTGTTGCGGTTTCTTTCCCTTTAGGAAAGTATAATTTATTAAAGCCAAAATTGTTTATGGGAGCTGATTTGACAAATTTCTCAGTTCAAAACCATTTCCTTCAGGGGGAAGCATTGAAACTGTTGAAACGAGCACGTCTTTTTTTTTTTTTAAACAAAAAATGTTTTGATTTAGAGTTCAAGATAAGTTGAAAATATGTAGGACAAAGGAAAGAGTCAATTTTAGCTTAAAAAAGAAATTACAAAAACATCTAAAACAAAATGAACCCTATTTTCATATCACTTACATACAATGGTTTTATAGCCCCAAATTATTTTTTTAACATTTATTTTCATTCTCAGGCCATGAAAAATCTCTAGTTTCGGTACTTGTCTTACTTGGAAGGGGCTATTTTTTTAGGGGGTGCAGTTTGGAAAGCTCCTCAGGTCACTGAAGCTGTTTCTTCCCCTCCGGCATTCAGAGCTTCTCAGTTTGCAGACTCGGCTCTTCCCATCTGAAGTGGGAGAAATCCCTCGTGGGCCTGGAGACAAAAGCCTCAGGGGGTGAGGCTGCCTCCAGGAGAGGGCATGACGCCAGCACCCAGCGGCAGTTCTCCCTCCCGCCCTGCGGCTGCACTTACTTTGCAAGAGCACCTGAACTACCGTCTCAGCCCATGAGACTTTGCCCATCCCTACAAAACAACCGCATTTTTGCAGCAGCTCGGACCATGCTGCTGTCACATCTCCAGGACACCAACCCAACACGCGAGACCCACTGGCTCCTCCATGTCCATGAAGAGGAGGGAGGATGGGGTGCCTTGGAGATGGCCGTGGCACCCCGAAGTGGCCGTGTTTGTGTCTGGGAAGGGCAGTGAAAAGCCACTCTTGATTCCCCTTTTCAGGGAACAGAAGACAAGCAGGCAGTGGTCCTGAGCATGGGGAGCAACAAAATGAAGCTGGGCCACCTGTGGAGAGCTCAGTGCCTGCCATCCCACCAGTTACAGGGGGATACTGGGAGGTGGTCTGACTAGATCCAGGAAAGGGTGACTTTGAAGTAGGCCAGGGATGAGGCAGGGTCAGGGCTTTGGCTCCAGAAATGTTGTTCTGGGACTCATGTCTGTGCTACAGAAGAGGACGGCATTTGTGCTTGATCCTTGGAGGAGCGGGACAGCCTTTGCATTTGCCTTCTGTTTCCCAGTGAGCTCTCTTCAAAGATGTCTCCGGTTTCCTCTGACTTGCCTTTGTCTTTCAGCATGGCTTGGTATCCACTCCAGGTGTTATCCAGGACTGCTGATCGGTTAAAGTGAACCAGATGAGAAGATTTTTCTGATACTGAAGTGACTTTGGAACAGGCACCATCAACTTACACCTTAATAATACTAACCCGTATTGAGTGCCCAATCCAAGACCTTATAGGAACAGTCCCACTTATTTGGTGACTTCAGTGAGATTTGAATAAGGCTTGTAAGCCTTGATGAAAAATTTTCCTTTCCACCAAAATGCGGCGTGTTCTGTGTTGGACCATGACAATAAATCTGCCCCCAAATTACCTGCATCACTCAGGCTTTCTTTAGATGAAAGATGAGCCTATCTGCTTCTTCACTCGCCTCACCTCATTTCAAAATTCCTGACAGTCCCTGAGAAGGGGAGCAGAGAATGGTGATGCTGGGCAGGTGGCAAGGGAAGCAAAAAGGCTAATTTGGTGTCATAGTTCAGGAGCCAAGAGTGTATTAAGAAACTGTGAATAAATTTTGCTTCTAAATATTACTTTAAATGTTGCTTTACTTGAATTCAGTAAGGATGGCGTATTGACCTTCTCAAGGTTAATGGCTCAATGATTTACTAAGAAAAAGCATACACAAGGCCAAATTGATTCTTGTGTTAATTATTTCTCTGGACAATATAAAAAGTATTTTGATACATTTTCCATGGTACCTGGAAAGATATTTCTGCTCATCAGGTTATAGATGTTCCAGGCAATGACAAGGATGCTGGGAGTGTGCTGATTGCTTTAACTGCATTCCTTATACATGAGCATTTCTTCCACTGCAAAAACCCACTAAAAGAAGTAAATTTCCCATGAAATTAGATGAGATCTGTTTACTTCTGCCCGCCTTACCTCCAGTGCAAAATCTTGGCAGTTGAGCAAAAACTCAACACAATCCAATTTATGGAATCAGTTGTGACAACTCACATGAGTCTGAGTTTTACCTCCCCTGAAACCCTTGGCAAAACATCTGCAGCTCCTTGTTAGCATATGCAAATAGATCTCGGGATATAATCACTGATAGAGAGGCAACACTAAGTGAGGGTGTTCCCAGTGCTGGCCTTCAGGGATGGCTTCTCATCCCAGTGCCTTGTCAATACTTGTATCGATGACCTGGAGGAAAATCTGGAATCATTACTAATAAAGAATGCAGATGACTCAGATTGGGAGAGTGGTAAATAACAACGACAACGAGCCATAGATGCGAGTGAGCTCGATCACTCAACAAATCAGATGCAATCAAAGTACGTCTTTTTTAATCCAGCTAAATATATAGGCATGGGTACCTCGATGAACATATGCATATACTCATGAGAAATCAGTGTGGCTTGTAAATGCTCCATATGGGTAAATTATGCATTTTGCAAGCATAAATACTTTATTGCTGCCAGACTGGTAGGTTAGTATAGCTTGAAGGAGAATTATCCTGATGTGTTACCAACATAATAAAGACATTGAACTGCCTGTGCGGTGCTCTCTTACACCATCTCCTGCTGCAGCCCAGTGAGGCCCGAGCGTTCTGACACAGTGAAGCTGGTTTTGAGTACAGGTTCCAGGAAGATGTTACCATTACCTTGAGATAGGTGGGCATTCAGGTTCCAGTTTTCCGTGCTTTCTCTGTAGGAATTCAGCACTTAGGACGGTAGGACGGGTGGAAACTGGGGATTAAATCTTCATGCATGTGCAGGGCGCCTTATCAGCTCCATCCAGTGCAACTGTCCTTTTCTAATAATCTCTCTGCTCATTAGAAAATGAAGCCAGCCCCTAACTTTCACCAGAACCAGGGAGCTGCTGCGTTTGCAGAGTCCCTTGCAGATGCCTTTCCTATCTGTGGCTCTTTCTTCCCCGGGGCTGTTATTCCCCTCTGTAATAGCAGTGGGTCTCTGGAGTAAGCTGCCCTCGGTGCTGACAGCTTTCTGATTAATGGCAGTGACAGCTCAGTCTCCCTGCGTGTGCTGGGGAAGGCTGCACAGGGCTTTCCTCTCTCTCCTCTTGGTTCAGCCTCTGCATCTGTGGAAATCTATCCATCACAGCAACCACCTGGCAGATAAATTCAAACCACGCAAACTCCTGCCATCCAAGCTAAAAAAAAAAAAAGAGCCACATCAGCACAGCAGAAGCAGTATTGTTGGAGGTATGAGGATAAAATGCAGCAAGGTTTGTAGGGAGAGGCAGCATCATTTATTAGACGACGTACATACTTGCAGGGAGGGAAGTGGGACAAGCTTTTGGACACACAAAGATTTCTTTAGTCTAAAATGAAAGCAACCATCTCCCAAGCTGAACGGAGGCTGAGACTAACTGCTCTGAGGTTACATTATGTTCCTCTGTGTGGCAGAAAAGGGGGTTGGTACCTGGAGATCATCTGAGAAGGGCGGGAATAAAGTCACAAAGCTTCTTGGAACAGAGGCAACCAGCTAGTTTTCACTGCCCTGCTGATGGGTTAACCAGGGATGGAAAAATTTACAATATATCATAACACTAGCAACTCTGCTAGTCCTTGATTTTTAGCAGCCAGCAGAGTTATGAATTTTAATTGGAAGGTTTAAATGCAGAAAATATCTACCAAGGTCTTGTTGTGCTCTTTGACCCTGGGAGAAAGCGTGGAAATCGTCGCTCTGAGAGCTCTGACGACGTGACACAGGACAGGGGCTGCGTGCAGTGCACAGAGGGGAGGGGGCTCCCAGCCCTGCCTCTGCCGCTCGCTTGGCTGATGAGCCGAAAGGACGAACAGGCAGAGACTTGGAATTAATATTCCCTCCTCACACAATAAAAAAGTTAAACTTTGCAAGCAGAATCCCAGTTTTACCAAGTGGGAACATGGAACAGGGAAAGAGAGCCAGAACATCAGTAGCAGAGAGCCAGGCAGACGAGACTGAGATCCGAGAGCCTGAACTCGGCCTGCGCCTGCCCACCGAGCATCCGCAGCTCTCCCTGCCTGCATCTAAGGCTGAAAAACGGGGCTGTTCAGAGCTTCATGTATTTAGAAGCTGACATTCGGTGAGCTTGTGTCAAGCCAGAGCAAACCCAAGGGCTGGGTTTGCACCGGAGCTCCAGGAGCATGGTTGGAAATAAGCTTTTTGGCTGTAATGGCTGATCAACAGAAGCCACCGCTACTGCAAAAGAACACGTGGCACGGATAAACCTTACAGTGATTTATTCCTTATTGCAAAGGTCAGGGCTCAGGAAGGAGAGAGCAGGGCAGGAGGGGGGCTGTGAAGTTTGAGGCAGACCATCCTAATCCCCTCTTAGGCAGAAAGCATTAGCACAGCCTTGGAGAGAATTTGTTGGACTCAATGGGGTGTGTCGGGCAAGCAAAGTGCTCGGCAGAGCTGCTGCTCTGCACAGACCAGTAGTGCCCTGATCCTTTGCCATCTCGTAAATAGAGGGAAGGGAAGGGAAATCAGTTTAATCCAAGCTGAGTGTGTATTGGAATATAACCTAAATAAAACAGCCTGAAAGCCCAAGAATAAATCAGCAAGGAAAGAAATCTCCTCATGCTGTGTGCCGTCTGCTGAAACTTCCCACTTAGGAGCTGGAAAACCCCTTTTTGTCTCCTGCTTTGGATCTGTTTCTTCATTTCCTTTTACACGCGCAACTGAACTGCGCTGCCTGCTGCCCTCACATCCCAGCAGCCTTCCCCCGTGAACATCAAAGCTGGGGCCCATGTGAAAGGGAGCACGCGGTAGACCAGGAAGATCCCTTGATTGAAAGATTTTTCAAAAGCTGGTTAAAAAATTAATGGCAGCCATGTGATCTCTGTCTGCGGTTGTTTCCTAGAGCCACTGAGGCAGTGTCAGGAGGGTAACAAAGAGGAATTTTTCGGGAAGGCTCTAATTTTCAAACTGTAGGGGCCTAAGGCAATTTTGGTATTTATCAAAGGACTCAGACTTCCAGTGGTGTTAGGGATTGAAAACCTGGCTTTTCAATCGATATTTCGAGAGGCAGACCCCGGCTGGTACACTGCATCAGATCCCCCCCCACACGACTCCCAGCGTGGCCCTCTCACTAGCTCTGCCCCTCTTATGTATATTTTATGCGCATGGTCCCTGTATAAATACTTTACACTCTTCATTTTCTTTTACACAATGTTGACAGGGCAACTGGTCTCCCTTCTGCAGTCGGATCATTTTGTGTGTATTCTCTGATGTCTCCAGTGGGGTTAAGCTCTCAGTGGTTCAGGCTGTTTCTCAGCAGGGACACAAATGGGTTTTGCTCTCAATGCAGCCTGTTTGCATGAAAATAATATCTATAGACGGTGCTATCTCTAACCTTGCTGCCTAATTGGAGTGCAACTGCCCAACAGGTTTAAAAGTTATTAAAAGGAGACTGAGTCTCTTTCTCTCTCATGCACAAACACAGGATAACCACGTAAGCCTTGTTTCCTTGGGAAACCAACTGAAAAAAATAGCACTAGCGCAGAAACATACTGTAAGATGTGAAAACAGCCCTTCCAGTTGGGGAACGTAAGAAAAGCCACCGGCGAAGTCCCCTGAGCTAGCAAGGTCAGCGTGAGTAGGCTGCAGCTTAGAAAGGGGAGCAGGCGAGCACCTTTCCGCAGGCTCCAAAAGCAGCATATGAATGTGTGAATGCTTCACTAGCTGCTCTCTTTGAGCTCAAATGAAGGCAAAATTGCTGTTAATTAACGCTTCACATAGCAGTACAAATCAGTCTGCCATGGCAAAGGGAGGTTCACAAATGGCCAATTATGTGTGAAAGTAAACTGTGGGTAACAGCAAGTGCCCTCCTTAGCGAGGGGCCGAGAAGCAGCTGCCCGAGCAGACGACCCGTGTGAGCTCCCCGTGTTTGTGTAGCTGCCACTGCTCCTGTGTACACGTCACCCGGGAAATTCCCATGGGACACCCCAGAGTAAATACGGCCCAGTGCATTTAGACTGCTGGGAAAAGAGCACTGGAAAAGATTGCAGGATTGGCAGAGCCAGTCTATCTGCTCTCCTGCAATTGTTTCGTACCTATGACGCAGTGTAGTCAAAGAGGAGAAAACCTCCATCTGCCGCTCAGCTCCAGTCACAGTACTCCTGTTGTCTAGATAAAACAAATGAGACAGTGAGCGCCAGGCCAGATGCCTCTGCTGGGATGCAGCACAGAGCGATGCTCACGGGGAGTACCCAAGATGGGAGGCTCCTTGGGGGGAGCGTGCCCATTACTGCTGCGTTGGTCTTGCTGTAAGGCACTGAACATGCTGTACGTTGTTGGTCTCTTCTCCCAAGTAACAAGCGATAGGATGAGAAGAAACGGCCTCAAGTTGTGCCAGGGGAGGCTTAGACTGGATATTAGGAAAAATTCCTTGACCGAAAGGGTTGTCAAGCATTGGAACAGGCTGCCCAGGGAAGTGGTTGAGTCACCATCCCTGGAGGTATTGAAAAGACCTGTAGATGTGGCGCTTAGGGACATGGTTTAGTGGTGGACTTGGCAGTGTTAGGTTAACGGTTGGACTTCATGATCTTAAAGGTCTTTTCCAACCTAAACAATTCTATGATTCTATGATTCTATTCTATAACACATGCTGATTTTCAGCTGGGTTGTGTTGACCTGGGACAAGTCATGCTGAAGCTAAAAGTTTTGACACCGCGCTCCTTGAATTCCGCCTGCCATGTAATTAATCCCACTGAGAAAAAAAGTAAACTGAGTAGCTGCCTGCCAAGTGATGAGGTGAAGCTGCCTCAAAGGGAATCCTTCAAACACCATGCTCTGGCCTCTTTATTTTCCTTTCATCCTTTATTTGGCTATCTCAGCGCTATGCATGCACCCCCCCACACACACATCCTGTTTAAACCACACTGCATCTTCCTCAGAAAAGGAGGATAGAAATCACTATCCAAGATCAAAGCAAAGGACAGCCTGTAAACACGCTGAGATAAAAAAAGGCAAAAGTGTTCCTCAAATGTTTCATCTGCGATGTTGCTTCACCGTACGAGGGAGTGGGAGGACCTTCGCTGGAGATTGTGTGCAGTCCTGGGATCTGGCTCTCAAGGGGAATTTCAGGCTGAAGCAACACACAGAAGGTCAGCCAGGGCCAGACCTGCCTGACTGCCGGGAGATGATAAAGAGACATCTTTCCTACCAAAATGAGCACTGAGGAGGCATGGTTGCTCATAATAGAAGATGTTGGGAGTAAGTGCCAAGAAGGGAGAAGAACTTTGTAAAGAGCAATGACGTGGGAGAAGCTGGTCTTGTAATTTAGGCTGAACATTAAATGAATGTTTCTAACCATGGGAAGAGCAAGACTCTGGGATGGCCTTCACATGGAAATATGGAGACCAAGATGCCAATCTAGTTTTATAATGGAGCTTGGTGCATTTATGACCAGGGATCTGTGAACTGTGTTTGTGCAAGATCGGTGATCCAAAGCGGTTATGTCCAACAGTTGGAGTATTTTGTTCATTGTTTTTCAGTAATAAAAAGCTTTCACCTTTGGCCATGTGAAGACGGGAGGAAGTTATCAAGGCTTCAGAAGTAGCATGTAAGTGAGAAGAACTCTGTAAAATAACTCTTGCAAGGAAGAGGGAAAGACCTGGCAAGATCTGCACAGGGGCAAATAAAGCATGTGGACCCTGCATACCCTAAGATATTAATTTAATTGGCTCACAAATGTCCTCTCTGATGTCAGTCATTTCCAAACTCAGGGCTGGATGCAGCCATGATGGTGCTGAGAAGAAAAGGAAACCTGCATCAAACCAGACGTTGCCAAGGGGAAAAGGGAGAGAGGCTGCCTCCTCCTGAAGTCCTCAGATGCTACCAGCCCAGAAAGAGGTGAGCAACTGGAAAAGTGGCAGGGCAGTGAAGAAAACTAAAAGCAGAAGTGGTGTCCTAAAAGGGTCAACAGGACTTCTTGGTGATTGATAACTCCTTGAACTGAATGCAATAAAAACTAGATGGAAAGTGTCTGTGGCAGACCAGGATAAAGGCCAGGAGGAACTGCAGATGCACCTCTCTCTGGTCTCCTGAAGACACCCAGCGCCTCTAAGGGACCATAAGGGCACCAAGCAGGTGAAGAATCACCTGGCCACCAAAACCACCTTGCACCCAAGTAGAGGAAGTCTATAAAGGAGAGTGGGGTTGGAACCCCATCCTTCACGTTTCCTTCCCACCAGCTGCCTGAGGACGGCGGCACTGCCTGTCTCCCCGCACAACAGGCGAGGAGGCACTCCAGCACTCAAACCGTGATGCCTTAAATACACTCACGTAGGGTTACCAGATTAGACCCTAGGAGGATAAAGTGAATAAATTTTGCCAAGAGAACTTGATTGCTTTTATGTGATATAATTATAGAGTGAACCGAAGGAAGGGAAGAGAGCAGCTGTACTCGGGTATATGCTGGGATCTGAGTAAAGGCGCTTGGTACCGCTCCTCATAAAAAATGGCACATTCAAATTTTCTAGCTAAGCGAAGGCTAGTTTTGTAGGAAGGTGATTTTGGTCCTGTAAGAAGCCCACCAGAAGCACAAGGAAAGGGATGGTCCATGTAGGAGAAACCCATTGCTCTCCAAGAGAAGCACCACCTAATATCTGCCTCCACCAAGCTCTTGGTGGTGGGTAGAACCCTTAACACCACACGTTGGAGTTAAAACCTGCCTGCTATTTTCACACTGACTGAAATTAAAGGCTTCTTAAGGGAAAATGTGGGTCAGCTACTACAAATCCACAGGGCTCCATGGAAGTCCATGGATTCCTGCCGATTTGCCCCAGATGGATAATCCAGCCGGTTCTGATTTGCTCTGGCTTTGCCACTTCGGTTTTCATTCGTAGCCCTTCCAGGATAGTTTATGTAATCTATTAGGATCCACCCACTGATCTCCAAATAGTTTTCAAAAGCCAAAGGTGCTGTTTGTGTTTTGAGATTGATATCTTGCTGGCAGCATGATTCAGGTTTCTGACAGCAGGTATGAGGTTTAACTGCAGGAAATGAGCTTATTTTTAGCCAAAGCATTCACTGGAGGTTTGTGTAAAAGGATTTTTGCTGGGTGTCCTGTTTCTTAGGTAATTGAGTATAAAATTTTAACTCTTGCTTTTAATATAGAACCTAGTCTGAGGAAATAGTTACTGAGTGGATCCAGAAAAGTTCATACCCAGGTAAATACCTAGGGCTGGGAGGGATGCATGAACTGACAGTCCTGGAGACTGGCAAATTAAGATGTCCATGAGATTGCCAAGCAGCAAATGAGTGTTGGGCTAAAGAGGAAAACACTGGGTTTGATTCAGTTTTAACTTGACCCTGCGGAAATTGTCTTCTTTCGATTTTTCTGATGGGACCTTGAAAAAATGATGGAAAAGTCTAAATATTCTTATGGAAGTTTTGTGTTCTGCAGAGAATAAGCTGAATTTCCAGCTTGAAAATCAAAACAAAATCATGATGACAGAAAAACACCAATCAGCCCTAAACAACTATCCACTTGTCTCCAGAAATCCGGGCCCGTGATTGGTTTAAGTATGCATAGAAATGAGCAGCCGGGGGGTTCGGCCTTTCTTTCTCTTCTGTGGGACCAGGTATCCATTTTTTCAGTGGGTTAAAGCTGTCCGTCTCCTCCTGTCCCTGCTATGATAAATCCAGCGTCATTAGAGTGCCAGCACCTCCTCTCTGAGTTCCTCGGTGGGTGCTCATTCCCGCTGCGTGCCTGTGATGGGAAGGTCTGAGACCTGCCCAGCTCATTTCACGTGGTACAGAGCTAATCTCTCCAGCCTGCCTAGGGGAAGAAGAGCAGATCAGCACTGAGAAGGAGCTTTTATGGGGGAGTGAAGCAGCAAGAAACAACACGTAGCTTACATTGGATGCAGATTTCTGTGAGTCCATAACTCGCTCCCAGCCTGCTTGCCTGGTATCACCGGTGCTCAAGCATTCAAAAAGCTTTTCACCACTGCTCCTTTTCGGGTGCTGTTGTGCAGGGGGTGGTTAGAGGACTGGCAGCACGTTGGTAGAGATCTGGGAGGGGGGGACGAGGGTTAAAGCTTGAATCCTATCAAGTTCATTCCTCTGACAGCTCAAGGAAGGGGAAGAGACAACCACTCCTCTTCTGCACAGCTATTCCAGCGTGCAAAAGCCTAATAAAGAGGGCAATGGATTGAGCTAACCTTTAAGGGAGGAGAGCGCGGCTGTGCATCGGCTGCTGTGTGTGCAGCCCCCAGCTCGGCGTGAGCGCGTCCGGCACACACGCACGCACACACACACCCCACGGTGCTCCCATCACATGCGTTGATCCATGTGAGTGTAGATCTGACACGGTGCAGGAGGCATTCGCCCACACAGATCTCATTAGTTGTCTCAAACAGGGAAGGAAACGAACATGACTGGGGAAGTCCTCACCCTCCTTTCTGTCTCTCTTACGCACTCATGCAGAGGGAGGGGAGAGAAGGGAGAGAGGGGGCAGGGACAGGGAAAGCTTTTGGGGGGATTAGTGAGCGTGGCTGTGCTGTAGTGATGAATTTTTCATCTGGCCTGAAGTGTAATTGTAACGCAGGGATTAGTGCTCTGGGGAGTTGTTTGGCTGTTGCTGTCAGGTGTTTTTTAACTATTGATGCACAGCGGGTAAAGGCAAAAGTTGGTTGTGCTGCGCTTTGGGGGAAAGCTGGCAAAGCGAAGGTGTCTGGAACGGGCTTTGGGGCAGGAGCTGGAGGATTTTGAACATCCCAGGTGTCAGGCTCGCTGCTGCTGATTTTGATCCCGGTGCCATGCTGTCTCTGATGTTTTTGGTGGGGACAGCTCTGCATCAGGACACTGTTGTGCCCCATGGCTCTGGGGGTGCCAGGGCTCCAAGAGGGGGAAAGGCCACGTTGCCCTCCTCCTTGCCCTGACCATGTCTTTTGTCACAGCAGGTGCTGGATGGCAATAGGGGGTCCCCAGGGAGCGTGGTACAGTAGGATGGTCTCTCGGTGCGTGTCTGTGAGTCTCCCGAGTGCACAGGCTCCGAGGGTCCCGCAGGGCTGGCTACGTCCAGGGCATCGTGGCTGCTCCCACCTCAAAGACCCAACCCTGCCATGCAGTTCTGGCCCATCATGTTGGCCCTGGCTTCAGTAAAGAGGCCACATTTGTTGAAAGCTCTTGAAGCTGTAAGTCTGCCCATATGGTGTTACTGGAGCAGCAGAAGGGGGGTACATCCAACAGGAATCCAGGCCAGGGTGAACAGCAGCTGGGGACGGAAACCCTGGCGAGACCCAATGGGGATGAGGACGGAGGGAAAAATTCCCCCCCTGCTAGTACTAAGTTATTATTCATAATCAGTAAAGAGGAGATGCTTCGAGCGTGAAGAGGCTTGCTAAGATGCCGTCTCTTTGTAATCTGTGCATATGTATATCAGTGGGAAGTGTTTTGCAGTCAGGTGCGATGCCTTCTCCTCCACTGGCAGCTCTTCAGTCTCACTCAGAAAGCTGTGCCGCAAACTTACAGGAGTTTACAGAGATTCAGTGTGCATTCGCAGATCAAACCATTTCTCTGCTTTGCAACCTCACAGCTTCTAAATCTCCTCCCTAGCACAAAAGCACACTGTACCGAGCAACTGCCCATAGCTGAAAGGGAAAAGCTGGGTGGTTTTTTTTATTTTATTTAATCCACATTATAGCCAACCCATGGGAAATCCTGTTAAAAGATCAGTATGGATTTTCTGAGTCGAGGGAAATTTTACATCTCGGTCAGAGAGTCCTTTGGATCGGCTGGGCTTCAGGAAGACAGGACCGCTGCAAAAATCTCCGAACAAAAGGCAGGGGGGCCACACACTGATTGATTCGTTGGCCCAGTTCCTTCTTTTCTTAGTACTTTTCAAAGAAAAAAGGAAAAAAAATCCTTTTCAACGCGCTGAAAACGTTGTGTGCTTCTTGCACTTGCTGCTTTTTTCTGTTGTTCGTTTCCTTGGTGCCATATTGCTAAGGGGGGAAGCACCTGCCCTGGCAAAGGGACAAAAGCCGGGTGTGACAGGACTGCCACCGACTCCATGGGATCCCCAGCTCAGCTCTGGGATTTCGTATGCTGAAATATGAGAGAGAACAAATGAAGGTAAACTATCTGAGAAGCCTAAAAGGTGATGGATTAAGCAGGGCACAGACAATGAGAAGGTGAACCCCGGTCCGTTGAACTGAAATACACTCTCAGCCATGCAGGCAGGGATGAAGCAGGATTTCCTACCAAGTGGTGTGCAGCCCCGTGGGGCTGACCGGGCGTCTCACCCTGGTGCTTCAGGCAGTTGCTCGGTGCATAGCATCCTCCCTCCCTTGGGATACAGAACAAAATGTAGGCAGGATCATGCCCAGAATGGTCGATGTTGGTCTGCAGGTGTCAGCTTGGGGAAAAGCCAGGCAGATCGGGAGAGAGGGGGGTGCTGGTCCCCCAGAGATTTTCTCCTTTCTGCTATCAGAGAGAGCACAAGGGTGAGCAGGGCTGTGCCAGCCCGAGGGCTTATTCCAGCCATGCCCTCAAAGGAGTGGGGAACAGAGCAGGGAGAGGGAATAGGAGGTCCCAAGGTGCACAGTACGGGATGCTGGATTATGTACCAGGGACCCACCACCACTGGTCTATACTTTTCCCCAGACTCCCGCTGCTGGGCAGGGTTTGACTGGACCCTTGGTTCGATTCCTTGCATCCTTCTGGGAAGATGGAGAAGCTTGTGTGAACTTCCAATGGGGAAACGGAGATCTGCGCAGTCTCCCCCAGCTTTGTGGTTCAGAAGCAGCTGGGGCTCGGTGAGGACCCCGGGTCTGCTCCCCGCCCCGGAGCCTGTTGGCAGCTATTTATGGAGAAGAGGCTTCTTCCAGCCACATGCAGGAGACCACACGTGCTCCCCCAGCCTAGCCTTGGCCTTGAAGCTGCTGCTGAATGCTGAGGCATCAGGGAACATGCCAGAATACCGATTCATAGCCAGTTCTTTGAGCTGGATGCTTATAAGCCCCTTCTGTTCCTTTTATTAGCAGTGGGCAGGTCAGGGAAAGAGCTGCCCAAGCTCCTCGGTGCTCTTGCCCATCCAGCCGTGCTCAGCACCTCGCATTCCCATGTGCAGGCACTGCCCTTGCGACCTGACTGGCTCTAGGTGTTCTCCGTTAGAGCTGCAAATGCCTTCTGTATTTTTTTCAACCTTTCTTTTGGGAAAAGAGCAGAAGGATTTCTAAGTAACTTTAATTTGGGAGGCTGGAGTATTTCTTCCTCCTTCTCTTCTTTCCCTCTTATTCTTTGTCTTTATTTCTTTGTCTGCTGTCTAAACAATTTTAATCCCTCAGCAGCTACTTCCTCTGTCTCTTCTCTTCCCAACCTGTGTGCATGGGGTGGGATTGCACAGGGGTGATTTATGTGCATGGGAGAGATAGGGTGGCCCAGCGGATGAGCAGCGGGAACTGGAGGACACAAACGGAGGGCACCGTGTTGTCCCCACCTGCCGGGGATGGCTCCTGCCACATCCCCAGCCCTGTCCTCGGCCACATGATGTGGGGCCACCCCACATACCCAGGAGGGCACGTTTGCCAGGTTGTTGCACAGACCCCTTTTCCAGCGACAGCCAGCCCTGCTATCAGATGGGAGCCAAAATGCTTTTCCCAGTCATCCAGGGAACATCCCTTGCTTTCCACGCAGGGCCTCATAAGGCTAAAATTAGCAGTGTTTCCCTCTACAAAGCAAGTAATTAGTTCAGAAGAGGGCACAAGGAGAAGCGTGAAGAGAAAGGGAGCTCCCCTTATAAAATATTTACCTCCTCAGCCTCAGCAAGCGCCTCCTGAGAAATTTTGGAGAATGGTCTAATTAGGCTCAGAGCTCTGCTTCTGTTTCCTGCGTCTTCTGCCCTTCTCTTCGCTCATCCTTTATTAATGGGGCCTTTGCATGACATAACGGGATGTGTGTTTCCTAAGGGGCTTTTTATCCCTTTGTTCTTGCACAAGAAGGGAAAATACCATTAAATCTAACAGAAGGGAGTTTTCTTAAAAGATGTGCAAAAATGTGGGTTTAGATTTTTTTTATATATATATATATATATATGCATGCCTATATACATATTTATATACATACACACACATATTCCTGAAACACAAGCAAGCCTTTCTTGTGTGGACTTACAGTTCCCTGTAAATCCTTTTCCTGATATTTACCCTAGACGTACGTTACTCTTTTTAACTTAAGGAATTCCTTTCTAGTGACACCATAGCTCAATGATAGAGGATCAGTTTCAAAATGAAACACGTGGGGTCTGAAAAAGTATCCAGCGACATCTTATTTGACTTAGACTCTTTCTAATGTCAGAATCCAGTAATTGTTTTATAAAACTCAAATTTGCTAGAAGGGCTTAATGCATTTTTTAGTAGGACCAAGTAATAAAGTAATTGTAGATTTATTGCTCTTCTTAACACTAGGGGAAAGACACACCATTCCACTTGGGACCACTTAAGCATATAGTGTTTTAAAGGATACAACTGGGCAGCACAGGTTTATTAATATTTAGAGAAGTGTTGATTCACCTCCCTTTCTCTTTTTTTCATGTGTACTTTGGGGCAGAAGTGGAAGCGTGGCTATGCAATGCCTTAGCCACAGCCTTTAGGGACAGACATCTGGCTTGGCTCTCCCTGATTGCCCAGAGCCTTCGTGGCAACCCCAAGCAAATGACCTACTCCCATCACAGCCCCTTGGCACCGGGGCACATGTTTTTATCTCCAGTGTAAAGTGAAGCAAAAGACTGCTCTGAATTTCTTCATATAGCGAGCAAGCTGCTGAAATAATATTGCCTGGCAAGCCATTATGTATTTTTTATTACTAAGATAGTAAAATATTGAAATGACTTCCGACAGAAAGAGAAGAGCAAAGGAAAACACCCAGGAGAAATTATTTTATCTCAGAGGATTTAATTGAATGCTGTAAAAAATTTTCATGCTAAAAGAAAGATGATTTATTTTGCTTTTATGATAATCTGTAGTGTAAAAGAATGCCTCCTTCGAAAAGCTTTCACACTCACGCACTTACCTGCCATTGTGTATTTGGGGGTTTCTGCTGCATAGATGATTCTCGAGGATAGTTTTATTTTTTCCTCTCCACCTTTTTTTTTTCCTTACCGCTGCTAAAAATCTTGTCTGTTTACGTGGTTGACTCTGCAATGGTTTTGCATCCCCCCTAGAGAGCAAAGGCAGGCAGCGGTGAGCCTGGCACGCTCATTAGCAAACCTGAGCCTGATCTTTTCCAGGGGCCGAGCCGGAGCCCTGTACACATCGTGGGACTGTGCTGGGGCTGAGGGTGGCAGAAGCAGCTCCCGCTGTCCCCAGGAGCCAGTCCCCTCCTTTGCCCCATTGCAGGGACGAGACCTCTAAGAAAGCCGTTCACTCAGGGTTGATTTTTGTAACGTTCAGCAAACCCCCCGGTGAATGGGATTTGCTGTCTGGCGACAGTTCATTACACGATTTGATTATTTCCTCGAGAATCCTAGAGATACTGTAATTTAGCAAATGATTCTTGCAGAAGAGCCAGTTAGCCCTGTTTCTATTCCTTCCGAGTGGCCTGTGGTTGGAAAGCAAATTTCATTTTCAAGTTCAGACTAGACAGTCCTTTCCAGCCCCTCGTGTGCGCTGTGCCCGGGGAGGGGACCGTGGTGCCGCACAAAGGCTGTGACACTGACTGTGCGCTCGGGGGAGCAGCTGGGGCAAGAAGGTCCCATTCGCTGACACCCATTTGTTGGAGAGCCTGGGGTGGGAGCTGCGCCAGGTCATGGGAAGGGAAGAGCTTTGCTGAAAAGAGGCAGAAAACAGCAATGCTCTGAGAAACTTTGAGGTCTTTATTTTATCTATGGTTGCCAGAGGGAGAGGTTCCCTCCTCCAGCTCTCGGTGAAGGTGCAGGGTTTGTGAGGATTACCCAAAAGCAAACACAGTCCAAGAGCAATTCAAAATTCAGCAAATGCTGCTGACATGCCTCATGCCAAGAGGATTCAACCACCAAGATGGATCAGGGTAGACACATGCACAAGTCCTCTTGTTTTGAGGGGCTGGATGGGAGCGTGTTGGGTTTGATGATGATGACGGCGGCTCGTCCCATCTCCTCTCCCTGTCCGGTGAGCAGCAGTTTGGGGCTGCAACTTTTCCGTGCTGGCCCAGAACTGATGGGGAGAAAAGGGGCAGGCAGGTGGCATTTAGTCCCATGCAGAGCCACCCAGCTTCTGCCAGGGACCCCGGGGGGACACACGGGCAGGCCGGTGGGTGCCCCTTGCCCAGCGCCCGTCCCTGGGAGCCATGCCGAGCTCTGCCTCTGCTCTGGGGTTCTGGCAGTGCTCACTTTGCTGACACTTTTAAAGAGGGCAGCTGTTCTCCTTTTGCTGAAGCAGCCTCTTACTGCTAAGGCAAGATGATTGCATTTCATACCTTCCCAGCTCTAATTTGCACTTCTTTGGGGAAGATGATAGGACAAGTTACATCAGAGCAGCTGCTGTCTCACTGGGGTTTAAAGGAAAATGAAAGAAAACCCTCTGTATTTCTTTTAAATCGTGTTAGTGCTTGCGAAGTGTGCCTGGCTGACCTCTCGGAAGGCTGAACATCTGTGTCAACAGAAATGGGGAATGTTATAAGCCATCGAAGGGCAGGTTTTCGGGCTCCTCCTTCCTGCTGTTCTGGTATATGCCCCCAGATGGGGGACTGCAATAGCATTGCCTGTTGAGTTAGTTCCTACCTGGTACCCCAAAGTACCTGGTGCTGCCTCCTGAAACAGCACAGCTTGTCCTGGGTAGGAGCCAGCAGATCAAAGGACTTTTTTTTTTATTTTATTTTTTTTTCCTTCTGACCAGGCTCCCTGCAGAGGTGACTGTCCCTCCCTAACTGAGGGGACAACCTGGTCCCTGCGACTGGATCAGGGTTGGCCCATCTGCTCAGATGTCATCAGCTTAAAAGCTGTTTCAATCTTATCATCTTGCCTGAAGTGTAAATACGGATGTCACAGATGGTTTTCTTAGCAGCCTGGTAAGGGTGAGTACCTCCAGGACTGAAATAAAAAAAAGAATCCTGTGGTGAAATTATACAGAAAAAAAAGTGTGCTGACTTTTTAAGAATATGTACACTACAGAGCGAGTGAAACCACAGGCATTGTTTTGAGTCATTTCTGAAATTTTTTTAAAATTTTTTTCTATTAGTTTTTATTTTCCAGTGCGCTGGGGCAGACTGCTGACACACTGGAGGGAAACCATGGGGTGCACATGTGGTAAGGACTCCTTCACTGTATTTCTATTGTTTGTTTTTATTAAACGCCAACATTAAAACTCGTCCATTTGATGTGTTAAATGCTGTCTCAGTGTTTCTATAGAAACCAGCCGGCTGTTCGTTACAGCATGAGGATTCCCGGGCTGACCTCATCAGAGTCTCCTTCAGTAGCGTCTCTCCCACTCTCCGGTCACACTGTTATCTCTGTCACAGGTCTCCGGATCCCACCTCCCCTTACTCACCTGTAATCCCCTCTTCCATCCCCTCTTCCATCCCCTGCCACCCAGTTCCCCCCCATCACCCCAAGTATCTGAGGATGGAAAAGGGCTCCCAACACAAAGGAGCCATTTAAGACCAGATAAGGCTGGTGTTTGCAGAAAAGCACCATTGCCGTGGCAGGAACCATTTGTATTCCCTTTCTTCCTCTGGCAGTTCTTTGCCATTTACTTGATGCTGAAGGAAAACTACTCTCTTAAAATGCTCCAGGAAGGATTACCATTTAAATATTCCACTGAAGGATTCACGTACATGCATTATATGCCCAATAAAAAGAGAATCCCCTTGACTACATTTGACTTCCAAGTGTAAAATTTGCACATTTTGCAAGCACGCTGCCTCTTAATTGGCAGCAAGCATCTGCATAAATCATAACATGCCTATTCCTGCTGCGGCTCCGCACGTGGATCGGGGACTGCTGCAGCAGTCGGCCCCCCCGAACTGACAGCTGCCATCACAGCATCCCGCACTTCCCCAGGCACTGTTCTCGCTTGTCTTTCCCCCACGTTACTTTGATACAGCATGCTGTTTCCCTGCTTTTGGCTATGTTTTTGCCCCTGTGAGCAAAAGACCCACTCCTACCAGCCTTTGTGCACTGCAAACTGCTTCTTCCTTCCCATCTCTCACTATAAAGGAGGCCAGACTCAAAGCTGAAGCAGGGCATGGAGCAGGTCACGCATCCAGCACCTCCGCAGCCTGTCCCCAGGGAGGCAGAGACACAAGCTTTGTGTCTGTGCATTGTGCAGCATCCCTCCGTCCCTCGTTGCTGCATCTGCAAAGCAAAAGCCCTAACGCGCTGCTGGGGCAGCGGCTGGGGGTACGTGCAGTCCTGGTGTTTCACCCCGTCAGAAGGTCCTTGCTTGCTCAACCTGGGCACTGGAGGTTCAGAAGATCTGAACGTGCTCTGGATACACACCCAAAATGGGGGATATTTTAGCCGGATGGGGGCAAGCCCATCACCCTTAGGTCAGCTGGGAGACCTGCTGCCTGCTACTCCTGTTTGTCCTTGGTGCAAAGGGCATGGCCAAACCTGCAGCTCAGAGGCCAGCACTTTCCAGGGCAGGTGTCACTCGTTGTCATTGCTTTTCCCCTCTTCATAGCTTTCACCTGCTTCTTTTAGACCATCTTATTTTGCCAAAGACTATTGCAGAGGGCAAAGTAAAGGGCAGCACCCCCCTTTTAAACTGATTGACAGGATTATTATCACTTTAGCCCAAGCACTTGGCAAGTCCTTGGGGCCTGGCTGGGTTTTTTTCCTCAATCAGGAGAAGCAGATGAAACAAATCAGGTATACTTAGAGATGCAACGTGGGATATTTCTCCAGAACATCCATGCGCCCCTGTTTCCTCAAAAAGCAGGTGAAAGCTCTCTCAGTCCCATTTCCAGGGTCATCTTGAAGCATCTGCTGAGCTGTTAAGTCACATTCTTGAACTAATTTTCCCAATTAGCCAACCCCCGACTCTCCCATATTTCCTCCAACCTACCCATGTGTAACCAGTCCCAGGATACTCCTGCCTACTTCTGCCTTCACCAGGTGCCCATGGTTAGTAGTTTTGAGTGTCTCCAGGTCCCTCTCCTATAAAAGGAGGGGCTTAATTGCTTTTTCTTTCTGGCCTGCAAGAATGGTAATTGGTACTCTTTTCACCTCCAGCCTGGCATGGGCTTGATGGAGCCATCAACACCCTGGGCTGCAGCAGGAAGGTCTGGGGTGTGTTCTCTGCTCCAGGCAGGTTGTGTTGGGAGGGAGAGGACTGGCAGCAAGGTGGCAATGTCCAAGGAGAAAGGTAAGAGGGGATCCTGTTGGGTTGCTAAAGAGCTCGGGTTAACTTGTTTTCTGCCTTTGAGGTGCCCAGATGTAGGTTAATATTTGGCAATTGTATGGTGTGTATTGTTGTCCCCCCCCTTTAAACCCAGTGCAAGGGGGAAATAAAGCCCTTGTGTGTGTCTGGAGCCACCTAATTTGAGCAGTCTTATCCTGAGCTGTTTGTCCAGGACAGATCTGCAAGATCCTTACTGTGTGCAGGTTATTAGACAGTGAGAGACAGGAGACCCAGTGAGGGTACAGCTGTTGCTTGGTGTAGGCAGACAGTGTGTTCTTCTACCTGTGTCTGTCTGCCTACCAGTCTTTGTTAGGGTTATTCACAGTAATGGAAGCATGAGAATTCCCTTTAGCTATTGAACAACCATCTGTTGGTGCATCCATCTACTCCTAGGTTTTAGGAGAATGGATGAAAAGGGATTTGACAGTAAAGCAAGGGAGAATATAAACACCTGAAGAAGAGAGTTGCACTTTGGAAACCTTTGAAGAATTAGCACCTTTTCCAGTTCTCCTATTCTAGTTAAAGAAACAATACTGAAAGCTGGTTGCTGCTTTTCAATGCTATGTACTACCACAAAGCTAGCAGAAAGCACTGGACAGGCACACAAATGCAGAATGATGCCGAGATCAATATTCAGCTGAGTAATTGCCAGGAGATATTCAAATGACTTTCCAGAATAAGGAGCACTTTGTATGATGAAGCCAACCAGAAAGAACAGTTGATATGGATTGGTTAGTACACTAGACTTAGTTGTCTTAATTGTGGTGTGAATTATTACTGCTGTGAGAGAACAGAATAATGAAAATGGAAGAAAAATAATGTATGGGTAGTCTATGTATACGGATGGGAGAAAAAATGAAATATAAGAGTTGAAGTGAAATTTTACAGGGAGATGACTTGCCCCATGGGGTAAATATGTAACTAGGCAATATATTGGCAATATGTATTTTGGGGAATCATCTCAACTATGAACAGCAATGGTGTTTCAAAGAACCTGAAAGAAGATTTTAGAGGGCATAAAAAGAGTTGGCCTCTTAAAGGACAGAAATAGGGTTGAAACAATAGGCTTTAAATACCTCAGCCATGAGATGAAAAGTAAACAAATTGGGAAAGCACCTCTTAACAATTGAGTGGTGAATTGGAAATAAAGCTGCTTCCTCTGCTCTGATTTAAGGCTGCCTTATCATTCCCTGCTGTAGTAGGGGTTTGCGTGTGCCTGGTGTGATAAAGTGAAACTCCCTCCCAGGTTGCACAGGGAGGAACGTGTGCTGTGCGGCTCTGGGGAAACCAGCGCATTTAATGGAGAAAAGCTGAGTTCATAATAACTAAGCCATAAATAAAAGGCTTTCTACACAGGAGTCCTTTTCTCAAGAAAGAGAAATGCAGAGCATGTCCAGGCTTCTGGCTGCCCTGTAACTTGACGATGCCCTCAAAGCTGGGAGCCACTGTGACCTGCAGAGGAGCAAAGCCAGTGTCCCCCAACTGCCTTTCAAAGGGGGTTTGGGAGCACGTCACCGAGTATCTGAGCCCAACCTGCTGCCTTCCCGCTCAGCCGCTGCAGAGCTCAGCCTGAACTGTGTCACTTGAAAGTCCCTTGACTTTTCAAAAAAGAGATTCAGTTTCCTTTTTTGCTTCTCTGCAGCAAACCCAGCTGTGGAAATTCTGAAAAATTAGCATCTTATCACATCTGCGCACACAAAAGCTCTTGGAAATGCTCTCATCAGTATGCCACGGGCCAGCCGCGAGCCCTAATAGGCAGAAACAGCCAAATACATTTTGCCTGTATTCTACCAACTGTGCTGTATCAAAATATGCCAGCCCAGTGCCAGTTTTCTCTTGCCTTTCAGATCTGCTGGAATCCCAGTGCAGAACACCAACGAGCAGAATATGGTAGAGGGCAAAAAAAGAAAATAATCCTGTTTGTATAAATAGTCTATTAGGTTGCATCATACCAGCCAGCATTTTTGCTTTTGCAAAAATTCCTGGATGGCTGGAAACTGCTCTCCAGCAGAGTTTCTGTAACTGTGGCCGCAGTTATGCAGGCTCTTAACACCCATCTTGATGCCCCTGTACCTTGCATCATCTCTGACAAAGCTAATAACATTGCCTGCTGAGTCCTGACAGCCGGATTGTGTGCCTGAGAGCTGGAGGAACTGGGGGAACTGATTTCTCTAGCCTGAAGCTGTGGTCTGTAAGGTGATGGCTTTATGGAACACATAACTTTGATTCTTATCTGGGTTTTAACCTGGATCTACTCCCATCCCCACAAAAGAGTCTTCTGACCTAAATCTGGGTGTGATTCAAGTCTGCTTTCAGCCAGAGATGCGAGTCAGAGCCCTGGCTCCAGCTGCCTGCTTGCCTACAGTCATGTGGACAAAATGATTCATGGGTTAGTTGTCCTTCCGCAGCTTCCCCCAGCTTTTCCCGCTTTCACAAAGGACAGGCAGGTTGTGATGTCCTCCTGTTCCTCTCTGCCCAGGCTGGTGTGCGTTTTATCACCTTTTCAATGTATTGGTCCCTCAGCATTGAGTCTCACAGGTTATTTAAACGCAATATATTTTCTTTCCCCTTTAAGCAGCTGCCAACTAATTTATGAAACCAAACTGATCATCTACCAAATCCCCTTTGACTCAGAAGGGATGTACAAGAGACGTGCTCAGATTAGGAACCAGAGAGCTCCAGAGCTCCCAGTGCTGGAGGCTCCCGGGCTGGGACCGAAATGCATCCCCAGGCTGGCAAGGGGGAGAGGATCTCCCACAAGCTGAACAGGAGAAGAAACCAGGGCTTGCCAGGCACAAGTTGCTCAACATCATCATATTTCAATATTTATAGAATGCTGTTGCCTCTCAAATGTAAAATTGTGCTGTTATCTCTGTATCTGCAGATTTTCTACAAATGCAGATATAACTCACTTCGTATGAGAACTTTTTCAATCCCTGCCATTATTTCCTTCATCATCAAAGCAAAGTCTTTGAGAGCTTGTCTTCGTTTTCCTTCTCGCATAATAAGGTTGGATTTTTTTCTCCAGTACACAAAATCCCAGGCAATGTGCCCCAAAAGCACTGCATTTTGGGGGTACCTTTTCCTGGGTTTATGAGGACTTGAGCTCCCCAGAACCATCACTGTCTCTTATAACCTGGGAGGTTCACATCTTTACTAATTTGCAAGGTCTAATGATGCCTTTTTCTTGACAGAACTACCACAGGTTAATGAGAATTTCCACCTGAAAAGCTAAGTTTCTGAAAATTACAGTTTCCAGAACTGGGACTACAGGGGGAAGTAAGTTTGGCAGGGGAAAAAAAATGTTACCTTATTGTGCTCTAATCATCATTTCTGCAACTGCTGTCTTTAGGGATGCCTTTAAAAGATGAAAAGGGCCCTATTTCTCCTGCCAGGTAACCTTGCTAAAACCAGAAAAGCTTCGCTGCTGGAGAAGCATTGCAAATTTGAAGCAAAACAGGCACCACCCACCCCAAATCCACTTACCTGCCTGCTGATAAGGAACCTGATGTTTTCCCTCCTGCCCCAGCCAAGGATTTTTGTCATTTTTATGCAAAATTACACATATCTGCCCTCTACATTTTGTGATGGGAAAGATGTATCTCAGCTTAATTATTTACCCTGTGAAAACACATTTCGCTCCAGGCAGATGGCTGCTGGCTGGGGCGCTTTCTCATTTTCTGGCAACCTCGAGACCTATAGGGACCGCATGTTGTACCATATAGCTTATGCTATGTCTGTGCAGCCCCAATCAATCTTTCCTTGCAGGAACGGGTCTGATTTTTAATAGCATCCCTGTCCTTGTTTTATCGGGGACTGTCAACAGCATAAAGAAATGCCTTAATAAATAGTGAAACATAAATACTGGAACCCTATATTTACCACATTCAGAGTGCTTGCTGAGCTGTTCATCATCTAATGTTACTGGTGTTGCGTGGCAACCAGTGTTTAAAGGCTTGCTGACTCAAAGAGCCCCTGTACTTTTAAAAGACTTGGCGTGTTTATTTGACAACCTCTGGCTTCAATGGGTCCTTTTTCATCTTTATGTGTAGCTGATGTTTATAATGATCATGAAACAATTTAATTTTGGTTCCCATAAAGCTGGGCACTTTGTGTTTTTATATTGTTATTACTACTGCAGAAAAAAGATTTGGGCCTGTCAACAAAGAGGACCCAGCATGTTTGTTACTTTCCAGGTGTATTTTTACATCACCCACCATTGCGTCATGTCAGTCAATGGGAGCCTCGATGGAGGCACCAGCCCTGTTTCCTGAGCCACCACCTCACCCAGGTGTTATTTTGGTGATGCTCAGCGGGTCCCCCACTGCTGCCCGATGGCCGGACCAGGCAGAGGGATGGCAGGCAGCATGGGACGGCACAGCCGGCGATGCCATGTACCCACCGGGGAGCCCGACGTGTTGCCTGCAGCCCATCTCCTTGCTTGCGGAGCTGGGCTCGGTGCTATCGGCGACACTTTCCCCTTTGTAGCCAGGTTGGAGAAAATCCAGGCGGCAGCCAGACCTCCGCTCCTGTTTGGTTGTGTGCCCCAAATGGAAATGGTTTTCAGTTTTATTCAGAACAGAGCAAAACCTCACCCCAGGGGCTGTCAGCATAAAACCAGAATTAGTCACTAAACATGAACCCAGGCAGGTTTTGGGGGGGTTGAGGTTTCATAGCACAGATTTTTACTGTAGTGAAAATGCCACTGCATAGTATATGGAATTACAGATTCCCGATCAAAAGGTACCAAAACTCTGTGTAACAACATGGCGTTTCCCAAAAAGTCCTTTGGAGGCCTCTGGTGCGTGTGGTGCTGTAGGTACAATGCTCAAATGTGTTACAGGGCTTGGCAGCTATTTGGTTTCAGTATGTCGCATTATATTATTAGATCCCAACGCTGTGGCTAGCAACGTTTATTTATATCTATTAATGGAATGAATATCTGATTGATACTAATTTCCAAAGTTTGTCCTTCACTTCTGCGTGTGTTTGCAGAAGGGTATTAGTGGTTTCCCCATCTGTATATTAAGATATTACGAGAGGGCCAGACCTCAGTGAATCTTTGTTTATTCAGCCTCCTGGTTTGAGTTCCAGTTTTCAGCATTGAGGGAGTTTTCCATGGGTTTCAGCCAGTTTTAGCTAAAGCCTTTGGAGAGAGACAAACTCCATGATTTTTATGCAAGTGGGGCTTTGGAGGAGGCCCTCTCCAAGATGGGAGATGAGTGACCTGCTCTGGGGATATGGGGAGTTGGAAGAGGAGGAATAATTTCTTTCTTTCCTGGAAAGCCACAGGTATGAAGGGCATTTTCTCAGTGGGAAAGCAATAGCAGAGCGATGCACAGCCTGTCACAAGGGTCCGCTGGGGAAGGTTGGGTGTTTCAGGCTGCTGGGGCATGGGCTTGCTCATGGAAAACAACCTTCAGGGAATATCACGAGTGAAGCTGCAGGTGAGAATCCTGCAAAAGTGAGTTAATGCTCTTGTGTGTCTGCCACAGTGGTGCTGCTACACCTCCCCTAGGAAGCTGAAGCCGCTTCTCTTCCCTCCCACACGCCTGGGTGAAGGCAGGTCCTTGTCAGGCGGTTATCAGCTCATGGCCACGCTGCTCCCCCAACCCACTGAACCCATGCTAGATGAAACAAGGGCTAATCAGCCACCAATGTCTTGTTCATGCCACTAGAAAATTCACAGGTTGTTTTAGGGGCATTTTTTTCTCATGTTTTTGTAAATGACATCGCGGTGGAACTTCAAAAAAGGAGGAAAAAAAAAAGATAAAAGATGCTGGAAGTTGTGGCAACTGGGAATCTGGGTTCGCAGTTGGCCTTTTCAGGCATTGTCAAGGCATATTTTTGCCTCCTGCTGCCAGCTTGATGCGTTGTCAAAGGATGCCATGTTTAATTAATACTATGTGCAAAGGTTGCTGGAGAGGACACTGAGTTTTGCTTATTAAAAGAAGATTAGTTTTTCAAAGCAGGTATATTTTAATTAAAGGAAGAGTTACTCTATGTCCCCCACAGGCAGGGGGAAGCAGTCATGTGTGGACTTCTTCCACAATGCTTAATTTGTGTGGATTTCACCATGTCTGAATGCTGTAGAGTTTTTCTGCCAATAGTGGTTTTTTCCAGATTTACCCTTCAGTGCTCTTGTTTCACTTACAATCTGAAGGGAGACTGCATAAACACCTCCCGCTGTCTGGAGTCTTGACTAACACCATGTTCAAGGTCACAGTTCCTGCAAAGCAGCCATGCAATGCAGGGCTTTGCCCAAGCCCCTTTCCCTTAGCTGGGTGCTTGGTAGCGATTTTGGCACCACCAGCAACAGAACAGAGACCAAATGTCTCGGAGCTTCTCTCGCCTGCATCATTGCAAGGTGCATGTCGAGCCAGAAGAGCATAGAATCATAGAATCATTGAGGTTGGAAAAGACCTCTAAGATCATTGAGTCCAACCGTCAACCCAACACCACCATGCCCACTAAACCATGTCCCTAAGCGCCTCATCTACACGTCTTTTAAAAACCTCCAGGGATGGGGACTCCACCACTTCCCTGGGCAGCCTGTTCCAATGTTTCACCACTCTTTCAGTAAAGAAATTTTTCCTTACATCCAATCTAAACCTCCCCTGCCGCAACTTGAGGCCATTTCCTCTCGTCCTATTGCTAGTTACTTGGGAGAAGAGACCAACACCCACCTCGCTACAACCTCCTTTCAGGTAGTTGTAGAGAGCGATCTCCGATACGTGGTTCCCTGCAACGCAAGCCAAATGCTCCAGCATGAAGATGTGCTCTAGCAAGCTGGACTGTGCCCAGAAAACTGGAGAAGCCTCTATTCCCCATCCCATGGCCAGCTGCTGCCCAGCCCTTTGGTGGTGAATGGCCCAAAAAGCCTGGGCACCTCCTTGGCTCCATGCAGGAAAGAGCTCTTGAGCTTTATTTTTTGTTCAAGCCGATGGGGTGGGTCAATCAACATAAATATTTAGGAGCGGAGCACACTTCCAGGGAGCTGATCATAGTTATAATACTCTACAGGTTATTTTCTAGGGTTTCCATTCAAGAGGGTTTTGAAATCACTTCTTCAGACTAATCAGTGGTGTGTTGCTCTATACCAAGGAACCTTTTGTAAGGCACTGACATAAATAAAGGGAAAAGAAGAGGAGCCTGGAGGTCAGGGATCCACCAGGCAGCTTCATCGTTATTTTCTTCTTCAGATGCAATATTAGTAGCCATTTTTGAAAGAAGAAATAACTTTTAATAAAGCTGTGTTGTAACACAGTGCTTTTGCATCCCCCACACACCTTGACAGTACTTCATCGTTAGCCTGCATAAAAGCACTCAAGCAAATGAAAAGGTTGCCACAGGCAACCTCCTTTTGATGTTGCAACATTAATTGCAGGACTCCCTGAGCTGATCAGGGATTCCCTACCCATCAACTAACCACATTGACAAGAAGGCAACAGCAGTTAAAATTAAGGAACTGAGTTGAACTTTGCCTTAAAATGGCAGAAAAAAAAAAATCACAAGTTTTAGCTATTGCAAATCATAAAGGACTTTAATTATGTGAAAAGAACAGGAAATTGTTTTTCTAGAATGCAGTGGAATGAGGAGAAACAGTAATTGAACAAATCTATTCCAATAGAGGCATAGTTGATACTTAAATAATAATCTTCTAATCTACATTACTTGCGATAACTTACAGGAAGGAATTATTAACAGTACTTTCTAACAGGTAGTCTTGGTCAGGTTCTCATTCCTCCAAATGAATCTTTCTTTAGAAAAGATCAATTATATTTTAGAAATTAATGAGTTCTTCTGCTTAAGTTTATCCTCAAAAATTAACCAATTTCTGACAAATCTATAAAGCAAACTACATTTGCTTTATTGTAGTCTAGCAAAGGATGATATTTATGCCATGGATGTGCTTTGTGCTGTCCCTGGGAAAACCATCTCGTATTTTACCAAGTTATAAACTTCAGAAAAGTTGCCATTTTCATATGCTCGATAAGGACTCGCTGGAACACTGCAGAGAAACCCCTGAAGATCATCTCTGCAATGAGCCTTGCTGGAAGTCTGCGGATGGCCAAGAAACTGCAAGCCTGGGTTGTAAGATGAGCCCAGGCAGCAGAACTGAAAGGACGGAGCTTTATCTCCGCCGGCAGCGCTGCTCCTGCTGATGTCCCGAAAGCGAAGGGGAGAGGAAATGGAAGCAGAAGGGGGGAGGGAAAGAGAGGAAGGTGACGGATTCACTGAGGAGGGATGAGAGCTGCATTTGGCGAAGGTGTAGGGGGACTGTGGGAGCGGTGGGAAATGGGACAAGGAGCCTTTGGACATCTCTGGAAATGGCGGTTTGGCGGGGGTTTGGCTGGCAGTTAAGTTAGTAGTCAATTCAAGGTGGTGGAGAAGCATGCGCTTTCTGAGGGTTATTGCTCTCTACCATACAGCCCAAGAGCACTTGAGTCCTGGACGAGAGCACCAACCCCCAAAGTATTTGCCGTTGGAAGTATAGTTGCGTGATTTCCTTTCCCATCTGTTTGCAAAATTGCCTTTACGCACCTCAGAGGAGCAGGACAAACCACCTGCCCGGACTTGTGGCGAGGTTGCTGAAGCCAATCTCTGCTAGGGCAAATTTTTCTCTTTAAAAATGTGTCTGTGGGCAGCTGGAAGTGCAGCACGTGTGTATCTCTTGAGAAAATACTGAACTCTTTCCTTTTGAATGCAACCCCATAGCTGCTGCCGACAAAATTCATTATAAGCCAAATTTCCACAAGGTTTCTTAAGCTACTGACAAAAACACATAATCGCTCCATTTTTTTCCTTCATCTCTAATTAAAATGTAAAATTAATCTTACTGGGATTTTTTTCCCTTGCCTGGGATTATTTTGGAATAAAGACACCCACATTCCTCTTACTCACATTATGCTAATTGCTAAATCAGTTTATCATTAGCTGCCCCTAGCTTTAATTAGAAGATTTTTTCAAAGAGGTGGAGAGGGCAGCTCTGCGTGATGCCGAGGGGACCAGCAGCAGTGGGTATCTGCAAACCAGACGCACGGTGTGTGCTATCTGTGCTCCTCCCATCGTTCCTGTAATAAGCGTGTTGACGTACAAGAAGGCGTCTGATGAACACCCCGGCTGCGTATCTGAGCAGAGAAGATACACTTACGTGAGCGTATGCTTTTATAAGGGCTACTACCTGGATGCAGCCACGCAAGTATCGGCGCCTTTTGTCCAGCTACGGCTATCGCACAAAGCATTTCTGATATGACGGGTGAGCTTCCACGGGGCAGAAACTGTCCAGTGCTTGGACAGCCGTTTCCATGGCTGGGCGGTGAGGTGTTCCCCCTCCCCGGTGCAGGCACAGACCCTGTCTTGGACTGATTTCAGCAGCCAACTTCTGGCCCCCGTCCTCCAGCCCGAGGCTTTGATGTTCACCCAGAGGAAGAGCAGAGCCACAGTGCAACCACCCCAGCTGCAAAGCATGTTTCAAGCTCAGCATCATAGATGTGGCCTACACTAAGTTTCATTTTACTCAAGTCAGGAACACTGCAAAAGAATGAAAATTGATTTACTCAGAAGCTTTTAAAAGTCTTTTCTTTATTATAAGCTTCTTGGGCTTTCTGCCAGAAAAATACCACTGATTATTGTTTATACCCTTGCCCGTACTGAGGGTTTCGGCATCAGTAGCCTTTGAGAGATACTGAACTTGCCCAACAATCATCCTAATGGACTGTAGCTGTCATTACTAGTTAAGAACAACTATATACCAAAAAAAAAAATCAGACGAAAGTCACAGTGGAGTATATTTGGGCAGAGAGTTTTACTGGAATGAGTGAAAAAAATTAAACTCGTACACAGATCTCTTTCTAATGCAATTATTTGCAAATATTATTATTATTTGGTCAAATTGCTGTTAGCACAGGTAAGTGTATGTAATTTGCTTGAAGAGTGGAGTAAGGCTTGTTTCAGAATAATTATGGGCATGAACCAGGATCCATCCCTTATGGGCTCAACTTGGCTACTTTCTCTCATGTTAGCCACAATAATTATCCCATGGGATTTCACGAGAATATTTGCAAGCTGAGGTACTGTGAAGGGAGCAGTAGGCAGGGTGGAAGAATCTAGCTCTTCTTTTTCCCAATTTTTTCTCAACTCTGTATCATGAAAAACCTCTGAAGAATGAGAAATTCATATTTCCAGCTGATTTTTTTTGTTGAGGATAAGAAGAGAGGAGAGGATTGGGTGACCAGCCAAAGCAAATAGGTTTGAGAAAGGGAAACGTTTTCAAAATGTCCTCAGCTAAACAGAGGAAACAAGATTAAAAAAAAAAAAAAATGCTGTCCACAGGAAAAAAATAAAGGGTTTTGGTCAAAAAATCCCAGCGTGAATGAGATACAAGTGGGTAACATACAACTTTCCAGTGTTCACTTTCTCAGGAAAAATGTTGCTAGAAAAAAAACTAGAAAGGCAGTGAAATGCCTGATTTTCCCTTATCTTTGCTTGCTTTGGGAGGGCATCCCTGGGCACGTGCTCCCGGGGTGGATCCATCCTGCTCGGCTGCACAGAGCTCATCTTAATCATCTGCCACCACGTTTCACAGGGACCTGCTAATGAAAGACAGAGAGAAAAACCCTGTCCTGGTAAAATCCATGTAAGGAAATATGACTGAGCTAATGTGTACTGCCACCAATTTCCCACCTTAGCGCCCGTGAGCAGCCTCACACAACACATCAATTGGCAGCGCTTTATTAAGTGTTACTTCTTCAAGTTGTGCAGCAAAGGGACTTGTCACTTCCATTTCCTTCACGGGTGCAATATTTGCTTTATTATCACATCAAATAAGGGAGGCAATTTCTACTTTATTCTGTTTAACTCCTGGGCTGGTTACCCAGGGTTTCCACCAGCTTTAGGACTTAGTGGAAGCGCAAGCGCTGAGGTGGGTGCAGCAATTCCCCTGCTCACACGTATGGCACTGACACCATCAGCACTTTAAGCAGCTGCTGCAAACATGACATCGTGACATACAATATTTTTTTTGCTTTTGTGAAGCCCCCTGCCCGCCTCATCGCAGGAGGGGGAGAGGTAGAACTGGCTTCGACAAGCCAGCTATGTATCTGCAATGAGCCCAGCTTTGAAAAAACGTTGCCTTAATTAAAGCCTGGGGAACGCTTTCCCCTCTGCGATTGCTGGCAAAGAGCCTGGGCACAGGCTGGTCCTCAACATGCTGCTCTGAAGCCAGATTCACCCTCTGCAATGGCTGGAAGCCTCCAGCTGGGATTGGGTTGGCCTCGCTTGGTGGTTTCTTGATCTTCTGCCTTCTTCACAACTTTGCCATCGAGAATGAAACCCATTGCGTTGCTGGAAGAAACCCTGTAACTTCATCGCTAGTGAATCTGCATCGTCCCAGTGCTTCTCCAGGGGCGGTGGTCTGTTAGGAGGCAGAGCAGCTCACAAGCCCTTGGTGCTCACCATCTGAGACCCAATGGGGTGCCGCGGGGTGCAGGGTGTAGGCTCAGCGAGGGTGCCCCAGGGTGCCCGGCTCAGCACAGGCGCTGATGGCATCACATGCCAGAGCAAAGGGAGTGCTCCCTCCTTCTGTGATGTGTCCCAGCCCACGGCACCGAGCAAACCCTTCCCCTCCCAGCGCGTGGGCAGGCGCGTTTCCCCGTGCCGAGCTGCGTGCGCTGGGTACTGCAGTCAGGTTCTGGTGTCTGCCCCTTTCTCTGACAAAGAAAAAATGCAAGCGCTTTTACTTCCTCTGATTGACACACTATGGCATGAAACAGCAATGATAGAAGCACGGCTTAGTTCCAGCAACCGACTGTGTAAACAAATCCGTGTCCAGGACGTGTTGTCCGTCAAAACCAGCCTCTAAAACCAATTTCCTGGCTTTTCCTTGTGCCAAGGCTATTGCACTAAGAAAGCTGTCGTAACAAACCTTTCTTGACCTGCCAAACCGGGGAGATATTGCAAAGGTTATTATTTAAAAGGAAAAGTAAAAGGAACCCTGCCAGGCAAAAGGCTGGATGATGGGATTGTACAGGAAGGACTTCACGGGCACGAGGAGGGCTGAGGCTGTAATCCCTGTGCCAGGGCTAAATTACAACATCTCTGTGATTTTTTGGTTTGGTTGCTGTTCAATGCAGAAAACAATACTCCCTCAGTTGTTAACGTTTCCTGCTAATGAATTAATATTTCTCCTGTGGAAGGTGGTAGGTGTTATGTGTGCAAGCAGCGTTTGATTAATGTGAACATTCAGACAAGACTTGAACCCGACCTTGGAGGAGGGAGTTTGGAAACCTGGAGCTTAATACGAGCTCTCGCACAGCTCTATCTATAAATACCTCTTCTGCCTTCATTCTGTTCACTGGCGGGGGCTGGAAGTGCCAAAATGCCCAAGGAAAAGTTGTTTTTATGACCTCTCCAACCTGGCCAGATGTACCAAGCAGGAGGAACTCACCAGAAAAGCTGTTTGCATTCAATTTTCAGCCCAGTTTTGCAAATTCACGTGGCAGAACCACCGTTCAAAGAGCAGCCTGGCAACTTTAGGTGCTCAACTCTCACCAAGAGCGGGGGGGGACACACAGCCTGAATTGTCTGATGTGTTGCAAGAGCTTTCAGAGACCAAAACACACGGCAGGCCCCTGTGCTGGCAGCAGTGCAGACAGGGAGATCCCAGTTCACACCTGGACTGGGGAGTGGGGTAGACGTACAGCAGAGGGGAGCCTATTTGCCCCCCTCCCCTTTTGCAGATGTGATGGGGCTGCAGCAGACTTTAGGGCTGCTCCAACCTGCCCCTGCCTCGGGGACACCAAGAAACCCCATGTGCAACGCTCATCACACCTCCCTTCCGTGGTTTACGCTGTAAATGCCTTTGTCTGCACTAGTCATCCAAACTCCCCATGAATGGAGAGAAGTAGGCACCCAAGAGGGTGATTCATCTTGTCCTTATGGAGCTGTCTAAAATAGGTCAATGAATCATGCTCTAAAAATGCCTTTTTCTCCTACAGACTAGCAAGGGAGTTTCAAGGATGAGCTCAGAAGTAGATGCTGTGGACATCTAAGGATGCATTTGCCATCCTACCTCTCTATTTCTTATTTTTTGTGTGGGCTGGCCCAGGGAAGGCTTTTCAGAAGCTTGCCGGGAAGGAGCAGCTTTGCTACCGAGAAAGCTTGTAGGTTTGGTGAAGGGTCCTGGTATCTCCTATCAGCTGGGTGCGTCCATCCAGCCCCGTGGACAGTGACACACTCCCACGAGGGAACCATGGCTTGGTGGTGCATCTTCAGACTTTCTCCAGCAGCACGCCAAAGTCTCTCCCAGGTACAGACGGTGCCTTGGACTTACAGACAGTGGGTAGAAGCACCCAGAGGACTTATGGTCTGTACCATTGTCCCAAATACTGTTGGTTGGAGTAGCATGGCCTCAGGGAAGCGGGTGGACCATTGAACAACCTTCTGCACCCACATGCACGTGCGTATGGAGTGACAGCTTTTATTCTGACCGAGCCTGGTCCCCACCAAGCTGGTGACAGGTTCATTCCTTGGTCAGCAGTTTTCTTCCAGCCAGTCCAACATCTCTTCTCCCTGCCAAGGGGGCTCAGGATCCAGACAGCTGACGCCGTTCAGTTCACTCCTGGCGCTGTACCTGACTGATCAAACCAGACTCATCTGTATCAGTCCTGATCGCTCTCATCACTCTGTCACAATCACCACTTATCTCAGCAGACGCCAACGTGCCGCGCAGATCGCTCTGAGCTTGACAGGCTCCCTCTAATGAATTGCTCAGGAAGGGTGGAGATGGGTCAGCCCTTTCCATGAGAAGAACAGCCAAGGGCATCGTAAACAAACAAGAATAATCTGCTTAGAGCCCTGTTGCTCCAACCTTTCCGGAAAGCTGTCGCTTTGGCTCTTCTGATTTTGCCACCTCGCAGCTCAGACTCTGCAGCCTCGGGCATGTGTCAGGTCTTCAGCTGGGAGACGTCAGCTGCAGGCAGATATCTGCCTGGCTCTGCATTTCATTGTAACTGCTTTTCCAAAGCCAAACAGGGAATGCTTCATATGTTGGGGTCCAGATGTCATCCATACCTAGACAATCCCAACACGATCAGACCCCATTAACAACTAGCATAGCAACGAGGAGAAGGAGGTCATTTCGAGGGGTCTCTTGGGCAGACTGGCAAGTGAACAGCAGACACTTGGCAATATAATCAGTGTGTTCCTCAGCACTTGAAAAAGCTGTAACTGGTGTAAATTATTGTACCTGTGCTGACTTCAGTGGAGTGGCAGAGCTGAAACCTTATTACAATGTTTATTCATTTCTTTTCGGGGTTTAGTCAACCCAGACATCTGTCTTTAACACAGCATATTAACGATACCGCCAATGGGTTCAAATTGAATTTTATGCATGCATGAAAAGCATAACTTTAGTCGTGCCACACACTCCTAATTTACAGACAAAATGAATAGCAGCTCTACCAATTTACAACCGCCTGATTGATGCTGTGATGTCTGTAATGTAAAATTAAATTGAACGGCATTATCTCCGGGAGGACTGCGAGGCAGGCTGGAAGCGCCTTCCTCTGCGACCGGCGGTGGGAAGCGGAGCGGGCGTCCAGCCGTGGCAGCTCTCCTGCCCGAGCGGTGTCTCCTTTCATGGCTGCTTTATCTTTTCCTCTGAGCATCTTGGATCGCTCAAGCACTTGTTTTTAAGTGCTTCAGAACACAATTATGATTAACAGCCCCATTTGCTTGCTCAGCCGGTGTATCTGCTTATCAGGAGAGTCATCTTCTGCAGGTGATTATGGGATTACCTCCCGTCACCCCTCTCTGCACCTTACCCGCCATGAGCGCGCCGTGGAGGTTTAGAGTCGATCGTGCTCTGCAAAGCTTCCTGAGCTTCCCCGGGGCCACCTCGCAGTGGGGGACACCAACCCAGCCCCTCTGGCCACCCAGGGCTGTTTCTTTTCCACCTCGGTGCACAGAATAACACGATAACGGGATCCTCAGGGAAGCCAGGCGGGGTTCAACTATGGGAATGTGAAAGCATCGCTACCTTTAATTTTTAACTGCGCCTTATCAGCTGGCATCAGGGAGGATGAAGTTTCCTGAAATTTTAATTGGCAAACCCATTGACCCATTTCCTTCTGCGTCCCTGGGTGGCAGCACAGAATACGTGTTGGGCTGGCAGGAGGATGTGCTTCATGCCAGGCCTGGGCGTCTGGGGCTGAGAAAAACCCCAAATCCTTTTCCAGGAGGATATCTGCCAACTAGCAAGCGTGGCTATTGCAATTGCACTCGGTGGGTCTCTTCAGTCGCAGAGACACTGACGCAGAGCTGGAGACATTGCGCTGGCAGTGAGGGACCTCCTCTTGTCCTTGCAGAAATCTCCCCAAACCAGTTTTCCCCGATGGGTCTGGTCCTCCCAGTCAGCTGGAGATTTCTCACGAAGTGATGGCACCCCTGATCCACCCAGCAACTGGAAAAGAAATGGAAAATGGGGGAAATCGGAGAGAAAGGTGTTTTCCCCTAAATCAAAACCAAGCAACCAAAACTTTCCAGAAAGGGTCGGTTTGGGCGAAATTGTTGGGTGAGAAGTCACAAAGTTCATCTAAGTCACCTTTATTCCACCCAAAGCATATCCTGGCAGCTGAGGATCTGCCCTGGACCACTGAATATTTCAAAGAAAGCTCCGAGCAGCAGGTCTCGGCTCTCTGGGAAGATGGCAGAACCAGAAATCCTTATTAGAGGGGGGAAGCCAGGAGGAAATCCTGCCAGATGAGATTCCTGACATTGCTGTGCAGACTCAGGATGCTCCAATGTTTTGGATAATCACAGGAATTTGGAGCTGGGCGCGGAGTTGTTGCCAAATGTGCTGTGCAGGACTGGGGAATGGAGTCCAGGGCTTTCCCCAAGGATCATTTCTCCCGGAGCAGCGAGTCCTGGTACGTACCTTGTACAACGCACGTCCTCGACGAGACTCGGAAAACTGTGTCAACTTGACAGCATTTCGATGCTTCATTTTCATAGAATATACAGTGTTGTTTAACAGTGAGGAAAATTCTCCTAGAAAGAGAAAAGGGCTTGAAATCCTCTTACATATGAATATGAATTCGCAGTCATATATAAAATAACATCCTTGTCAATCAGGAGCTGTGTTATAGACACAAACCTGACGTCAGATTCAAGCATAACAAGGAAGCTGACTGAATGACAGATTGTGTGGAAGACTTCCAGAAATGGGCTTTAAAATGCAGTTGGCCAGACACCGGATTCAACAGCATTTAGAGATGAACTCATCATTTAAAGTTTCAAGTTTCATTTTTAAGGAAAACAATGTGCTCTGTTACCCAGATGGAGGTTTTCTTTGAAAAGATGTCATTAACTTTTAAATTGCCTGATGTCATCCGCCGTTGATACATACACACACCTACGCAGGGGGAGCAGACAAAGAAGCTCGCAGAAATCCACTCCAAGGTGACACATAATGCCTTCACAAAAAAAAAACCCAAAACACTGAAACCCAGAGAACCCCACAAAGCTGACTGGGTATATAAATGCGGTTTTTAATCTGCACAGAAAATTCAGTGATATCACAGGGTTTCCTAGGGGAGAGCAATCACAGGAAATGGGAGAAATATATCCAGTGCAATCCTCAAATTAGGACTTCCTACAAAAAAAACCCAGATAAAATCCTTACTGTGTGGGGCAGCTGGGAAAACATTCGTATTTCAAAAAGGCAGATGCTGCCTCGAGCTGCACGGAGGTACAACCAGGGGAGAGGAGAGCAAAGCGTTGCATACAATCGATACAGCAATAGAGTGAGACTCCAGCTTGGCTACCTCCCCGCCGGCGAGCAAAACCGGAGCGCGCTCGGCCAAGCAGCAGCGCTGCTATTAATAAGGGCTGCGTTAAGCAGCTTTTCCAGGAAGCAGCAATGTGTGTTGCCCTCTAGATGACAGCAACGCCACCTAACAGTATATTCTCTATAGAGATGCTCGCTTTTCTCATCCCACCTCCGGCACTAATGCTTTGCACGCCTAGCCCTCGCCGCTTTGGAAATTAAGATTTAATAGGGATTCATAAGGTAGGTTCTTTATGCGGGTTTAATGCTAATTAATTATTCAGGGTATAGTTGAGAGCAAACCTGGAAGAAATCAGCCAGCATTTCAGTATTATGCAATAAGCACCACTATTATTTGCAAATAGATGTGTCGTCTTAGATTTAAAATGACAGCTCATTCCTGTATGTTAAACACCAATTGAGATTATTAAAAACATCTACTGAGGCTTTAGCATTTCTGCAGTACAGTATTCATCAGTTCCTGCTTGTTAGGGCTCGAAAGAGCAGACGTATCTTTAATAATCAATTGCCATTTAAAATGCCATAACATTCCAATTAGACAGAAATTAAACTTAAATGTCCCAAATAAATTAGCTTTGCATTAAAAGTGTTAATTGAATAAAAATGTTTATGGCTTTGAAATATTGGCCCTTCAATTCTCGTTTGAATAAAGGTGTGTCACACTACATGAAATGCGAGTTTAAATGCTCATTCTTTCCGCTCGGGCTGTGCATGTGCTCCTCCACAGACTGTTTTCACAGCAAATGAAATTGCCACGCACCAAGAAATCAGGCCTATTAGCTAAATACCTAATCAAAGTCTTGACACTACAATTTGCCGGTCGGTCTTTGTTGGTGGCTTCAAATTCTCAGCACCTTGCGAAGGCATCACACAGCCGGCAGGTCACACGCTGACGGGCATGTGAGCGGCAGTGCCCATCGCTCCAGCCCAAGACCCGGAAAAATAGGTACAGAAATCTTTCCCACCTGGAAATTATTTATTTTTCAATAGTGTTTAGGTCACTGCTGATCCACTGCTGATAGGATGTGATAGTTGATCGGGGGCATAATGGAAAAGAGTGTGCCGAGGCTCCAGGCGTTCCCACGGGATCCGTGCGGGTCCGTAGGAGAATCCTTTCCACCCACTGCACTAATTCATACCCCTGTTAGCAGCCTTGGCGAAGGAGGATAGAAAACAGACTGTGGAAGGGCAGTAGCCCTCTTAGAGCTGGAGCCAGCCTCCCCAGGTCAGTTTTCATCCACATTACTGGCAAGGGACCTCAGTTTGTCTCTGCCAGAGGTTTACACACTTGCAGCGGGGAAAGAGAAAGTGTTAAAGTCTCCTTTCACTATAAGAGTTTTCCACAACACTAGATTTTAACCTAAGAAGCCCTTCAACTACGTATGCTTGCCCTGTATTTCACTGTTTTGGTAGTGCGTGTAGAAAGGAGACTTCTCTGGTGCTGAATTCTCAATGCCCGGTCGTTCTGCAACTCACCTCCAGCCAAATTTTACCCCCTCCCCTTGTAAATATGTATTAACATCCCTCACTGCATCTTCTCGTCATCAGAATAATCTCTCCTGTGCCTAGCTAGAAGGCAGGCAGACAATAGCAATTCTTTTTGTACAGCAGACACGCTCTGCTTCATGTTTGAGTCTACTCAACTCAAGTGGACTGAACATTCAAAAGATTAGGAAAAACTGACACGTACAGAGTAGCTTCATGTTGCTTGAAGGAGGCAAGTCAGAGGCCAAGCTTGAAATAAATTCTTGGGGCTCACCTATGAATAGGTAACAGTTGCAGAATGTCCAACTCCATTATTCCTCCTCAATCCCTCAGGATTTGCCCAGGTCTGAAGGAGCCAGAGATACAAATTGCATTCTTTGGAATTTGCTGCTGAAAAGGTCACGGTTTCCCCATCCAGGATTGTTTATTCACCATCACGATTAGCAGAAAGGAGCAGAAAATACAACAGCCCACTTGAAGCAACACACCAAAAGCCAGGGGCTTGACTGCCTCTTTTGTTTGTCTGGGATTATCCTTATTGTTATTTTATAATCCTCTGAGTGCATCTTCTTGCAGAGAGAGGCACTTTCAAAATGCCGACACAGAGCCATCAGCCATGATCTATCTGGAGAGCGGGATTAGAGGTCGCATCATTTAAACGAAAGAAATCCATTGAGATCCATTGGATGCCTTGCTGCTCCGCGTTCTTTTAATTGTTATTTTTATCATTGTCACACTTTTTTAAAGCTTCCTGGAAATTAAAGATAGAAAAGGCCTATTAAGACATCCAGCCTCTCCCACCAGAGGCAGATCAGGAATGATCGTAGTTTGTCTGGTTTGAGATGTGCCAACCAGCAAAGCTCCCACCCCTTCTTCAGTGCTGTCCTGAGCACGGGGGCCGTTACCCATCACAGCATCTCCTTTATTCCACCTGCACACGTGTGCGCCTGTAAGGTTTGGGAAGCGAGCAACCTCGACGCAGGACCGACTCCTTGAACCCCTTGAGTAAGCAGAGGTCTTGCTGGAGAGCAACATGGGGACGTGGGATTCTGCAGGGGAAGAAGGAATATTTGGGGATTGTATTTTTTGAAGGAGCTGGCTTTCAGCAAAAATCTCTGTCTGGCTGAACATTTTCCATCAAAACTGGCTTTGAGGTACATGCACCTTTCTCAATGGAGAAAGAATTTGTTGCCAGCTGTGTTGGAAGTTCACGGTCCCTCCAAAGCACATCAAGCTCTTATTGCTTGAATCCTCCTTGGGTCTGAGTGAGAAATAAGGCAGCAAGGAGCACTTATTTTTTTAATGCACTTTATTTGGCAGCCAAGCAGTTAACAAAGCATAAAATATTGAAAAAGAGGGTAATGCCCTGCTTGCAAAACACTGCCATGTGTGAGGCATCCCCTTGCTGATAAGGCTGCAGATACACTCTGGCAGACCTGCTCAGTCTTTGTCAGGTGAAACCTGTAAGGTTGTTTTAAATTAGATTTTTTTGCATTTTATCTTTTTGCATTTAACGGCGTGCGGGTCCGGCTCAGTTGCTAAGCAACATCCCCACCGGGCCCTGGGTTTCCTTCCTCCGACAAATGGGAAACAACAACAACAAAAATCCCTCCGTGTTCACCGAGATGAGGTAAAGTCCTACGATTTAGTGATCTTAATCGCATCCTCCCCTCGAAGGGCTTGGTCCTGCTGAGAAGGGAATAAGACACGTAACTCCCATCATGATGAACAGGGCTTCAAGCGGCGAAAGGAGAATATGCCTCTGATGGGGAAAGCACCGTAAAGGTACACGGAAATAGCACAAACAGCCCTGCCATGAGTAGAAATCAGCGTGGACACCCACGCGCACCTGCCCGGCGAGAACCAGACCGTTATAATTAGCGCATAACAGCGTGGTAGACTTGGCTTGGATTGAATAGACTTCTATAACCTCTCTCGCGTGCCGCAGGGCACCAGGGAGGCTTTCTGGGGTGCTTGAAAGCTGCATTTTTGCACCTCGGCATTGAGGGAGGGGTTCTGTGTTATACTCACTGCTCTGTTTCTTGGAGACGTGTTTGGGTTTGCAAAATCCCTGCACCGTATTTCAGCTGTTTGTTGCTCATACAGTTTTCACACCGTTCCAACAGAGTTTGCTTGCTTAGGATTTTTTTTTTTTTTTAAAGTAAAAATTGTAGCCATGAGCAAAAAACTCCAAGTATTTGTGTTATCATATAACGTTTCTAGTGATAAACATAGCAGAGTTGCAGAAGCTCAGGACGACCTTCCCGCACCTTTAGCTGTCGGATGCATTTCTAAAGGGGCTCTTTGTTTTGAGGAGCCTCCATTCCACTGCAGTCATCTCCAAAGGCTTTTGAAGTGCTGGAGATCTGCGGCTCCGGTTGTCTTCAAGCGAAAGAGCGACTTTTCCCCCCTCTACAGCTCCAGGGCAGATGCCTCCAGGCAGACGAGCAACCTTCGAGCACCCAAAATTGGAAGGGCCCAGATGCCTTCATTACCTTGCATCTAACTGTGCAAATGTTAGAAGAGGAAAACACTGTTGTAGAAATATCAGATGTATCTGGATGACTTTGGAAAGCCTCCTGGGTAATTAGCAGGACTCAAGGCCAGTTAGGCTGAGATGAAGGAAGAGCTCCTATATCTTTCCTTTCCATGTGGATGGAGCACCCCGCTCGGCACTGCCACCCTGCTTTGCATTAGACTTTTTGCCTTTTTTTTTCCCTAAAGCAGCAGCTCTGTGAAGCAGGCAGCAGCTTGAGGAGCTTGCAGGGAGTTGAGGGCGATGTGCGGGGCAGGTGGCACATCCCGCTGCCCAGCGGTGCCACGCGAATGCAATTTGCACCCCCTCATCACACCAGCCCCGTGGGTGCAAGGCGAGCGGGAGAGAGAAGGGAAGAAGCACACTTTTAACTCGGCGACTTCAAATTAAAGTGATTTGCACGCCTGATCACAGCCTTGTCACGGTGTCTGCTCAGCAGTAAACACATATATGCACGCTGTGATCTCGCTGTGTCGCTGCCAAGAAAACAGCCCTGCAAAAAAAGGAACGAAGGTGAAAAGCGGGGAGCGAGGATTTGTTTGTGCTATCCTGCTTACGGCCGGCAGAAGATAAAACCTTTCAGGAGTGCCTTTGATGAAGCTGTTTTCTCAGGAAAACATGATGAGTTACAAACTCATCTGAGAATATTAACTTGTTGCAGGCGGCAGCGCTGGGACTGCAGACCCGTTGCCTGCTCCGATGGCCGGAGGTGGTTTGCAGGCGGCCTGCCGGCTCGGTGCTCTCCCAGCAAAGCCGCCTGCATCCCACGAGTGGGACTGCTGCCCCCAGACTGCCCACGGGGAAGCGGGAAAGGCTCCCGTGCTGCTCCCAGTCCCCCTAAATAACCCCAGTCAGGGGAGTTTGAAGGCACGTGCTGATGTCCATCCAGCTGGAGGCAGCGCCTGCACTGTACTCGGCTTGCAAAATGAGCTTACGTGATGTTAAACTTTATGTTTCCCCGAACTGGGCCATTTAACACCCCAATTAGTTACCGCAAGTATTATCATTATTAAGATTACAATCCATTATTATTCATACTGCAGCCAGGCAGCCTGTCGCGCGAGGTGCTGTACTGAGCCCAAGCAGGTAATGCTTTTCTTCCCCCACTTTTCACATGCATTAATTATTTCTTTGGGTTTTGTAACACACTTGTAGGGTTAGGCTAATAGATGGAAAATAATTCCAGATTGTCTAAAAGTTGCAGATATCATTAGGTAATGAATAGTCATAATTTCTTTTAATGATTTTAATTAATTTTACTTAGTGGCATTTTCAATAACTGTGCCGTGTACACACTCACTGTTCCTCCCCGTTGCTTGGGATTTTTGCCCGTGGCTTCATTACTTTCAGGTTCCTTTCAGGCTGTCTGTCTCAGGAGTGACGACGCCATCAAAATAAGGACGTTGAGCTGCCATCTGCATGGCAGGAAGCCGTTAGCAGCTCGTCATTTAATAACATACATGGTCTGCAGACACAGAGCCAAGGTTGGCAGGTTCCCCCACATTCCAGGAATGCAAGCAGGGCAAATTTAGCCACGTTTAGGTTCTTGTAAAACAAGCTTTTACAGAACTTCAGAAAAATAGGTGTTTTCATAAAATGTAAGCACAATAGAAAAAAAAAGTGGTGGGTTTTTTTTTTTCCTAAGCAAACGTTTTCCTGCCTGTCTTGCAGCTGAGATATTGCAATTTTATGCTAGTGCATGTGGCCAGAGAACGGCGCTGAATAGGAACAGATGGGCAATGTATGCAAATCGCTCCAATGAAATGGAAACTAACGAGTTCGCGGTGACCCAGGAATCCCACCACGGGAAGGCGCGGGGGTGGCAGGGCACACAGCGAAGCTTTCCACGCCGCCGTGTGCTGCCGCATGCTAATGGAGGGATGTGGGGGAAAAAAGACTCCTCAGGAGTCTTTGCACGTAGCTCATTGGTACCCCAACATCAATGCGCTGCTCCAGATGCAGTGAGGACCTTCTTGGATGAAAACCAAAATGAAATGTTAGTGTTTCTCTGGCTTGTGGAGATTCTGTCACCACTCCCAGCACCCTGCAAGTGCGCTCAGAGGCATCAGGATTTAACACCTCATGATATTTGTATTAAGAAAAGTCCCATCTTGACAAGCCGAGGGTCACTATCACCTTTTGAAGTGCTTGATGTGCTTCTCCCAGTGCCCAGCTGGGACATCTCGTCCTTGTTCTGCATCTCTGTTGGCAGCCAGTGGCCACCCATCCTGCCCCGGCCGTTTACACAATAGGGCCCCTGGCTTTGAGGAAACAATCTCAGGTCCAAAGCTCGTTCCCAAGTAGTTTGTTCCCCATAGCAGTAAGATGGCGATGGCACTGCTAACTTCCACCTGACACCCTGAGCCAGCTTCTGCTGAAGACAGACAGCAGTTCACCCCCTAATTACAGAGGGAATTCGAGTAGGTCCTTTGCTGGCAAAGAGCTGATAACCTAGAGAAAACCGTAAAGGCTGTCTTGTCAGGTGGTGAATCCCCATTTAAATCAGTCGGACCGTGCCAATTTGCATCAGCCGAGGATCTGACCGCCACGTTCACGACACCAGTGTCAGCACTGAACTGTACAAAGTGGAGATCATCTCTACCCAGGGGAAATACAGTTTTTCAAAAAGCTGACCATTGATTTAGCCATAAAACAGAACAAAGTTTTAAACTGCATATGAATTGGGACTTTATTATTCCTTATCTATTTTACGATATGGTTGGTAAATTTGTTTGAGCCAAAATGTTATAAAAATGCACTTTAAAGGCCTAATAAAACTGGAGTTAGCATTATGCACAGCTTGAAACCTTGGGAACTGACTATAAGGCAAAGGAAACCCGCTCCAGCTCTCCCTCTAAAAAACTGCTAGAATTAAACATAGCCTTCAACTTGTCTGCAAGGCAACCTCAAGCACACGAACAGCCTCGCGGCCATGCTGCCGAGAAGAGCAGGTCCTGGCATGCCCAGTTGGCGCCGTTGCTGAGCGAAGGGGAGGCTGTGCATGGCCCGTCACTGAAAATGCTGGTCCCAGGAGCATGGAGCTGCCTCCAGCGCAGGTAACTTTCTGCTGAAAGAGTGTGGGATGGATGCTGGGCTGAAGCGTGGGGAAGAGAAGGAGATATAAAGCAGATAAAAGCAAGAATCTCTAAGTGCCCTTCTAGTATGGGGATGGGAGTGGAAAGAGCCTCCTGGGCTTTGAAAGGCAGCTCCCTGTTGCTGTGTCCGACAGTCCCCTTCGCATCCCATGTTAACCCCCATTATCAGTCTGGTTCGTTTGTTTTTCCCTATCCCCCTCACTGAATGGCTGGCCTAGAAATTCCCTTCTGTGGAGAATGAAAACATCCTTTTAGCCTCTAGATAGTTTATACTTATTTGTTCTCATGCCAAAATTGTCCATTAGCTTAAATAGCACTACTCTCTCTCTAATGTTTACCTCTCCGATATATTCATAGTGAACAATCATCTCCCTGCCTTTGCTGCATCTGAACATGTCTTTTTTTATGTCTGATACCACAGCAAATGCTTAATGTTCCACTGTTTTCTTTATCGCTATAATTGCTCTGCAGGTCTGAAATGCACACACTCATCATTCAAACCTCTAGATGAATATCCATCATTATCGTCTTTTCTGATCTTGTCTCTTATGACACAGCTTGCCGGAAAATCTGGCAGCCCTTCCATGGCGAACTGGATGACCTTGTGGGTGCTGGTAGGACAGGACATTGGACATCTGGGGCTTCTACTCCCAATTTCACATAAAACTTGGGTCAGCGTTGAGCATTGAGTCATGAATGTTTGACCTTTAAAGCAGTTTCTGATTTCAACTAGCGTTTCAGTTGCTAGTGTCCTAATACCAGATTAAAACATCTACCATGAGAAATAAAAGGTCACTAAATCTGAACCTTTCGTCTTTATGCCCAGAGGACTAGAAACAACATGTTGAGTGACACAGTTGCTAAGATGCTTTTAAATGTCTTTTAGTCCCAAGGAAGCTTTTGGGACCTCCAGTATGCCTAAACGGTAGAGTTTTATGGTGTAAAAAGGTTTCTGTTAGCATTTCTCACTGTGTGCACATCCTTTGCCAGCCCCAAGGTGCAGCCCCAGCTAAAGAAGGACTCCGTGTGCCACCAACACCTGTAGGGATAAAATCTTGAGCAGCCTCAGTCGGAGGGGAAGGGGAACGTGTGAAATCAAACTGTGGAGCTGCCACAGGGCTGACGATGCCCGTTTGGACATTAGTGGAATAGCAATGAGGAGCCCAAGGAAGCAACCGAAGAGGACGCAGAAGTTGCACCACCATCGTGGGACAGTTGGACCTTACAGAGGTTGGAGAAAGAGACCATCAACAACTGCAGGGGTAAGAAGGCTGAGAGAGATTCAGCATTGTTTGGGTGTTTTTTTAATGTGTGTGTTTAATAACTTTCTTCAGAGCCCCCCCCATACTGTGGGGCTCGGTGTCTCCCTCTCCAATGGGGCTGCACGCACTTGCAGGTAAGGAACAGAGCCTTGGCTGAAACGCAAGCACAAAGGCCAGGAATGAGTGAAAATACCTCTGGCAACCAAAGGAGCCATTCCCAAGTGCCTGCTCGTGGTGAGGAGATAAAAGTTTCTCACAATATAACAGCAACGCAGGTATCGAATTGCACAGAGAAAAAGAAATATCCCAGCCCAAACCTGAGCCTGCGAATGAAAATACGATGAAAATTTAAAATAGACTTTGCAAGGCGTCCAAACCAGAGCCATTGGGAATGCAGGCTGCTGAGGAAGAAGCGCGGTGCAAACGTTGAGGCCAATGCTTTGCTTTCCCAGTCTGGCTTCGAGCGCGAAGCAATGTATCCACGTGCTGGGCCCAGAAGCAAAGCAGTGGGAGGATGTGGGAGGATGTTCAGCTGCTTTGGGGAGCTTCAGGCAGCAGTAAAACCTCTCCCAGCCTTGTAGCATTTGGACATCTCGCTTCTGTTTCGCAGACTTTTATCAGATAGCCATACTGGGGGGTTTTTAACAGGTGCCCACAAAGTCCTTGAAAGTGCTGCTTTCCTTCCCAGTCCTTCCCATGCGTTTTTTTCATTAACTTTAAGAAGAGGGAGGCCCAGGTAACCTTGAGATACCTCCAGCACTGCCTTCCAGTACAACCCCCATGGTTTTGTGCTGGTGTGGAACCCTTGAACATCAGGTCTTCACATGAACTGGAATAACCTGGCATTCACTTCGCACTCGGGAAGACTCTGCAGAAGGATATTTCTGATTAAAATATATTCATGACATAAATGCCCCCTTCACAGATACTTTTAGGCCTCTCTTAAACGTGAAGAGTTACATGCTCCAATAGCTGCAAAAAAGAGATGAAGAAGAGGAGCCGATCCTCAGCTGCGTTCCCATCGGAAGATGAGGCTGCGAGGTCAGCGTGTGCAAACCCCCAGACAGCGAGCGCCATGCACAGGCAACGCATTGCGCAGCTGATTCACGCTGGCTGAGGGCATTTGGCCTAAACTAAGACTCAGGGAAGAAAAGGCTCGTTTGCAGATGTTATAATAACTATAAAAATGCCAGGCTAATGAATCTTGTGACTCCCACGAAAGAGTCTGCACCACTGGCAAGATGAAGCACCTTTCGTTCGCCCCCGGTTCTTTAGTACAGAAGGGATTTTCGCTGAAACCTGCCATGGCCAGGAATTTCATGCACCCCTTCGTGAGGAGAGCGCTGTACCTCTGCTGTGATGTGGGAGGACTGCATTTGAAATTAATAAATAATCCTTTAGAGGCAGATTTTCCACAGCCTCTTTTTGTAACCCGATGACTTGTATAACCATTTACTCCTACACAGAGCAAGAGAAAGCAGTGGAGGTAAAACACTGATAGGAAGGATGGTTTTGCAGCCCCTTTACATGATTAATACTGACACAAAGCACTTGGTGATGCTGAACTGGCCCTTTAGTATTCACAGCCTTTGCTGCTTGTGGGTTCTTGGCTCCAGGCTAATGCAAGTATAGTATTTTGGCAGCCTAGGGAGAATAATGACTGTCCCTCTGCCTGAGAGCCACCCAGGCCCTGTGCATTGCCCTTACTTTGCTTGCCAATAGCCACTTCAATCTCAAGGCTTCAGGCTATCAGGATTCCGGGTTCGTCGCCCGCTCTGACCTTGGGCAGCCCTCCGTTCCTCAGTTTCCCCACCAGTAAAACAGAAATGGTGCTTACGTCCTCTCTGGAGCCCTCTGAGACATGCAGTAGAAAAGCACTGCTTAAGTGCACTTACGGTGACAATGGATTATTTATTATTCCCCCAGGAAGTTGTTCCTCAGCCTGATACATCTCATCGTCAAAAAGCTATTCTTGATATTCAGTATGATTTCTTTTCTTCCCCAATTCCATCCCATTACTCATAGTAATATCCCTTCTCTTGTTTCCTTTCCCAAGGGGAAAGAAGAGGTTGCATTTTTAAGAAGTGACATTTTGTGGCTTGTTTTTATACCCAATAACGTTTCCTGAATACAACTGCTGAGCACCTCCAGTGGCTTTGGAAATGATAGTGAAACTCATTCTGTGAAAGCCACTCTGGCCACAAAACTAATTAACTGGAGGGATTAGAAAAGAACACAATGCACAAAAATTCATTTGCTTCTTTCTTCATTTTGTTTGAATACAAAAGTGATCTACCTCCAAGGTCCTCTAGCGTTACTACACATCCACCTACGTCTGCTAAAAAGTGGCAAGGACTTTGGATGAATCGTACTGCTACTTTTTTAATAAAAATAATATTAAGAGTAAATGTTAATGTGTTAATTAAATAAACCCTCGACTGCTTCCCTTTCTGTTATCTTTTTTAACACACTTTGCATTTGCGTCCCCACAGCTGCATTTCAGATTCTCATCCTGTAAAACTCAGTTGAGATCAGCAAACTGAACAGACATTTATTTTCTTCTGGGACAACTCAGTGAAAGAGGGAACACACACAAACCTGACCATGGTGCGAGCAGAACTGTACAGTTGTGGAGACTACAGGAGATTTGCTGACAAGGCTCATGCTGGAAATACCGTTCAGAGAACCAAACACCGGCTGCGAGTTTCTGATCTAGATCTGGTCAATATTTCAATTCCCAAGTCCCACAAGCAAATTAGGATGGGCAGATGATCCTTTCAGGCCTTCTAGTCAGACTCAGCTCGGAAATGCTACCAGAAGTCAGAGAAACCCAATGCCTTCTTATTCCCTCCTTTTTTTTAGGTGAAATGGCTGTCAAGGAATACTGCATCACTATATTTATTTTGGGTTATTACAGTAGCACCTAAAATCCTGCCCAGAGTAGTACCTACAGCACCTCGGGCATGACTGAGACTCTGTAGTGTCAAGTGCTTCGAAAACACCCCCCCTGCCTGGACCGGCTGACGACTACATCGTTAGGACAGGCAGCAGACGTGCTCTCAGCTACTCTCAAGAAAATCGAGGGGAAGTTCTCTGTAGTCAGTGAGGTTTTCCAGAGTCGCAGCCGTGTTGCTGCCCATCACACGTGCTCGCTGCCTCGGGTACCATACCGCGCCAGGGGCTCAGGTCCGCTGTCGTCCTTATTCCTCCCACGCCTCCCATCCAAATGCTGCCGTTCGATGGGTTTGCAACAGAAGGCAACATATACGGACTTTGGAAAAGTCTGAAATCCAGGTGTTAATTGTGTCTGGGCTAAGAGCAACGCAGCAGTTCATTAATGGTTTTTCTCTCCTTTTCTACATACAGTGGGACAGTGGCAGCCTGTGATTATTTTAACTGACTAATGTGCCTGGGAATCCTTTTATTATAGTGAAGAAACTTGTATAGGCAAATGAGTTTGGAAAAACACAGAGACAGGTGCGGGACTTTCCTGCACCCTTCAACCAATGCGGAGGGGGAAGGGAGATGGCGAGGAGAAGTCAGGAGGGGACATTAAGGAAGGATTAGTGCTCCTCTGAAACAGCAAACAAAATTAAAATGGAAATAGAGAGGGAGGTTGAAAAGTGAGCTGCTAAATGCTCTGCAAGTAAATGTTGTTAAATATTTAAATTTCACAATCAAGCACATTTTTGTTTATTAAAAAAAAAAGACAGAGAAAGAAAGAGAAATGCCCAGGAGGACTCAGTGGTTGAGTCATTAAGCAGAGTAATGACATTTCCACCTCCCTCCTCCCTTCTTCAAATGATTATAAGTGAATTATGTACAATGGAGGAATTTCAATTGCTCATCTAGAGTCATGTAGGTACGTGATGGACTGATCTCCCTCTCGCAGCTCCAGCCAGGCACCATTTCATGCCCCCAACAGCAGCAGCTGAAACCCAGGACACCAAGCTCAGGCCTTCTAAAATGATGGAGCTTCACAGGGACAAGAAAAAGCTGCTTGTCCCCGCTCAGATTTGCAAGGGCTCATTTTAAGATGCACGTTCGGTATGATCCTGTTAATCCTTGTGGCTTATTCCAATTTATTTATTTAAGAGATGAACTAAAATAAATCACTCTGCAAGAAAGTGTGTCCATTTGGGGCGAGGTCATGATTTAATGTAAGCAGTTTTATTTTAGGAAATTGAACATATCTACACCCGATCATAAGCAGGAGGATTCACGCATCTTCCCATCCCATGGAAGCAAGCACTGTGTGTACCTATTGTCTGCCACAAACGCAGAATAAACCAGGTATATTTTAATCACCAGGAAGGGGCTTTCACCTCCATGATGGCCTCAAGTTGCGCCAGGGGAGGTTTAGATTGGATGTGAGGAAAAATTTCTTTACTGAAAGGTGAAGAACAGGCTTGTTCTTCAAGCTGGAACATTGGAACAGGCTGCCCGGGGAAGTGGTGGAGTCCCCATCCCTGGAGGTATTTAAAAGACGAGTAGATGAGGCGCTTAGGGACATGGTTTAGTGGGCATGGGGGTGTTGGGTCGACGGTTGGACTCGATGATCTTAGAGGTCTTTTCCAACCTCAATGATTCTATGATTCTATGAGCATTTCTAAGGAGCTACCAGGCCCGAATTGTCGGCACTGTCTGGTTGTTGGGAGCTGACGGAGGAAGCACCTTCCAGGAGGGGTTTCTGCTCTTTCAACAGTTGTTGTTCATCTCAGCTGAGAATAAAGTTACAAATACATATAAAAATGAGTAATGAACAAGGCTGAAACATCTTGTTTCAATATTTTCAATTAAAACAAAATGCCTGGGCCTGACCTGAAATTTGTTTTCTCTTTTTATTTTCTTGCCATTTCCCAGTGGAGCTTTCAGTGGAGCTGATAGGATCGGACAGGCCAGCATCGTCGGGGACTTTTTTTTTTCCCCACACAGCTTGCTTGTTAATTTGAAATATTTATTCTGCGGTGCTATAAAAGGCCCCTGATTTTTAGTATTCAGAAGTTTCCACAAACACCATGTGGTGTTTTGATGGAAACTCCATGTGATGGAGTCATCAATACACCTGTATTGATTACTTTATTGATAGCGTGCAACCCCTGCAGGCAGTTCTCTTGTCGTAAGCAGGATAGCTCTGTTACGTCGGTGGCCTGCTCATCTCCAAAGAGAAAAGTTGCTTCCGTGTGGAAAATAAAATATTGCCCATGGGAGACACGCTCAAGAGGTTGGAACAAATTCATTCATGCACCACCAGATCCCTGCAAAATGCCCTGGTTTTATTCTGTGTTGGTGAGCAGAGGAACCAAGTGTTCCCTCTGTACTACTAAACTGTCACTCGGAACAAAATAATGTTACCAGTGTAGCTTGGAAAATGTTATTAAATGCAGCCAGTTATTCTGTAGATTACATTTTCTGCATCATGCACAAATAATAATGTTAATGCACAAAACCATCCTGAAGTGTAGTCAGAGAGAAAGGGAGCGTTTCCTACTGTACGAGGGGTGACAGGAGATGTGTGCGCAGCCCAGCCAGCTGTTCTCCCTCCAGGGCATCAGGATGCTCTTTGCAGTTTTGCTCACCGAGTGCCCAACAAATTATTTCCCTAGGGAACACGAGGAAACTGGAGGGACAGGGAAGTGGGTTTGCTGAACGAGCTGGCTGTGCAGAGCCCACCCAGTGGTGTGGGGTCTCCAGACCTTGGTTCATCCTGCTCCCTGGGTAATCTCAGCAATCCCAGGGATGTCCAAGGGCACCTGAGCCCTTCCTGAATGCTCGCCAATCTCCCACTGCATGTCTCATGGCACAAGCCTGCTTTAAAAAGAGCTTTGTTACTAAAAAGGCACAGAGCAGGATTTTCAAAAGCAGCTACAAATTTCTGGATGCAGTCCAGCGGGAGCTTGGGATGCAAACCCCTCCATTTGGAGCCTTTGCAAGTCAGCTCACCCCAAGCAGCTGTCTGCAGAGGAAGAGGCAGATGGAGAGAGATGGTAGCAGGAATGGCCCCCAAAGATTTGTTCTTGAGCCCCTGCTCAGGCTGAAGCTGTTTTGGTCTTCACCAGAGGAGAGCATCCATGGGGAGTTTGTCCCCGTGTGGGTAGGAAGGACCATAGCCCCGATCTGGGCAAAAGAGTGATTTGCACTTCCACCTTGCATGGTGAGCACCTGAGTACCTAAGTCTGCAGCTGGAGGCTAGCAGAGAGGCTAGAGCCAAACTTTCCACCATAAATCCATGCTTAAAATACTTTAATGTCAGTGTGATTCAGATCTCAGGCACTTCTAGGGTTCAAGCAGCACTTCGGTAGGATGGAGACATGAAAGTCCATCCCCCCTGCTCAAGCCCTTTATCTGATCTAGCCCTAAGTGTTAAAAGCTTGAAAGCAGAAATCACTTTTCCACTCTTTCTCCCTCCTTTGATTCAGATCTTTGTTAATATCAGCATGGAAGAGAAATTTGGAATGTTTTCTGAGAGTTTTATCTCCTTTTCAGGCTCATTAGCGTGGGTGAAAAAGGCATTATTGTACATACGTCTCAGGACTGTTTAAATGCATTTATTTTTTGGCAGGAGATAGGTTTGGAAATTTGTATTTAAATGATGATGTGAATGGAGTCTGCGTTGAGGAATTCACTGTTTATGAGCAATTTCATTTTAGTGTTTGCTTATATCAGTGTTGCTATTGCTTTTGTTGGAGTTCAGAGAAGGCACAACTCTCTTCAACAGCCGTGGTGGGTGAAGGCCAGGGTGGCGGAGGAGATCTGCTTAATATGAATTCTTCAGGGTTGAGTATCTGCTTTGAAAGACTTGAGAGTGGCTTCAGGGTGGACTCATTCATTTAGGCCAAGTGGGAGAGGTGAGTGCAAAGGTCGCCGGTACAACATTTTTGATGCACTGTGGGACATGAAGCATTTACTGCCCTTTGGCAAGTCCTCCCACCAGTGTTTCCGATTTACCTCTTCTAAATCTGCCCATTTTCTCTGACCAGGCTGAAGCTGGCCCCGCGCATCCCGTGGGAAGAAGCCATCCCATCTGCTGTAGCTGGTGGGCTCAGAGCCAGGGTGGTGACTGTGATTTCAGCACTCATCGGTGTTATAACAATGCCTCCTTTGTTAGCGTTTTCTTAGGGAAAAGCTGCTAAAAGAACTCTAATATTGCATGCCATAGGGGAAAGTTTATAGAAACACAGCATAATTAGGAATAGAAAAAGCTTTCTGACTTTCCTTACATTAGGGATTTGCCACAGTTAGTTGCTCCTGAACCACAGAAATTTACTTCCTGGAACTGAGTGAATTTTCCACGATGAGGCACACACTTGACACCCCAGGGCTCATAAACAACAGTTCTTATATGATAAACCTATTTCCAGGGTCTGCAAACTCCTCCCTCCAGCTGGCAGAGCCCTGATTTTCCATTTTGTGACGGAGATCTTCAGTAAGCTCCTTGGTGCGTTTTATGTGTTAAAGACCCTTCAGTGAAAATGCAGGAATACGGAAGGTAGGAATAGGGGACCTCTGCAAAATAATCACAAATCTGCCTGGAAAGGGGTGCTTGGGCTAGTTGGACCTGGTCCCCGAGCCCTGGTCTAAGCCCTGCATTGAGCCCTTTCCCTTTGAGAGCAGGCATCAGGATTGCAAACCTTAATGGTCAGGCTCTGTGGGAGCTGTGGTTTCCCAGGAGCCCGCACCAGTGGGCTGCTGGGGGAGGTGGGTGGGTATATAAGGCATGCACGAGGGGCAGGAGGAGGTTTGCAGGTGGTGTGTTGTCTCTGAGGTGGCTGGTGATGGGTTGGCTTGCTGCATGGAGCTGAGGGATTTCGCGCTGATGGCCTTGGAGAAGCAGTGCCTGTTCTTGTTTGGTGTCTTTGTGTTAATGGGGAGAAACATTGCTTTGCCTCTTAAATTGGGAGGAGAGCACGAAGAGGATGAAAGGTCCCTGAGGAGAAACCCAGGTTGGTGTGGCACCTCTGTGGCCAGAGGGGGAGGGTGCAACCAGGGCTGGTGAAGAGATGCTTGTAAAAGCTGCCCAGGGGTGGGAGGTCTGGCTCTGCAGCATCCCCAGGTGTGGGGAGGAAGGGGATGACGGCCCCAGGTGGCTCTGCTCTGGGGCTGGCTGAGGCTGCTCCCCTCCTTCAGCAATAAGGAAAGGTCTGATGAAATGCTGGGGGGGGCAGGGGGGGGATGTGGACGTGGACCTCAAGCAGGGGATACTAATGGTGCGTGCACAGGCTCAGGAGTGAGGGATTTCTGCTTACCTAGGGTCCCCAGACCTATGCCAAGAAATCTGAGAAGTACTCTGTGATTGGGATGCTCCAGATCTTGCCCTCTGGTAAGGGAATTTGAGTGTCTTTGTGGCAGCAGGCTTCCCACGCGAAATGGATGACTGCACATCCCTTATTTATCCCCATCCAAAATATTCCCGCGTGAGCATCTTGAGAGAGGGCAGAGTTTGGCCATTCCTAGACCTAGACCTGCCTCTGGCGCTTCCTGCTGCGAGCTGCAGCTGGGCTGGAGCAGGCAGTGTGGACACCCGTAGTTGTGGTGGCTGGGAGACGATGACCCACAGCTTTCAGCTGTGGTATCTCAGCAAGTCTGAGAAACTCAGGGTTTCCACAAATCCAGGCAAATCCTGCCTGTCAGGCAGCCGTACCTAAACGCTGCTGTGCATATAACATCAGTCTATGGGCTGGGATTCTTCATAAAACACTGCTGTGTTCACATTTTCTGCACGTTACCATAAAAATGAATATTTCTTGTAATCCTTGTGAGACTGGGGTGGGCTGCAGTGTCTGGCTGCTCTGTGCTGTGTGTCCTGGGAGGCTGTAGGTTACGGCTGGGAAGAAGGTGGCCAGACAAGGAATAGTAGGAGCTCATCTTGCTTGCAGCGTGTAAACATGTTGCATGTCTCTCCAGGCACGTTTCTATCTCAGTGCCTTTGAAAACTGAGTGCCTTTACAAATGGAGCCTGCTTACCTCACTCTGAGTGTGTTTTCCTGACTTACAGACTTCACAAATGCAAGAAGCTTAAATTTTTAAGCATTTGCAACCAGTTTTCTTCCCATCTGCCAGCTAACTTGGAGCCAGATGTAACTGGGCTCAGAGATTGGAGTGTATTTTCCTGTTCAGTATTTGAAAAATGGTTTTGTTCAGGTCACTGATGGCTCTTTGAACAGAGTAAATATTTGATGGTGGCTAGTGCTGCGAAAACACATGCTGTGTTCTAGTTGTGAAAAACAATTTTATTAAAAGTGTGCAAACTGTTAATGTATGAACTGCCTGCTGGAGATGTATTTTGGTAATGTTTGAAAAGGTCGATGGCAGAAGTAGGAAAACAGGAGTCTCCAGAGACTTGAGCTGCCTGGCAATAGCGATGAACCTTCTATTTCAAATGCTAAGGACCAGCTCCAGTTGCCTGCAACCAGGATTTTGGTTAGCCAGCTCCGGCAGCTCCTCATTCATCACCTCCTGCAGACACCCATCTGCAGAGGACCTGGCGCGCTCTGCCCGATGGGTACCAGAGCTGGGGCACAGCTCCAGATCGCACCATGTGGTGCACATCCAAGAAGCAGGTTTCCATTATCAGGCTTTTATCTTGACAGTGGTTCACCGAGCTCCAGAACTCCCCAAGGATGCTCTTCTGGGACCGTGCTGGTGGGGCTTGGGGCAGCAGAGGAGTTCAGTGTTCCTGCTAATGGAGTTCATGCACCTCTAATGCCTTTCCCAGCCCCTCATGCAACCCCATCTGTCCTGAGGCGGCCGTGCCAAAACCCTCCCACTGTGAGAGCTGGTTATGACCACCCCTGTCTGCCAACAGCAGAGCAAGCTGCAGTCCTGGTGCTCCTTCCCTTACCATGCTGGCTTGGGAAAGCCCCCCTGGTTATTGCACAATGACTCGTCAGTGGTTGCAAATAATACGACATTTCTTCCTTTAAAAGTGGAACTTGTCTCATGAGAAGGTACCCAGCTACAGTCTGAATGCCTCTTCCTTAGTATGTTAGGCAGGCTGTCCTTACCTCATCTTTTGACCCCTTAAAGCTGTTCTAGATGCCTGCGTCTTTGTGATGGTCCCTAGTTTGGGAAGAGTATCCTGTAAGTAAAGATTTCTGAACTGAGGATCTCAGACATCTTCTAGTTTTCCATTACTAAAACACAGTCTAGAAACTAATGAGCAATCAGTCTTCTCTCCTTACTGAACCATCTTGCTGTTTCAAGAGTCTTTCTCCTTTACGACTTCAGAACCAATTTGCTGCAGCTTAATGCTGCATTAGATGAGGTTTAAAGGTAGAGAAAATGCTAAATGAAGTCTAATCTTTTCCTAGCATATATAAATATTTTTAAGTAGCTGAGTATTTGTAGCAAACTGCTTCCCTGGAGACTTTCTCCTGGACCACAAGCACGTATACACTTCAAAGGCTTCTAACATCAACTGAGCACAAGAAGAAACTAACTGTGGAGAAGAAACTAACTGTGAGGCGGGCAATACCATGACCCACTGCTCCAGATCCCAAACCCGGATGGATGCCGCCTGCTTGAGCCTCGCTAGCCATTGATCCTGATGCATATTGCAAAGAGGTTTTTAACCAAGGTGAAATCAGTGGTGTAATATCAGAGTAGAAAGACGGCCAGTGCAGCTCGCTACAGCATGCAGGGACGCTAGCGTCTACCTGTTGCTTCAGCTAGCTGGAGCGAGTGAAATGTAACCGCTGGGATCGCTCTGACTGAACTAGCAGTGGGTTGCCTAAGACTGAGATCACTTCCAAAAACTTTTTGGTACCTTTGTAAAATATTCTGCTGCATCTCTAATGGTTACAGCAGCCTCTTACCTGTCGCATTTGTCTCTTCACGTGAGATGGGGATGCTGTGCTCTTAGCCCAGGAGCAGGCTTGCTCCTCAACAGGGAGAACTTCATTAAACTCTGCTAAACTCTAAAGCTATTGTGCTGCAGAAACCAGAAGAAATGTTTTGCAGTTGTAAAAGGAGCAGTAACAGATGTGGACAGACGGCACACTCTGGCTGCTGGAGAAGAGCAAGCTGCTTCCCAAGGTGCAGGGAAAAGAGCCACATGTCCCTGCGAGTTGGGAAGGAGCAGCTCCGGGGAGAACGGCGTGGTGACGGAGACCCTGACGATGAGTAACGGCGCAGCAGAAGAGCAAACGACGCTTTCAGAAATTGGTGCGCGCTGAACTGAGGTTGGATCTGAAGAATTGTTCTCAGAAAGGCTTTTTCTGAAAAGCGAGAGCAGTCAGTCATACGCAGTTCGCAGCCCTACTCGAGGAACGAAGATCCCGTACGTCTGTTACAGGGCTGTGAAAAGCTTACTGCAGCTGGCTGTGGTTTCTCTTCTTTCGGGACTGTCTCTGATTCTTGCTGTCAAGATGCGTGAGAGGATTTTCACACACAAGAGGCGTGCAGAAGTCTATGTCAGGAGGGCCAAGATCCTTCTGGTGTGTAAGTAGCTAGATGGTGGGTTGCTTTCCAGAGAAGAAAACAGTGTTGTCAGGACGTGTGGAGGGGAGACATGCCTCTTCACACTCACCATGGTGAACGCTCTCTACAAACGACTTTGAAAAAGGCTTTTTGAAGTAATTCCACATAAGCTACAGAGAACTTCATTACAAAAATATTTGTTTGCACTGAAGCAACTGGTAGCTTGGGTGTTATTTTTGCTTGCAACTTCTGGGAACAGTTCTCAGTTTGTAGAAATGAGTGTCGCCTTCGTGGGAGCCATGTGCATCTTTTTAATTGACGAGCTGCGTGTAACTGCAGTATGCAGAGAACCTTGAGAAAGAAAATGACAGCCCTAGACCAATATGGACCAGTACAGACATGCTTCTCTTGCCCATCCTGATGGGATGTCCTAGTTGGTCCAGCCTGCTCACGGAGGATGGCTGGGTACTGCAGTCCTCGGCTCCAGAGCTGCTCCTGGGGACCTCCTCCATCAGCCCTGGGGGAAGGGCCATGGCTGGAAGCACCAGCTTAGTCTCTGACTCCTTTCTCAGGCTGAGCACTGACATGAGGAAGGACTCAAGGATTGTTGTCCAAGGTCAATGACTGTTACCAAATCTCGTAGCTATCTGGTCTGGAAAAGGCTTGCTTTGTAGAGAGGTGTGGCATGGTTATAAGCTGGTCTAACCACTAGCCTTGGTAGCTATTAGTCTGTTAGACTGATACATGGGGGTTTTATTCTTTCCGTTTTAGAGTCTCTCAGACTACAAAGGAATCTGGAACGATTTGATAGCTGAGGCTTTTCTTGTCGCAAGAACAAAGGGTAAGTAGCTATCTCTTTCAGCAGCCTGGAGAGGCTTCTCGCCAAGTCTGAGAGATTAAGAGAAACTACCTGGCAGGCAAGTTGGCTTTTAAAGGGAAAAACAGGCTTTTAAGCTATTGAGACAAGGGAGAGCTGAACTGAACACGCATGAAGCAGTGAGCAAAGCGGAGGTGTTTAATGTGCTTTCCTGGTTGCAAGGGTAATGGAGTAGGAAAGAATTAGCAAAACCCCTTTGTTTTGCTTTTTGGACCCTTGTAGCATAACAAGTAAATGTTATGTAGTACAGGCATATTCTAATTGCTTTTGATTGTTTCTGGCTTACTTGCTGTCTCAGCTATTTCGGTTGCAGTGAGTTTACCTCTCTAAGTGACCTCAAAGGCTCCTCTGGCCTCACCTTTATTAGCACATAAATATTTTAGGCAGAAGTGAGCACAAAGGCCAGGCACCTTACAGTTGCAGGGATGGATATATGCTCAGAAGTGCCCCAGTAACTTTTCCATAAGCCTTGTTTGCTTTCAGCTGGCTTTGTGCTGCAAATTCACTTGAATGCTCTTGGGACCTCAGCGCCCAGCTCAGTAGCGTCCTGCACACAAGGTCAGAGGCTTCCTGGGGAAAGCTGGCTCTGGAATGAAAAATGCAGGTTGTTCAGCATTCTTGTAGTGAAATACTTCTTCTTCTGTGAGGTCTGAACTTCTGATCAGCCATGACTTTGTTCCTGCATGGGTTGGAGACTCCTTTTTCAGATACGTGATTGCTAAGGGAGTTCCCCGACTTTGCAGCGCTGTCAGTCTGCAGCCTCTCGAGAGCTGGCGTCCGGCTTGGCTGGTCAAGCGAGAAAGCTGGCCTTGCTCAAGAAATCCCCCTGCCCTCTCTCACCATGCTCGCTTGGTTTCACGTGATCCTGAGCAACCACGACCAGCTGCCGTACAGGGTTAAAGCACTCCCCCTCCAGCTGATTTCCCTCTTGTAGGAGAGCGCAAGAAAACTGCAGCAGTTGAAATCCAGTCAGCTGTGTCCTTCTGCTGTTCAGTCACCTTCCAGGATGCTTTTCCTTCTGCCTCCGCCGTCCTGGCTGTGCTCCCACTAGAGCAGGGAGTGGAGAATTGCTGCTGCACGGTCCCTACCTGCTATCTCTTGCTTTTGGGGTCCTTCCACTGTGGCCAGGGAAAGGACCCAGCAGCGAAGTGCCCACGTTGCGAGTGTTGTGCTGTGGTTGGGTCAATACTCGGGGATTTTGTGCAGAGATGAACTGATTTAACCAGGGATGGAGTGGGATCTCCCCCAACAATAAACCATGGTTTCATTGAGCCTCTGTGAGGTGGTGTAGCAATTGCAACCCTGCCTCCAAAGAGCATAGCCTGGCTGCTGTAACGTTGAAAGCCTGTTGAGAGCAGTGCTTTGAGCAGAAATGCAGGTGTCCCTAAGCTGACATGAACGTAAACCCAGTGCTGCACCCAGCGTCTGCCTGGTCTTGTCAGAGCTCAGCTTGAGATCTGGCCTGAGGTTACTCAACCTCATACCGGGGGGGTGGGGATGGGGAGGGAATGTATCTCATCTCTGCCCTGTGCTGCCCCTGAGACTTTTGCTGCTATTTATCCAAGTGGCACTGTGGATGCTGCAGACCATCCTTTGGCTTTTCTAGGACAGTCTTGATTTGTGACAAAACACTTATTTGCTGTCCATCGGTGCCTCGGAAAACAAGCTGTGCCAAGGCTGTGGGTACCGATAACCTTCAATCAGGCTGCAATTGCTTGTTGCAGCTCTAAAGAACATAGGTTTGAACTTCTTATTTAAAGAGTTATCGCCTGAGAAAAGCAGACTCCCCCCATCCTCCTGTGCCTTCGGGACAGGAGAGGGCAAGGTGACCAACCCAAAGTCCTCAGCAGTGAGCTAAGCCCACATAAGGTACCACAAACTGCCAGGTAAGACTGGAAAGAAGCTGTTGCATCAACTTATATCAAAACACAACTCTCTTCCCTTCCTCTCCTGGAGAAACCAGGAGTCCTGCTAGACCTGGGGATTTGGGTGGGAGCTACACAGCCCATCCCCAAAGAGATGGGGGCCCTTCTCGCTGTTTCTGTGAAAGTGCTCTGTTCCTCAGTGTGCTGGCCCTGACAAGGACCATTGCAAAGCTCTGGTTTGTGCTACCTCCTCTGCTGAGCTGACCAAGGGGTTTGGTGGAGCTATCTGGGCAGCTGTTGTGTCTTGGCAAACTCCAAAATGACTGTTCTCCCCTGCTTCATTCAAAGAGAAGGGAATAAATCTTCTAGGTAGCTAACTCTGGGGTTCACAAATGGTGAAATGAAGTCTGTAAGCTGCACACTGGTGGATATTTAGGAAATAAAGAAATTAGCTCTTGCTATTACGTGAGAGTCTTCTGGTTTGTGCAATCAGGTCTCCCTCGGCAGTCAGTGCTGCACAGGCTCCTTGCTTTCATGGCCACCTAATTAGACTACTCTACAAATAGTGTTTTCTTCAGAATCATTTACATTATGTCCAACACAGCTAGTCAGTTTGGGGAACACTTATTAGGATTTAAAACAATGAGCTACTAATTATCTCTTGCTCTGGGGCTGAGTCGGGGATGCAACCTTTTGTCTTTCCTCCTAAATGAGGAAGCTGAGGAGCCGTGCAGGGAGCTGTGCTCTGCTGCCTGCGAAGCTGCCTTGCTCTCTCCTGGGACATCCTTTATTTATGCTTTGCTGCTGTCCCTCCTGTGCTGAGCAAGTGGTGGCTCTAATGCTTCTTCCACTGCAGAAATGCTTGTTCAAGAGGAGTCCCGTGCCTCTGAGCAGGAGGAACGAGCGCAGCAGCCATCCTAACCTAGGAGTCCAACCTGCCTCGCTAGACATGTCCACTTTGGACTCGGTACAGCAGGCTGACTCCTCTCTAGTCAGTAAGAAGTCCTCTTGTATCATGCACTGTAGCCTCCAGACTGCTGGCTGCTTCTTAGGTGACTCTAATATGTTTTAAATAGCACTTCTCTGAGAGTTCAACCTACCTGGTCATGACTGTTTTCTTCCAGCTGTGAAAAGAAACTGTGAAAAGAGGGGCTCTTCTCAGGTAGGGCCAAACCCACCTGCCCTCTGGGCAACCAAAGATCTCTTTGGGAACATAAGCTGGGCTCTGTGGGTCCTCCATGCTCCGCTTGGTGCTTTGTTCTCCTATGAAAGCTGACCTTTGAGATACCTCAACCTTGTGCTCAATATCCGTATTCAGCTTCTACTGAGACAGTCAAAGGCCGAGTCAGCCAGCTCATGGGTTCCACCACATCCCCTGGGTAGCTGTTCAGTGTTGTTTAAGGTACCTTATCACAAGGCTGTTGGTCTTTCTGGCTCATACACCATTAGTTGGGGACAGCAGAGAAGCGTGTCTGAATCTCTCTGAAATGAGAAGGGTCTCCGGAGTCAAGCCCCGCAGAGCTGCCCTGTGTCTCTACCAGTGTTGCTTGTGACCTTCAGTTAACGTGTCTTTTCGTGGGCAGCAGGCTGTACAGGCTGTAAGTGCTGTGGTCTAAAAAGCCTGGGTTCTGCAGTAAAACTACAAATCGCAAGCGGTTTAGTGTTCTTGCTTCTCTGACTGGGGTTCCTCACAGTTCACTAGGTGAACGAAACTCCGAAATTTTGAATGCACTTAAACTGGGGAGATGGATGGAGGCTCCAGGGACTGACCTGGGGGAAATTAGGGATCACTGGAGAAGTGCATCTCATGAAGAAATCAAAGCTCAGAGGCCAGCAGGTATGTCATGAGCACCCTCCTGCCTGCAATTTTAGTGACCTATCCTGGGTGTTTCACTCTTTAGGGTAAACAGTCACTTTCAGAGCAATCTTCAAAGCCACAATGACCTGGTAGCAAATCTTGGCCACACTGCTAAAAGTACACCATGCCTTATGGGCCTGAGTACATGAACTGACTTGCTAATTGGGCTTGTTCCAAAATTTGAGTTGGTTTAATATTAAACCTATTCAAATACTGAGGTATCTTCCATTGAAGCAGATTTACATATCTCATTTTGTTCTGCCAGTCCAGAATCCCCCAGGATGCTCTTGCTGTAGTCATGTTCCCCCTCTGCTGCAGCCTTTCCACTTGCAAATGGCAATCCTAAATCAACACAGCTTTGGCTGGGCACGGGCAGCACTGCTGTGGTCCTGTGCTGTCACACCTGAGAGCATCAGGCGGTGACCTCGTATAGCATGAGATCAGCATTGTACGAGCACCACGGTCCTGGGAGATGTGGTGCAGCTGTTAGATTGCAGTTGGCTGAGGGGACTCCTGGCCTGTGCCAAGGATGCATACTGGCATCTAATAAAAACAACAGACTTTTTTTGCATGAAAAGATCAGGGAAATGGGCTAGAGAAGGTGGTGCTTCTGTTTTATCTTACAATGAGGTGTGGGTTTACTATGAGCTCAGGAAGGTGCTGTTATTTTGAAAGGAGCAGCAGCAAAGTCACTTTTTTTTCCTCATTCTGTTCATTCTCTTTAGCCAAACTGATTTTTTGTGTTGCTGAGAGTCAAAGAGAGCAGACAGTCTTTGAGTTGCCCCTTGCTGTTGCCTCCTTTTCTTGGTAAAGCTGTAGCTTAGATGCTTACTAATCCCTACCTGGAGCCTGTGAGTTAACGGTGCATCGTGGCCTGCAGGTGTTGAGCACAGGAATCAATTTGGTAACTGGGCTTTGTGCTGGAGGAGTTCAGGTACAGGTAGAGAATGGCAGTGGTGGAGAGGTGCAGACCGATGTGACTTGGCACTGGGTTCATGGGGCCGCTGTGCCACCTTACAGCTTGTGACGGACACAAGCTCTTGCCTCGTGGGCAGCTCTGCCCAGCTCAGGGCTGTGACTGCCCTGATGCAGAAGCAAAGTCTTGCCCCTTGCTGGTTTTAGGAGGAATTGGATGCTTCTCTTGCTGCCCGCACAGAAAGCCCCAAATTCACCATAAGGACCATCTTGTCCATGAGATGCTTCAGCCAGATTCAAGATCAGAGCATTACTCATCATTAGCCCTGTGAAATAGGAGTAGCTGGGTAAACTTCAGCCAGATTGATGTCTTTATTTATGCTGAGTGGTACTTTATACCAGCCTGCTGAAGCAAATCACTATGATTAAACGTCAGAAGCTGGTTTCTTGTAACCTTTGATAGGAAAACTTTCCTGTCTAGAGGCGTATTTCAAGGATGAAGTACTCTCCAGTGCAGTGTGAGAGTTTAAACCCTTTTCAAATAAAATACCTTCAGAATAGGCTTTAAATACAAGTTAGGTGACATGCAGACAAGTACATGTCTCCCGTCTGGGGAAAAACTTGATCTCAGATGGGTAACTAAGCTCATTTCATGCTGAAAATCCTTCCTCCGCCCTGAAATGGCATGGCTAGAAATTCCTCTGATAATGATCCTCAAAAAACAAAAAAGCAACTTTGTGGTCCCTTCTTGGTCGCCGTTGATGTCCAGAGCAGATGGCTGGTTCTGCTGGCTTCATCCTGCCCTGGCTTACCAGTCAGCAGCTCAGAGCTGCGGAGGCTGCTGTAAATGCAAGAAGTTTCCCTGTGGTTGCGGTGGAGTAATTAGAGGGATAAAGCCCTTTCTGCACCGCTGTGTGGATGCAGATCTGTTAACATCAAAGGTGCTGACTCACGCTGGGCTGCATGACTCTTTGAAGCCACCATTCGTGATGCCTGGGTCACAGTTTGGGACCCCTGTCTGCAGTGCCATGGGGCTTTGTTGGGAGTGATGAGATCACGCTGCCGTTAGGAGTTGCTGCAAAGTGTAATCAATGAAAAGTGTCCCTGCCTGTCAACCCCATCATCCCAGCCCCTGCTGAGCCACTTAAGGAATGGCTGATTTGTGAGCTATTGCTTTGGATTGTCACCTCTCTTCTCTGCCTTGTTTTTCACCTCAGACATTAGAGATGTTAAGCTTTATCACATCCAATCTGGTGAGTCTGTTCCTACACGTACCGCTTCCCTAACGTTGTACAAATGTTCTCCAAGTCAGCCAAAATCTCCTTTGCCATTTAACTTTCTGTGATTGACTGCTAATAGGTTACAATTCCTTGGTAACTGGAAATCATAAATCTATTTCTTCTCCTTTCTGTAGTCTTCCAGGAATCAAAAGCTATATCCTCAGGTACCATAAATCTGTACACCTCCGCTAGCTTCAAGTAGGAAAAGCAAACAGCCCAGTTGCTTACCTGTTCTCTGGATCTAAGTAACAAAAAGACTCAAAGACTGTCTTTACTTTGCAGGTCACACTTAAAAAATAGCTCTTCTAGTCTTTCCAGGAGATTAATGCTTAGGAGAGAGGCACAAAAGCATTGCCACCTTCTAACAAATTACAAAGACGTGACAGAAGTTGTCTAATGGGGACATCTTATTCATAGGATTAATGACACATCTGAAGCAAGTTGTCTTATCGGGAAAAAGCTGTCTTAACAGAGGATGCAGTGTGTGGCTTAAAAAGCCCCCTCAAATCTGCCATGGTTGAGTTACACGCAATATTTGCTTTAGATAGCTTGTTTCCCATTTTTTGACCTATTGGCGATGGTGATCAATATTTAAAGATCATTGCTTGAGAACAAGTGTAGATCAGATGGTGCCAGGCTGTTTTCAGGAGCGAGAATTGAATAGGGAAGAAAGTACAGTGGAAAAGCAGTGATAAAATGTTGTGGGGAAACACGTACCTCAGAGGACGTGCTACCTGTCAGTGTGTCTTCAGGCACGCCTATGTGCAAACCCGCCTCGGCCTCCCTCCTTTCCCAGAAAATGATGCTGCAGTGACAATTCCCAGGGCACTGCGGGGCCGGGGTGTTCCCATGGCACATTTCGCCGTGCCGGCTGTCGACTGCCTTCCTGCCAAGCTCGGATGTGAAAATCCAGGGGGACATCCTCATCAGTCTGTGAAGGTTTAACTCGTTCAGCTGAGTGACCTCTGTTAGTCTGCAGGATTAATCAGTGAATTTAACTAGAAGCAAAACAAGCCAGGAAGACAATTAAGCTATTGATTCAAGATGATGTTGCTGTTGGGAAGGAACCTGGAGTCGGGCTATGCTAATAAAGCCACATGGATTGATCAATCGCTGTCAGTAATTTTGGTTTAGGCAGGAACTCGATGTTTTCTGTTATTCAAGTCAACTTGGTTTTGGAGCATTTCCTTACGAGGCATTGAAGCAGGGGAGCTTGCTATCGGTTTGTTGGCCCTGGAGGGTGTGGATATTGGGAATCACCAGGACAGTGTCTGTCAAGGGGTGTGCGTGTAAGTACAAGTAGTTGCTAAAATATTGGGATCCCAGCACAAATCCAGCGTCATAACAATCATTCACCACTTATGATTCTGGTCCTCCCACCATCTCCCCATTTCCAGGTGGCTCTGCTCAGACAACTGCGGTGTCTAACAAGCTGTAAATCTTGCATGACTGTCGAAGTGAGAGCTTGTCAGGTTGTCACTGAAGAGCAGCCAGAGAGGCAGCGGATGTCTACAGCCTTGATGTGGAGTCTGAGTGGCATTGCTGCAGAAGAAGGCAAAGCGAAGAGCACGGACCCTGGCTGAGGAGGAAGGGTAGGTACAAGCTGTGTTGAGATCCTGGGAGTTCCTTGGTTATAACTGCTCTTAAATCTACCTGCACTAATTCCTTGGGGCCGGAGGATAGGAACAAAGCTGTTAGGGTGTGCAGTCCCTGGGCCACATTGAGACCCTCCTGAATTAATAATAACCAGTCCTATGGACAGAGGATGGCCTAACTGCCATCAAAAGAGCTTGAGGAATGCAGGATTTATCTAGCTTTTGGGGCAAAAAGGTCTTATTGTCTGTTCTATCATTCATCCAGCTTTTCTTGTTGAGCAAATCTCCTAGAACCTCAGTTTTTCAATAACTTTAAAGAACCATCACCTTCCTCTCCTAGAGGGCTGCAGCGTGTGCTGACTGCCGAAACGCTCGTGGGGCAGGGCTTTTCCCCATCCGAGCCGGTGCTTTTGTTTGCATGAAAATGCATCATAAAAACACCCTGATTTATATTGAAATGCAACTTTTTAACAGCTGAACTCTCCATTTGGACTTTATAGGGTCTTTAAAAGACGTGTAGATACGGCACTTAGGGACATGGTTTAGTGGACATGGTGGTGTTGGGTCGACGGTTGGACTCGATGATCTTAGAGGTCTTTTCCAACCTTAATGATTCTATGATTCTCATACATAATCTGATAGCTGTAAGAGCTAGCATGTCTGTTACTGAATTGAGACTTTTGATGGGAAACCTTAGTGTGGGGCTTTGTTCCAGATAGGGCTAAAGGGGATTTCTTTTAACATAACCTGGGTTTCCTCCGGAGTGGAAACTCTGATGTTCAACCAGCGCTGATGAATAAGTTGTTGGAAGTTCAGCACAGCAGGTCGCATTTTTTTCAGTGTTCACATGGGTGTAATACATAGTATTGTAAAGTAAATCCCTTGACTGCTCAAACTAATGTGCTCCAATTTTGTTGGCATTTGGCCTACTATTTCAGAAAGGAAAATGTCACTGCTGACCTAAATAAGATTTGCTGCTAAGAGGCTCTGGGGTGAAAACCTGCCTCCATCAAAATCTAGAGGCAGTCCTTGCATGGATTAGAGTGGAGCTAGCTCCATGTATTCAATGCAACTCTGTGCCAATTAAAGGTAATAGGCTTCCAGGATAGTGCAGTCAGTAACGAAGGGTAAGCCTCCAAGTTTCAGAAGGTCTGTTTTTAATGAGCCCCTCGAAACGTGGATGTGTTGTGGAATACCTTGTGTCTGGGCTGGGACTGTGATGGGAACAGGTATTATTCTGGATTTTCCTATCTGAGCCAGAAAAATCCTGGGAGCAGATGCTGCCTTTCAGCTCTTCCAGCTGAAGGCAGAACCCCAAACTGTGAAAGGTGGAGAAAAATGTGGGACTGATCAGAAAATTAAACATGGGGAGAAGCAAGAATGAATTTCCCTAATCCTTCTGAGCAAGCATGGGAAGAAACATTCACTCATTTATCTTTGCATAATATAAATATGCCTTTTTCTAGAATATCTGTTTAGGACAAATTATTCCATTTCATACCTTTGCTATGAGGCTTTGTTTCAAAAACTAGTTGGCCCTTTTGAGCACAGACATGGGAACAAGGACATCAGGTTCAGCCTTTGCCAGGCTGAGCAGAGGACTCGAATATCCCTGTACATCTCTGGTCCTGTAACACTGGGACAAGACAACCTGCTCCAGAGTAGTAAGCAAAAGAACTCTTAGGTCCAGGAGGGTTTTTGAAATGTGACTTGTGGGGCAAGAAAGCTTTGGGAGTATTTGGTGCCTGTTTTTTCTTATTAGTCTAAGGCTGTGAAGTTGCATTTTGGTGGGGAGAAACATCCTCCTCTGCCTGAAAGCCAGCTCTTCAGGTCTGGGCACAATGTCAGGTGGCAAAAGAACTGAGAGGACAAGGGCTTTTGGTGACTTAAAAGAAAAAAAACCAAACAAAACACTTTTCAGGCACAGTTAAAAGAAAGAAATGGGGAGGGAAAGGGGTAAAGATGGAGCAGACCTTCATTTACCAGAAACGTTTGAGACTTCCGATTTGCATCTGTGCGACCCTGCTGTTGTCTTAAAGCTGGTGGTACTGATGCCCCTCCTGCTGCTCAGGGGAATGAAATCCCAAAACTCCCAGAGCAAAGGGCTTTAGGGAGTGGCAGGGGCATGAAGCATGGAAATGAAGTAAAAATGAGGCTGGCTTGGGAGGGAAAGTGTGACGGCTCTTCCCCAGATATGACAGAAAGGGGCCAGGCACGCACTGCTGCACTTAACCCCTTTCATTGGCTGGAACAAGTATTTCTCCTAAATGTGCTGAATTTCCTTTTTTTTAACCTACACTGTGAGTAACACTTTGACCATTTTAAAAGCTGACATACCAATAAAAGACTATTAAATCCCGCCACTTCCTCTGTAGAGCAGGAATAAGTCAAGATAGACATGACTGTGGAGAGGGAAAGAAGGCTCCAAATGTGATGGTTTATTAAGCATTTCACCCTCAATATGTTTAATATGTATGAGGCTTCTGTCACTGTCCTACTAACGCTCCCTGAGACCACAGTGGCAATAGAAAAGAGCCTTAGAGCAGAGCAAAACGCGTCCCTGGCAATGCCACCTGCGTGGGAGGCTTCTCTGGCTGTTGCAATGCCAGAAAAAGGGATGGGGAGCAGCCCGGGCAACCCCAAACCCACGGGCAGCAGCATCAGGATTTCCATCTGGTCCGGGGCGATGCCTTGTCTTGCTGCAGGTGGGTCTCGCGCGGCATCTCCTCCTTTCTGTGCCGTTGTTACCTGAAACAAAAGGATGTTTTGGCCAAGAACGGGAGCCCTTCCCCATGCACGTACCACGTAGTGTGTAGCAGAAGGGGGTACAGCCTTGCAGGTCTCTCACCCTATTTCTTAGGGTCACAAAACAATTTTGCCTCATTTGACCCACTCTTGCTCCCACTGTTTAGAGAGCCAGATAGGCACCTCGCCACACTTATCTGTGGAGCAGATATTTTTTTTTTTTCTTGCTGCCAGCACAATGCTTTGCAGATATTTCCTAGTAGCCCTGAAGAAATGATAATGCAGGCCAGTAGAGGAGGCAGACAAATTTGCTGGCTAACAAAGATAAATTTAAATTAAATTATGCTCAACGGGCCATCCTGCCACAACAAGAATTCTTCCCTGAACTCAGCCTTGCAGATTATCTGTAATAAACGTGAAGTCACCCAGGGCTGGTAACCTAGCTAAAAAGGTTTTGTGACCCCATTTCAGGTTGAAAACCCTAGTCTGAGAAATGCTGAGCTTTCTGGGAAAATAACAACCTTCCTCATAGTGGTCTGAAGTGGAGGTCTGCTTAGGAAGATGGAGGCACAGAGCTTTCTCTAAGATTACATAAATGCAAAGTATGGATGGGTGAAGGCAACTGCCTCCATCACCTGTGCCATATTGCAGGTGCGCTGCAAGGGAGAGGGAAATATTTTACTTTTGGTTGTTGTGATGAGTTTCCAGCGGTCCTGGGGATTCAGATGTGCCCTGGCTTTTCCTGCTTGCAAAAGTGCTTCAGTGGAAGATGTTGAGGCAGTATTTATTTATTCCAGCGGTGCCAGATCTTTACTGTCTTTGTGGGTCCTGCTCTGTTATCCCTCGGAAAGCTACCCAAACATCCCAAGAAGGTGACTGTGGGGAGCTGGAGGGAGGGAGCCCATTCAATCGCAGGGTCCCCTTAAGTTTTTTACGATTGTAAAAGCAATAGGGGAGTGGAAAATGTTGGAAAATAGGTTTGCTTTTGAAATGCATCCTTCCTCCCTCCATGGCGCAAGAAGAACCTGAAGGGAGAGCACAGGGCGTTAAACTCAGCTGGGGGCTGCTCCCCTCGCATGTGAAGGGGCTGGGGCAAAGCACCACAGAGCCTGCAGGAGGAGGATGGGCTAGCTCTTAACCAAAGCAGCCAAAAAACTTATGTCCACCATAGAAAGATGCATATTGGGGAACTCTTACAGATGGCAGGAGGTCCTTTTGCTCTTATCTCCTGGACTTATCTCTCCGCTGCCTCTTCCTTCATGTCTTTTGAACCTCCGGGTTCAGCTGGTGCAGTTCAGGAGATCGCAGGCGCAGGAAGAGGGAGAGACCTGTGGGATGGTCGGCTCTCCCCTTTACCTCCAGATGATCTCTTCAATGTGTTTTTTATTCAGCTGAAGTTTTTAAATAGATGTGGCTGAATTATTCATAGTGCATAAATTAGCTGATGGGCACTGTCTTTTTGTGACTGTTCATCATGGAGGTATTTTTTTTTTTTCAGGTGGGACATTCACTGCTTAGAAATTCCAGCCAAATTTGATGGCAGTTTCCAGCAAGTTGCTCAGACCATTTATTTAAGGTCGGGGTTGGCCCTGGTGATCTGCTCAGGCTCAGGATGTTTTCTCTCTCCCAGGGGGTGACTTGTGCTCTTGACTGGATAACAGCGTATAGCAAGTGCTCTTCCTGCAGGTTTCAAGCAAAAATAGCTATTGTGGACCAAAGGATTTCTTGCCTTATCCTTATGAGGAAAAAAAAAACCAGTCACACAAGTGGCTATTGGTAGCGAATGGCCAGGGCGTACTCTTGGGGAGAGGTAAGTAAATGTGCCCCTGTGCAGGACCTTGTCTGTGCTTTTGGGGCCTCTACTACATCACCCTTTCGCATGTGCAAAAAGGAAACTTGTAGTTATTTCCATAGCCCTTGGTTTATCAAATTTAAACAGTTAGTAGAGAAGATTTAAAAAGTTATCACATGCACATGTCTTGCTTTTGTCTTTTTCTAGTATTCCAAGTTCTCTTAAAAACTTATTTCTCAGAAAACATCATCATTGCCCCTCTCCATCCCCTCAAGTTGCCTTCAAATTCTCTCTCCCCTGGTTTTCCCACATTTGAGGACGTGGGGACTATAACCATGCCTGCCGCGAGTCTGCAGTCCTTTCCAACGTCCAGTCTTTCTACACCCTGGTAGCTGTAAAGTGTCCCATACAAAAGCTCCCCTCAAAATGCAGTTCCCTATGGGCTGTATGAAGATATAACTGTTAAAGCATGCTTACAGCAAGCATTAGTTTTTGGGTTTTGCTAAGTGATATCCCAAATTCCCTGTTCCTGGGAGCTAGTGGGCGCCTGCTGCTCTCAGTGGGGACTGAGGACACGTGGCACTTTGCAGGGCTCAGTCCTCAACGTGCTGGAAGTCAGCACAGAGGCACTTTCAGCCCCAGCTGCTCCTCTCCTCCCTCTGCCACAAAGCTTTCGGTTTAATTTTTCTGTCTCCTTTTGATTTTTTTCCCATCAAATTATCTTGTTGCACTGCCCCTACTTGTTAACGGTCACAAAACAAATACTGTGCCACTGTCTTGTGTATCAAAGCTGCTTTCTACATTAGCTTTTCATGTGTTTTCAGACCATTAAAACTGTCTCCTTGCTCTTTGCTTTTGTGATCAAAGCATCATTCATGCAGTAATCTCATGCAGAATGTGCTTTATCTCTCCCAGCAACTATTGCCTCCTCCTGTGATGCTGCTCTTGGAGGACGTTTCTTTTTCTCCAAATGCTTTTCCCCTTCTCCCTCCGCCCTGGCTCTGGTTGTGCGGTGCTCCAATGCACCAGCTGGGGAGGGAAATAGTTAAGTTTTTTAAAAGAGGGAAGGAAAAATGGTAAAATGGGCCTTATTTGTTCTGTAATGGAACTCCTGGTACCACCGTAAGCAGTTACTGACTGTTTGTCAGTAAGCCTAGCTAATAGAAAACTGTCTTATAAACTGTTTTTAAACACTGAAAGGTCATAAAAAGGATTTAGCACTATCGCAGGAGACAACTTTGTTTAAACAGTGTCATTAGTCTCTTTGTAGGCCTTTTTATAGTGCTTTCTCCCTTGTTCATTGCTCTCTTCCCTTGGTTTTGCGGTTTCTTTTTCCTTGTTCAGTATTGAAGTTGTTATCATCTCCTGAAAGCCACCTCAAGCAGAGATGGGCTGGGTGGGTAAGCCCGGGGCAGCGCTCTGCTGCTGGGAAATGGGGTCTTTAAGGAAAACGGAAAGGGAAACCCAGGTTCCTAAGGTGATGTGTTTGGGGCAAGGATGCTCCTCCTCACTTCTGGACCGTGTTTCTCAGATTCAGAAATCCCAAAAGCTTTGTGAAAGGAATCAACGTGGCAGAGACCCTTGTGGTGCTCATGTGAGCTTGAACAACCAAAAACCTTGCAAGTTCACACCAATTTGCCCTGTTTTCAATAGGAAACAGTGCTACAAGGGGCAGGAAGCACAGGGGATTCAACTATATGAAAATAATTCAAGTTGGAAGCAGACCTCGGCATATTGCTGGCCTGGAAATGGGGGAATCTCTGCAGAGGGATCCTGAAGGGGCTGAAGCTGGCAAAAAAAAAAAAAAAAACAAACCAACCCAGTCTAAAAGAAGAATCTGTTGGCAAAGTATTTTCACAGATGTTTCATTCAGGAGTGGTTCATATAACTGAAGAATGGCAAACAGAGTACTCTGTATGAAAGGAGGAGGAAAAGCAATCCTGGCAGCAACTGGCCTTTCACAGTCTGCAAAGCTTTAGACAAATTGTGAAGGAAAGAATAATGGGATGAAAATAGGACCGAGTCCAATCCAGACTTACAAAAGCACATTGAACCTGTTTGTCTTGATGTTTTTTTTTGTTGGTAGGGGAACTGGTTGCCTCCACAAAAGAAAAATGCATTTCTTCTTCAGCTGGCTTTTGGTTTAGTAATGTTTCAGGGGTATTTCAGTGGATGAAGAGAAATGAATCATCTGTGCTAAAAGACAATGCTGGTGCATGAAGAAGTATTAATAGGTGATAAAAAAAATTCAGCCTGGAAAACAGGTTCTTAGCAGTCAGAAGAGAGGCTTTTGCTGGGGCTGAAGACCCTGTTGGCGATCAGTTTGAGGAGAGCTGAGGGGTGCAGCAGTCACAGCGAGGGCTGGAGCAGCGGCGTGGGTCTGCGTGCTGCAGGAGGTCCCTCCGTCCCCCCCAGGTACCACTAGTGCGATGTCAGAGCCGAAAGGGATGGCGAGGGAGGATTAGCAGGATCAAGCAAAGCAAAACTTGCTGGAATTGCACAGGTTTTCAAGCAAATCAAATCTAAGTGCCCAAATATTTGTAGTGCAAAGCTAAGGCTGTGAACATGGCTGAAATGATCAGGGTGAAGACCAGGACTGCTTGCTGCAGGTGATGTGTACTCCTCCACCAGCTCTGTCTGTACACAGCCACGGGTATTTTCATCTGATCTATGCTTTGCATCAACAAATCTGGGATACTTGCTGTGATGCTGCTGTACTTGGGCATCACCTGATAGGTGATGGGATAAATCACTTAAATGTCCCCTTTGCCCTCATTTATTTCAGGGATGTGGTTATATTGGAAGAGTGCTCCTTGGAAGCAAAGTCTGCCAAGCGTTGGGACGGCGAAAGCTGCCACAGCGCTGCTGGGATGCAAGGGCTGCTGCAGGAACCAGCCTGGTCCAAGGAGCGTCAGAAAAGGCACAATCTCATTACCTGCTGCTGTGCAATGTGCTGAAGGAAATTCCCATTTCTATTGCTACTGCTGTAGTTTTATGGCTCGTATTGTGTCTAATTATTTTCCTGCATTTGAAGGAAAGACTCAAATCCCACCTGCCTTTCTCTGCGGGATTTTCCTGTGCTCCTGGAAAATGAGGCTGCCAGCAGAGGGCACACAATATATGAATATGTAGATCCTATATAGGTCCTGATAGTAACTGCCTCCTAATGCTTGTCAGCCCACGCTGAGCTCCTTTTCCAAAAGGAGAAACTGAGGCAGGGAGAGAAGTGAATTGCCCGAGGTTGGAGAGCATCAGGAGCAGAATGCATGTCCTGCATTACAAAACAGAGATATTCACTTACTTGTCAC